>NW_026706823.1:8112500-8621938 GCF_024137745.1 Phymastichus coffea
TCAATCGCAAGTCGCACCCGCTCAATATTATCTGCGGTTTTTGTCGTCGAAGGTTAGCCGGAACAAAAATCACAATCGACAGAAGTGCGACCATCCTTGAACCGTTTATACCACTCTTTTATTCGTGTTTTGCTCATACACTCGTTTCCGAAGGCCCTTTGCATCAATTCAATAGTTTCTGAACTCGTTTTTCCGAGTTGAAAGCAAAATTTGATGCAAATTCGTTGATCTTGTGTTTCAGTCATTTTTGACAATATCAAAATCCGACGAACGTGAAAAAGGCACTGTAAACAACGACACACTGCGCATGAACTATACGTCCCGCAGGTGTCAGTAAATAACCAATAAATTCGTGAGGCTTTACTGTTGACGTTTCTGTCCGGTAGATGTCGCTCGAATACTATAGCGCGAAGATATAAACGTAGGCCCGATACTTTCCGGAGAAACCTCGTATACATCTTCATACACCTTTTCTTCGGATCGCTTTATACATTTACACTACATTACACAACGCGATCGTTTAGAATGTATTGATAATACTAATAATTCTCATTCAACACGTCTTCAATAGCTTTAGCTGGATTTATAGTAATAAAACAATTTTCATGTGCAAAGTCGAATTTTTTATGTTTCCTGACATTCTTGGCAAGTTATGTCGTTTGTAATAGTACCAAAGTATTTTCCACGTTGGGAGAAAATTCCATGATGTAAAGCTATGCAGTTTGGATTAAATATTTTATCAATCATGTAAGACGAATCAAATAAAATGGGATGTCTGAAAATTGTATTTTGCAATTTTAAAAGTACAAATATATTCGATAGTGGAATTCTATTTTTAAACAATATTTTAAAATCATCAGAATCATTTCAGCTGGCGATTTCGCTTTTGTTTTGAATGGCTCTAGAAATATTTTGTTATTTAACAGATCTTTCAAATTTTTTGGGGAAAAAATTCTTCCCGCATCAGTTTCTTCGCCCAATGAAGTTTTCCTTGACGCTTCTACCATTATCACATCTCTTAACTCAGCTCGGGAAAGGATGAACTACAAATTAACAACGTTTAGACAATAACAGAATTTGATAACTACAATATTTACTCATTTTAAATGCGATAAAATTAATATATTGAAAATGCAATTATTAACCAATTTATAGTTTCAATGTGAAAATCACTTGCTTTAACCCTTAACTTGCACACCTCATTCTGGGCACGTGACTGCTCGGTGGGGTAAATCTACCCCAGCCCGAAAAACATCGAATAAATCAGAGAATTGTAGATATTTTGCTATGAACATTTTTTCTAGTATATTTCAAACCTTTTACTACAAAAAAAAATATTCAGGTTAACAATTTTTAATATTACACACACTGAAAAAAATTGTTGAAAAAAAAAAAAATTTTTATTTATTATTAAAAATTGTCTGGGATAAATCTACCCCACATAGCATTTAAGGGTTAAACCACTCAATTTTATAACGTTAAATAACTGCGCAATTATACGTACAATTTGTAATTAAATAAATCTGTGTAAAAATTCATGATAGAAACAATCATAATAAGCTCACATGCAGAATGTAGATTAATTTTATACAAAGTTTTAAATATGAAAAGTAAGATTTATGGAAAAATTTGTAGATACTTTTAAAATATGCATTAACTTCATTCTGTTTTTCACTTATTGGCTTCCAATACTGGATGAGTGGTAATTATTTCTTGTACTTTAAAGGCAACGCCATCGTAAATATTGTTTCCTGATTGATTTGAAGATATTGTTGCATTATCATCATCGACCTGTACATTTAACTCAGTAATTAAACAATTGCTGGTGCCAGGTCGAGCAGCAACGTGAATTTCATTTTCTACCTTTTGAAAAATATTTAATTACTATAAAATATAAATTTTATGGATGTTTTCTTTTTATCAGTACTCTAAAACGTTCTATCTGTACACACAAAAAAGATTCAATGACGTTATAGTGTAAGTTAATTGTGTATTACACGTATAACATAAATTATATTCATTTTATTGAATTTCTATGGGTTCTCTTTCCGTAAGTATCTCAGAACGAGACAGCTATATCTATTAAACGTGTTGTACCGACAGTGGTCTGCGACCTTCCCCAATACTCTCCCCCGATCTTCCACTTAGTCCACTGCCCTTCACCACTCTTCCTAGATTTGATTGAAAAGCTATTGACTATCATACTATTGCAGTTTTTGAGTTATCTAAGCTAGAAAACTGCCTCATAGATGAGGACGAGTGCGGGTCGGGGAAGAGCAGTGGGAGGATTGCAATTCTGTGTAGACACGCACGTCTGGCTGTATCGTTTAAGCTTCTATATAAAATCCGGTGATTTTGTTGTTTCGCATCTGTTTGAAGAAAAGTGTATGTTCTGCATTGAATCGTAACTCATTTGTTTTTTAATTAGGCATAAAAGCCCTAAGAATACATTTTTATTTAATGAAAAAACTTTTCAATTGCAGATGTTTCCAATTGTAAATTAAAATTATTGCACATGGAATTTTTGTCACTACACTTACCTCTGAGTTATTGTTATTTAAACGATATAACTTTCTTTTGGCGTATAGACTTAGATCGGATGATTTCCCACTGTAAAAATACTTCATATAATTTCCATGTTCATTTTTATCCAGGATGCTAAACACTCGAACTAATAAGTAGCCAAACTACAAATACATATAAGTGGTACGTCTGAAATTAATAGTTTAAATAATCATAATAAAGTTATGTATTATCTCATCAATACTTCAGATACCGTAATGAATTCCTTAAATCGTTATAAATTAAATCAATTGCTACGCTTATTTTGTTTTCAAGAATAAATATTTTTGAATAATAATAGAATAATACCTACATAACGAGATTTTAAGTTGAGATGAAGATTTTCGTGCTGTACACGAATACTCTAATCTGTAGACTCCAGAATTTAGTAGCGGATAGATTCTATATACTATAACTTTCGAGAAATTACTAAACCTATAAAAAAACAGCGCTATACTTCTGTCTTTCACTCTGTCTCCCTCTCTCTCCATTAGCATTTCCCTATTTGCTACGAAGAGTAAACTGTGTATAGCTCATGCCAAGTGGATTTCTTTTGTTTCAAAATATCACTGCACGATAAAAGACGCTCGCAAGAAAGAGAGAGAGAGAGAGAGAGAGAGATTCGGAGAGTGAGAGAGGGAGGGGTGGGGGATGCCATACGTTGTGAGTATTCTAACATCAGTTGATAGCCGTATATGGAACTAGCTCACCACCACGAGCCAACACGAGACAAGAAGTGACACGTTCACAAAAAACAAGTGACTACTGTATTTATATAAGTGCGCGTAAGATAGAATCGCTTAAAGTAGTTTGATAAACTTACATTAATGCTTATCCATTGTGTAAATTACATTTATTGTGATTTATTAAATAAATAAGAAATAATGTAATTGAAGATTGCCAGTGACCAAATAAAGTGTGGATCAAGAATAGAGAAAGAGCAACGGCGCAAATCAAGGAAATTTCTCTCTTTTTCTCAGTTATCATATTACAATACACTATGCATTTTGGATTATGAGAAAAAATGAGTTAAAAGTTATTGTGCACATACGTATTTATTTTTCATATTACTTATTATTATATTTAAATTAAAAAATATTGCTAAAAATATTAATATTTTAACAGTTTGTGACGGCGGACGCCTTTATTTTCTTTTTTCATTTTAATTAAATTAACGTAAATTTCAATGTTTAGTTGTAAGAGCGCCATATAAATGATGTTATATAAAATTCTCTCAACTCTCTAAAATCCGAAACAAGTTGAGAGCCGTGTATCCGAAAATTCCTAAGAGACGAGATGGGAAGAAAAATCGAAGGCCGCGTGGAAACTCTATATATAAAAAACTTAGGCCGATGCGCGTACGCGCGTGTTCGCCCCAGGAGCAAGTCGTAAAATTACGAGCTGCATCCTGTTTGCCACATTTTTTCCCTTCAAAAGTCACTTTCTGAGTTTTCTCAATTTTAGCATTGAAATAGGTTAAAAATAAATATTGCGACATCCAAAATATTTTTATGTCATTTTATAGATCGCTACTATGATGGTAGATTACCTCTTTTCAACATTTTTATTCTAAGTATAGTTAGGCCAGGAAAACAGGAAAACCCGGGCGTAATTTTCAAGTATGATTTCATTTATATATGTATTACGAGTTATTATTATAATTACTCTATTTTTTTTGTTATTGGAATTATCTTTAGGCTAAAGTGTATAAAGTCAAAGAAAATATTGTTCAATTCTCTCTAATTTTTACATTGATTATTTAAATATTAACCAATTTTCAACTTAAAAATATGATAGAAGTTCATGATAGTTATGGATTCTTCTTCCCTTAAATAAAAGCTTTGAACTTTTTAAATTGCAACGATTACCGAAAATCGTTAGACTCGCGCGAGGTTAATGAGCGGCTAAACGAGAGGAGCCGCGTTCGGTTCGCGAGAGAGAGAGAGTGCGTAGAGGCAATGACCGGGAGGGGAGGCTCCGACTGGCAGTATGACTGTGTCACTCAGTCCACCTGTGTCGAGCTAACCTCTGTTCCCGAGCCGTTCCAAGTTTGTCGTTTTGGTGGTGCGAAGTGCGAGGTCAGAGGTGCGAACTTGCGTGCGGTGTGCTAGCAGCAGCGATAGTAGCAGCAACAGCAGCAGCAACAGTAGCAGCAGCAATAGCAGCAACAGCAGTAGCAGCAACAACAACAGCAGTAACAGTAATCGCGGCGGTGCGGCGAGCAGCGAAGCGGCGTTTCAGCGAGTTGTCATTCGGATACGGTTGGTCACCGTATCCTCATCGTTCTCGCGGTAGGTGCACCTTCCCCCTTTTTATTGTTGTAATTGGCGTGCGATCCCGCGCAGCGTGCGCGAGGAAATTAGTTGTTGCGCGCGAGCGGTTAGTTCTCGGTAATCGCGGTTTTCTCTCTCTCTCATTTAGCGTGTGTTGTCATCCGCGCAAGCGTGCGCAAGTCTCTCGGCAAAACCCCCGTGTAATTGAAACGGTTAAATAAAGTGAATATTAACCTTTATTTGATCTAGTAATCATTATTGTGTCTTTCCTTTGTCCGGAGGTCGCGTCTATATTTGTTTACAGTTGATTCGAATTCGCCGGTAGCGTAGCACGAATCACGCGAATACCGGTAGACGGGAATCGTCAACTTAGGTTCCAGCGGCGGCCGCACGAGCGCTACTAGCAAGGGCGACAGCGCCGCCAAGCGGTGAGTTGGGGGAACCGAACTCGAAATAGTGAAGAGACTCTGCGCAGGCGCACTCCGAGGCAAGGTAGGTTGCTGTGCTTTGAGCACAGAGATAACAAGGCGTCGTTTAGTAATTATAAAGGTTCGTTTAAGAGATTGTAGACTAAACGGCAGCCTGTTACAAAATAAATAATACTAAGCAAAAGAATAATGTAATAAACTCGTGAACTTTGGACCATATTTGTTTTTTTTTATATTAAAATATAATTATAAATTCCTATGTTTAGTTTTAAGTAATTTCATTGATCGTAGCTTTGCGCACAATTACTGTTAATAATAGTTGCTAAAATTTTGACCAAAAAGATACGAGTGGGTTCATATCTTAAGAGAGACCCAAACTTTCATTTTCGCTACGTCCCGCTCGCCTCGGAAAACCCACGCCCCCAGTCCAATTAACACCGCCAAAATTGGAAAAATCCCTCTGCCAATGAGGAAAATAGGGCCAACTTTACAATGAAGTCTTGGCGAAGGGTTGAGAGAGAGAAAAAAACCACCCAACCACCCCCAGCTAGTAAAAGGCCCTGCACAGCCCCGGAGAGGACACACTTTTTCGGAAGCCCGCTCTCCAGCCTAGCACCAGTCTAGGACTTAGCTCATTCCGCGGTACGCCAAGGGAACTTGAACTCATCTCGAGCGCGCAAAGCTGCGATTAATATTGTGTAACAGTCTAAGCAACGAAACTAAAAGAAAAAAATTAAAAGTAAGCTAAAACCATTTCATCATCTTTCCTTTCTTTATCTACTATTCGTGAAACCGTTTCCCCTTCTTCAAACGTCGTTGTGGGAAGAGTCGCACTTCCTTCTTCCTTTTTTCAATCGAGGTACTGTTGCGTTTGGATCGTACTTTACCCAAGTTAAAATGACGCGCGCCAAAAAACTTTCTCTGCAATACACACGCTTATCCCAGTTTACACGCGCAAGCGTAGACCGAAAAGAGCATACCTGTGAAGTCAACCACGACGTTACAACTTAAACGGTATTTTTTTCACATGTAATCCACTTTGGTGTTCGTGTTGATCCCGAAATTTTGTTGTTGATACCTAGTATTACTGAAAAATATAACTTTGTTTTAGATGGTCAATGTTTGAGAAAAATTTCAATAACACTTATTATGATGCGGGCAAAAATGTACTATGAATACAAAAAGCCTGATAAAGGTATTGTTAGAACAGATGAAATACGATATCATAAAAATGGCAAAAAAGTGTTGAAACCGAACCATAAAAATAATTATGGGCTCGACATTTACTATTACAAGACTGACACTGTAGTGGATTGCTTTGATGACTGTGAAAGTGATTGTGAACTTGAGCATAAGAGAATATCGCGGCACAAGTGCCGTATCTTGCGGTTAGGAGAATTAGTGGAAGAAGTAAAAAACGAAGGAGTAGGCAAAAGAAACATTCTCCCAAAAATTCGGCCAGATGTTTCCTGTTCTTCTGCCACAGAACTCGCTGAACTTCCAAATGAAAGTAGTTATGAATCAAATGACAGTGTGTCGAGCAAATGACGGGGCTGTAAATAAAAACAAAAAGCACATAAAATCGCAGTTAATAAAAAAGGCGCCACAGAATATGGTCATTAAAAGCTAACCAAGACAGAAAAATTTAACCAATGAAAGTTCAAAAGAATCGACTTAATCTTTTTTTCAAATGTAGAACAATTAATCTATCTCATTCAATACTTATTTTATTTTTCAAAAAATATGTTTTATGAATGGGTTATGTACAGTGCCGGTCAGCCACTTTTACCCCCCCACGGGCAAAATCAGTCTAACTTCAAAGTTTTATATCTCTGGTAGAAATTGACGTACAGAGATCCGCGTGGGTGCGTTTGAAAGGTCTTTCGGAGAGCTTTCAAATGATATGACTCACGGTTGCCATCGATTGTTTTTTTAAATTTTGCAACAATTATGCAAAATTGAAAATTCTGAAATTTTTTTATTATTTTTGACAATTAGCCAATTTTGGAAAAAAAATCGTACGAAAATTTGAAGTACACCATTTTTTAGCTATTACCAAGCCCTATCTGAATCACTCATCAAAAATTTATTTTCGTCAAATATGACGCGCGCACGGGCATTTTTTCCTGGAAGTGACAGTTTTTTTCAACATTTTTTATCTCCGTCAAATTGTAACAATCGAAAAAAATTTATAGGAGAAAAAATGTTTGTTGTTTCACGTAGAATACTGCAATAATTTTTTTTTTTGGTTTTTCGAAAAATTTTTTTTTTCGGTTTAAATTATTTTTCAAGGTCGAAAAAAAAAAGATTTTTTTTTTATGTAATTTACGATACTTGTTATGTAGTATTATTGAATGGGTGGAAAAAAATTTTTTTTTGTGGTTTCTCATCTTTTTAGCGTACCGACTGTGAGAAAAAAAAATTGAAAAAAACCGAAAAAAAAAATTTTTCGAAAAACCAAAAAAAAAATTATTGCAGTATTCTACGTGAAAAAAAAACATTTTTTCTCCTATAAATTTTTTTCGATTGTTACAATTTGATGGAGATAAAAAATGTTGAAAAAAACTGTCACTTCCAGGAAAAAATGCCCGTGCGCGCGTCATATTTGACGAAAATAAATTTTTGATAAGTGATTCAGATAGGGCTTGGTAATAGCTAAAAAATGGTGTACTTCAAATTTTCGTACGATTTTTTTTCCAAAATTGGCTAATTGTCAAAAATAATAAAAAAATTTCAGAATTTTCAATTTTGCATAATTGTTGCAAAATTTAAAAAAACATTCGATGGCAACCGTGAGTCATATCATTTGAAAGCTCTCCGAAAGACCTTTCAAACGCACCGACGCGCGTCTCTGTACGTTAATTTCTACCAGAGATATAAAACTTTGAAGTTAGACTGATTTTGCCCGTGGGGGGGTAAAAGTGCGTGAGCGGCACTGTATTTGTAACGGTTTTTTGTAAAATCTTATAATGCAAATACTAGATTAGTTAATTAAAATTAATAAATTATAAAGCTGTCATTTTTATGTACAAAATTTACGATTTCGACCTATATACAATTATATGCTTAAATAAATTATTAATTGTTTATTTATTGATAATAGTAATAATTAACCCGTTATCAATGAAACCAATTCTTACTCATGTTTCTAAGATATTCATCATGAATTTAGAATATCCGCATTATTCTGATAATTAATATTTACAATGTAATAAACAAATTAACTTTGCATATTAAAATTTAATATAATTTAGTAATTAAACGTAATTAAAATTATTATAATCCTATTTATAATAATTTTATAATAATTTTGTTTCATCAAAATTACTCTTAATTAACATATTTTAATAAAATAACAAAAACTACTATTTCTATAAGTAGGTGACGTCACGCTCCTTATATGGTCATAGAATTTGACTCTGGTTCTAAGACAATCATATAACATATGAGGTGGCGCCGTTTAATATTCTAATTGATGTAAACATATTGAGGAGTTTAGCGGGTTGCAGTAATTCAGTGAAAATAAGAGAATAGACGATTACAAATCGAACGCGACGACTACTCATAAATAGTGACCGAAATTCAAACAGCGAAAACATACTCCTCGTTCAAAATATATTATCAATACCACAAGTTCTGATAAATCACCTCATCCGAAAAAAAAGAAATCCTCCCCAAAAACTTCTTTCAAACACTACTCCAAAAAAAAATTTTAATAAGCTTTTCGAGTTCCTCGAGTTCCTCAAGTTTCTCGAGTTCAAGTTCCTCACGTTCTTCTAGTTCTTCCAGCAGCTTTTCTTCTGAAAAATCTTCACAAAGACAAGTCTTGAATGACAAAGATACTCCTCCAGACACTAACACCTTTCGACCAAAACCAGTTCAAAATCCTAGAAAACGATCGAGGTCGTGTTCCTCTATAAGCGACTGAATAAGTTTTTACATTTTAAAATGTAAATATTTTTTTATGTACTACTTGTATTTATTTTACTTTTATAATAAAAAGAATATATTAAAATCTTGTGATAATATTTTTTTATTAGAAAGTATTAATTCATTATTAAATTAAACAAAATATGCATCATAAATTTGATTTATTCTCTTGCGGCAAATAGGACAAGAGATTGAACATGTGGAGCATGCTGCGATATGTCCACAAGGTGAAAAAATTTTTCTAAGATCCTTAGCGAAGCATATTTTGCAAATTCGTTCATCGCTAACTTTATCGATATTTGTTTGTGGCGATGATGTTGTGTTTGAATCTGTATTTACTGTCTTACTACTACACTCATATACCTCTGCAATCGATCGATACTTAGCTCGTATATACCACATGCATCAAAACTTGGTAGACTTGGTAGAGGTATGGTACTCGGATCAACTCCCATCGGAATATTACCACAAGGCACGTTGCGAATGAATCGATAGCGGCTACACCATCGATGGTGTTCCGTCTTAGGATCACCACCCTCTTCCCAACGACAAATCTCTATGTTACACTCGAAGCATCGGAATTTGTAAATTTTATTCACAAATTAAAATAATGAGTAAATAAAAAATATATTACTCAATTGGAACTCAATTTGAATATTTAATTACTAGTTTGATAGTAACTCTTTCATGTTCAAGAAAATAAATATATCTGTACACTGTACGATTGATTTTGTTTTCAAGTTTATATGAATTATTGTATCTCAGTATGGCTGAATTAAATCAATATGATTCAGTTGAATTTAGTTTACTTCGGTTTACATTTATTATATTAACAATTTGATATACTTATCTTTAACTAAAATGCGTGCTACAAAAACTAAGCTTTAGCACTTTTAACATGAATGCAGAAAAAAAAATACTATGGTATTATACGAAAAAATGAAAAATATCGCCGGTTAGAAACATACGAGGGTCGTTTGAAAAGTCCGTGCAAAAATAAAAACTGTTTGATTTTTTTTAATAAATCTTTTTTATTTTTCAACATAGTCTCCTTTTAGGCTTATACACTTCATCCAACGCTACTCTAGTTTGTTAACCTGTTAACCGGGGAAATCCCTTTCTAATTACGCAACATATAACGGGAGCGTCCTTTTCCACTAAGACGTGTATGAATGACATATTACCATAGTAGTAGTAAAATATACGTTCCGCCCGTTCCAGGGCGCAATATAAATATCAAGGACGTATTCATATGTCCTACCCGTACCCGATATTGTTTACTTTGGACGTATTTATACGTCCCGCTCGGTTAATAGGTTAACCCCTTCCAAATAATAGGATTTGTCCAAGTCTGTAAAATAGGCATTCGTTTCTGCAATCACCTCCTCGTTTGAATAAAATCTTTTCCCCGCCAGCCATTTTTTTATATTAGGGAACAAATAGTAGTCCGACGAAGCCAAGTCTGGAGAATAGGGGGATGTGAAACGAGTTGGAACCCTATCTCTATCAGTTTTGCGGCTACAACTGCTGAGGCGTGAGCTGGTTCATTGTCGTGGTGGAAGAGGACTTTTTTGTAGGCCAATCGTGGACGTTTCTCTAGCGAGTCGGTTTTCAAACGATCCAATAACAATGAATAATATTCGCCTGTAATGGTTTTACCCTTTTCCAGATAGTCGATGAAGATTATTCTTTGCGAATCCCAAAAGATAGTCGCTATAACCTTTCCGACCGAAGGAATTGTCTTCGTCTTTCTCGGAGCAGATTCCCCCTTGGTAACCCATTGTTTAAATTGTTCTTTGGTCTCAGAAGTGTAGTGATGTATCCATGTTTTATCTACAGTGATGAAACGACGCTTAAAGTCTTGCGGATAGCTTTTTCATGTTCAAATGTTGGTGCAAAATATTATGTACCCGTTCGCTCGAGATGCCTACAGTACTAGCAATCTTCCACATCTTCACTCTTCTGTCAGCCATCACCATATCATGGATTTTATCAATGATTTCTGAATTGATAACCTCAACAGGGCGTCCAGAACGTTCAGCGTCTTTTGTGCTCATATGGCCACTCCGAAAATTTTGAAACCACTTATAAATCATTCTAATCGAAGGTGCACAATCACCATAATGTTTATCAAGCTTCTGTTTAATCTCCGGAGGCGTTTTGCCTTTGAAAAAGTAATGTTTAATCAATACACGAAATTCTTTTTCGTCCATTTTTTTACAACCACTCGATTTCTTTGATTGAAACGAATGTAAAATGAAAGGTAATTGGCCGATCTGGCTGAAACTTGGTGTGTGCTCTTCCAAGATATACCACTAACTAAAAATAACCTTGATTCGCACTAGTAGCGCTATATCTCTGACTTTGCACGGACTTTTCAAACGACCCTCGTATATCACATTCTTCAAAATATAAGTTCATTGCGCTTGAAATTCAAATAAGTAAAACTAACGCATCAACAGGCTCTGCTGTCAGTCCGTTCGATCGATACAAAAAATCACTTTATTTTCTATATTTTTCAAGAGCTACTGAAAATTATTTTCAATAATGCGACGTTTATTTGAGATCTACTTTTTTGTTATACGATATGATGATATTTTTCGTATATGTATAGATAAACGAATGTTGCAGTCATATTTTATAAGAAAAATATATTTAAAACAATGGAAATGTTATATGAACGCGCGCGCGCGCGTGTGTGTATGTGTGTGTGTTTGTAAAGAGGAACATCTGAAAGCTTGTATAAGCAAAAAACTTTCGCCTATTTGAAATAGTTAAAATTATTATCTAAAATAATGTCGTATGAAAGGGTTGAAAAAGATATCAATACTAATGTGTTAAATATTCTTTATTATTTTCTACCACTATATATACCTCAAATAACAATTGAATAAACGTCCGAAGACACAGTGAAATTTATTTTTAGCGCGTTACTAATGAAACGTTCATTTGAGATGTTAACAGATTTTTTTTTAATCGATTTAATCAGTACATATCGATGCATGATCACTATATGTTGATGTTAATTATATTAAAATAATTTGAACTGTCATTTAAATGAGAATTGTAATTGACTTTTTTTGATTGTTATTTGAGGTGTATATAGTTGTAGAAAATGATAAAGAATACTTGACAAATTAGCATTAATATCTTTTTCAATCCTTTCATTCGTGTTTACGGTATCTGCGCCTGGGTATCCGAATTGTTTGTGGGCCTCGTGTAGCACGGCTGCATCGCACATGCATCGCAGCTGACCTCGCAATAAGCTGGCATATATTTCCGGCTACCTGTGCCGCGCCCGAGACAGGATAAGCTGTGATGCATGTGCGATGCATCTGCACGTCATTATCGACATGTGTTGGACAACCAAAAGCGGTGCGGTAGGTGCGGGGTCCGACCGTGCGACGCGCTCTTGGCCTCTCTATTTGCGCTACGGGCCCTGAATGCGGGGGGAAGCGGGAATGCTTGGCGCATATAAGACGAGCATCGCTTTCCCCAGTTTCAGTTTGTTCAAGTTCGTACGCCTCCCTTGACGGATCCGAACTTTGTCATTATTCTGTGCGCTGCGGTGACAGTTTTTTTGTGAACGAGAGAAGTGATCGTCGTGACCCCGGCGAGAGCACCGTCCGACATCGCGACCAGCGACTCGTGGCTACTAAGCCACGGACAGGGAGACCTGCTGCCGTAGGTGAGGGCGCGACCAGCCCTCAGAAGTGCCTCCAACCACGCGGCTCTGTGCCCATCAGCTTACTCAGGTGACGCTGTAGCGAGGGCTGTGCCCGTTCCCGAGACGTCGGGGCTACACCGTTCCTTTAATTTCGGAGACACTTTCTCTATCTTTCTCCCACTCTCACGAGTCCTAAATCTAGCGGTAAGTGGACCGGATGATCTACCGGATTACGCGCGCACATACGACTAAAATTGTAAGGGCGAGAGCCTAAAGGCGAGTGACGTCTCTGTGGCGGACATATTTGATACTTGCGTTCTACCTGTTGTAATTTGTTATTAATAAAGTTACTGGTTTCTCATCTTTTTAGCGTACCGACTGTGAGAAAAAAAAATTGAAAAAAACCGAAAAATTTTTCGAAAAACCGAAAAAAAAATTATTGCAGTATTCTACGTGAAAAAACAAACATTTTTTCTCCTATAAAATTTTTTTCGATTGTTACAATTTGACGGAGATAAAAAATGTTGAAAAAAACTGTCACTTCCAGGAAAAAATGCCCGTGCGCGCGTCATATTTGACGAAAATAAATTTTTGATGAGTGATTCAGATGGGGCTTGGTAATAGCTAAAAAATGGTGTAGAATTTCAGAATTTTCAATTTTGCATAATTGTTGCAAAATTTAAAAAAACAATCGATGGCAACCGTGAGTCATATCATTTGAAAGCTCTCCAAAAGACCTTTCAAACGCATCCACGCGCGTCTCTGTACGTTAATTTCTACCAGAGATATAAAACTTTGAAGTTAGACTGATTTTGCCCGTGGGGGGGTAAAAGTGGCTGACCGGCACTGTACATCGAATTTTATTTTACTAATAAAGTTAATATCATACTCTTATTTTCCAGCTAGAAGAATCCAAATTAAAAAGCTCAAAACAACGACGATATTCTATGAAAAATTTAGACATTTATAAAAAAAAATAAAACAGCTATTCCGTACATCACCCCTCAACATCATTGTCGAAGACAACCTAATAATATGTCAATAGGATCTATAAATGAGTCATAAAAGCCTGAAAATCATTTTACGAATGGGTTTAGTAAGTCTTATTCTGCAACTTTACATAGATATAAAAAAATTATAAATATGCTCTAAAAATTGAAAGAATTTTAATTTTTGTTAGACAAATTTGAGCATTCCTTAATTTAGTTCTCATAAAAAATATACTGCAAAATTTTTATTAATATATTAATACACGTGAGTTATTCATAATTTGTCATAAACATGAAGGACGAAAAAACGAGAAATGGCAGCGACGGGAAGAAAAATAACGCCAACGAACAGAGGGCAGCGAAAGAAGGCAGAGGAATTACAGCAAAAGGAGGAAGAAGAGCGTCGGTCGGCGTTATACTGCTTTAACTGCAGTACCGCGTTGGATTTATAGGCGCGAGGTTAGACAGGGCATCACGGATGGTGCGAATGCAGTTTTTAGAGTTGAAAGAGAGGCGATGCACAGTAGAGCGGCTCAGGCCGAACAGCAGGCTTCATTGCCGCCTCAGGCCAAGCCGCTCGGCGATCGCGAGACGCTAAACGCGCCAGCGGTTGCGACTGAGCCATCGGCCCACGCGAACGCACCAAACAATAGAGCAGGCAGTACATTCCTCCATGCCGATTCAAATAGATCGGCGAGCACGAAATATCACGCGCCTAGAGTAAGTTCATGGGTTGAAGACTGGGAGCGCGAGGTACGGGTAGCTACTAGAGAGGAAATGGAAATACCAGCTCCATTAGGTGAAGGTTCGATTATTAGTGAGAAGAGCGTAATGAGCATAAGGCGACCTAAACAAAAGCAGGTGAGACAGGTAGAAAATATCAGTGGAAGAGACACTAGCTCGAGTCTATCGGATACTAAAAGCTGCAACACCTATAAAGTTAAATCGCCGCGGAAAACCAAGCAAGTAAGAGCGGAAAGACCGAGCAAAAAGAGTGCTCCTCCAAGAATCAAGTATATAAACGGTATACCTGCGGATGGAGTAAGCGCGCTCAATGCCTGGTCTCTCCGTTTTTCCGGTAGGGATAGTACAAACGCACTAAGTTTTCTATCAGGTTTGAGTGATTGCCAGCGCTATTATGGCATCTCGGACGAAGAAATGCTGATAGCAATAGGCACCGCATTCCGCGATAAGGCGCGTCCGTGGTACGAGGTTAATCGCGGTATGTGGAGGACGCTGAAAGACTTTAAAAAGAGTTTTTCTAGCGAATTCTGTCGACGATTGAACAGAGAACAACTTTACGGTGAATTGCGTCAAAGAACACAGGGCGAGAACGAGAACATTACGGACTATATCGCGGCTTTTCAGACGATTTTACGCCGTTTTGATCCGCCCGTTTCGGTGAAACGCCAGTTAGCTATGATTATAGAGGGTCTACATCCAAGATATAAGCGATATCTTGAAACTAAGACTTTCTCGGATCTAAATAATTTTAAAGAAGCGGGTATGGCGCTCGAAGATCGCATGGCCGGTAGGAAAAGGTGGCAAAAGCCGCCCACGGCTGACGTAACGCTAATTCCGGAATCAGCGTACACAGAGATGAAGAAGTCACCCGGTAAGCAAAAATCGGTCGAAACTATTGACGGTTTAAACGACGCGATTGACGAGGTCTTAATAGTCGAATCTCCTAAAAAGAAACCGCAGCAGCAGAACAAAAAACTAGGTAAAAAGGGCAAGAAGCAGAACGGTGAAATTGCCGTGGCTATTGCCGATAGGCAACAGCCACAGGCAAGAAACCAGCCTGCGAACGAAGCCGCGCCTGCTCGTCAGAGCGCGCAGGCTTCGTTGGCCCCGGCTGCAGGTGTAGCCCCTAGTCTGGTCCCGCAGCAGCGCAATCAGGGAGGTAGCAACTTAAATAGGCCATTCACGGGGGCTTGCGTCAATTGTAACGCGGTGGGACATAGGAGGGCGCAATGCCCGATAGCTCATGTTAATCCGCGAGTAGTTTGTTATAAATGCCGACAACCGGGGCATTACGCTAATAACTGTCCAACGCGAACTTCAGAGTCGACATTATATTGTCAGGTTTGTGGGACAATCGGTTACGTGTTTAGAGAATGCCCTACTTGTAATCAGGTGAAGCAGGGAAACCTCAGCGCGGGAGCCGTCGACCGCTCGACGACTCCTGCCTAAGATGGATTGAGCGGGCTATTGAGGTAGAGAAAGTGCTTCGCGCAAGGAGCGAAAGCACCGTAGAAGAAGGGAATAGAGTTGAGGTAAAAAGGGAAACCGCCAGTTCTGCGCCTCCTTTTATGAATTTAGTAAAAAGGGAAGGCGAGAACAAGGCGGGAACTGCCAGTTCTGCGCCACCTCTCTTAGACGAGGTAATAGGAGAATATTTGAAAGTCAAGGCTAAGGTCAAGCGTGCAGTATTTGTAGAATATGAGGATCCGGAAAAAGGAAGTAAGGAAATTGTTGAGTTTAAAAACGTGTTTAAAGGCGAGTTTAGTCGTTCGACATTGAAAGAAGTTCAGGCGCAGAGTGACGAGGGCGTAAGTTTCCCTAGTAGGATCAGCAATGAACCCGCAGAGGCAAATAAACGTGATTCGTTACAGCAGGACGCGGAAAGTCTTCAAATAGGTCGACACACTATCACGCGAAAAACTTTGCCCGATAAGGATATGCAAGATCCGATAGGGTTTAATAAATTTTGCGCGATAGTTAGCTCGCCTGAGAAGTGCCCAGTGAGGCAAAATGAGTTGCCATCGTTGCGCACGAACACGAATGAGGCAGGTTCGAGTATTTCGTCCACGGTTGGGCAGGCTTCGGAAAAGGCCGTTGCTTTAGGAAATCAGGGTGAACCTGTGAAAGAATCTGTTGGTAAGGAAACGAGCTCAGGCGCTGCGCTACCGTCGGAGCGGGCTGCGACAAAGGTCATGGTCACGTGCGATAGAAGTGAGCTTGTTGATACTAGGGTTTTGTTGTTTGGACCTTCGGTCGTCGGTGCCGACGCACCTTCCGTTTTAGTGAGGGGAGGTCTGAGTGGAACTCAGAAATCCCGAAGAAAACGGCAGATGAATCAGATGCAGCGTTAGTCGCAGTAGTAGAGAATAGGTTCTTTATTAAGGTCGACATAGGCGGGCAAGTCTATACAGCGCTACTAGATTCAGGTGCTCAGGTATCGGTAGTAGGGCCGAATCTTGATTTACGGTTTAGGGACCGGTTAAGGCCGCCTACGATTTTTGTACAGGGCATCTCAGACGAGAAGCCGCAAACGTGGGGCGACTTGAGGTTAAGTATTGAAATTGGTGGTAGGACGAATTAGTTAATTGCGACGGTAGTATCTACGCTTAAGCACGACTTGATTTTAGGAGCCGACTTTTGGATAGCGTGGAATATAAATATTAGCTACGGTAATCGCGCTTGGCGGGCAGGTGACCAAGGCGATTGGTATCCGTTAGCAGAGCAGAATAGTAACGAGATAGTTGTTTTTGCGGAATGCGCAGGTTTAAACAGCTACGAGGAGGCTCAACGAGAGACAATCTTGCCGCTCGTTCGCCGGATTGTCCCGGAGCCTGGTGAATCTCCGGCGGTTACAAAAGTTATCGAGCACGTCATAGATGTAGGCGATGCGCGCCCGATAAAGACGCCGATGCGCCGAATGTCGCCTCCTATATTAGCATTCACGCAGGAAGAAACCATGCGGCTATGGAAGGCGAAAATAATTAGGCCATCGAACAGTCAGTGGAGTAGTGCGCCGGTAATCGTACGTAAACAGGACGGCGGCTATAGGTTCTGTCTCGATTTTAGATCAGTAAATAAGGTGACGAAAGTAGACGCGTATCCAATGCCTAGCATTGACGCTATTTTAGATAGGTTGCGCGGAGCAGTCTATCTGTCGAAAATAGATCTGCGAGCGGCGTTTTGGCAAATTCCGCTTTCAGAGAATAGCAAACAATATACGGCGTTCGCGGTCCCAGGTCTTGGTTTATGGGAGTTTGAGCGAATGCCGTTTGGTTTGGTAAATGCGCTGGCTACTTTCACGCGCCTCATGGACGCACTTTTCGGTCCAGAGTATGAGCCGCACGTTTTCTGGTATCTTGACGATTTGCTAGTAGTTAGCGCAGATTTTAACAGCCACGTGATCTGGCTAGAGAAAGTTTTGAAGCGTTTAGTAAGCGTTGGCTTAGAAATCAACTTAGAAAAGTCCGATTTTTTCGGTACCGAGGTAACTTACTTGGGGTACAGGTTAGATAGTGAGGGTCTGCGTCCGGACGACGACAAGGTGAAACCGATAGTAGATTACCTTGCGCCGAATAACGTAGCTCAATTACGCCGATTCCTAGGTATGGTAGGATGGTATGCGCGTTTTATCGAACACGAGAGTGAGATAAAGGTCCCGTTGACCAAGCTCATCCGAAAGGACCAGCCATGGGAATGGAAGGAAGAACAGCAAGTTGCATTTGAGAGGCTAAAGCGCGCATTAACGGAGGCGCCGGTACTCGCGCGCCCTAATTTTACACGCCCCTTTTACTTGCACTGCGATGGCTCTTCCTTCGCGGTTGGCGCGTGTTTGGTCCAGGTATTCGACGACGGCGAGCATCCCATATGCTACGCCAGTCGGATGCTGAATGCGCACGAGCGAAATTACACGGTGAGCGAAATCGAGTTTTTGGCAGTACTTTTAGCGGTAAAAAAGTTTAGGCCTTATATAGAAGGCTCACACTTTGTCATCGTTACGGATCATAGTGCGCTCACTAGGATTCTTAATAAACGCGAACTTACAGGTAGATTGGAAAGATGGGTATTAGAATTTCAACAGTTGGATTGCGAAATAATACATAGAAAGGGAGCGCTGCACCATGTGCCGGACGCACTTTCGCGAGAATTTGAGGACGAGCTCGAGGTTTGCGCATTTGATAAGATACAGGATGCTTGGTATCTACAACGCGTGAAAGACGTTCTTCAAAGACCGAAGAAATTCGAGAATTAGAGAGTAGAGAATAACGTCCTGTATCGGTTCATGCGCGATCACCTGCTCGATCCGATAACTAATCGCGAGGAATGTTGGCGCATGGTGGTGCCGCTGGAGTACCGAGAAAGGGTGTTGAGAGAAACATTGCGAGCCATTCGCTGGACATTTCGGCCGTGAAAAGACTTACGATCGAATTGCTCGTGAGTATTACTGGCCAGGAGTATGGTATGATGTGAGGACGTTCGTAAGTGAGTGCTCTCAATGTCAGAAGTACAAGGTAGTCCAGCAGGCACCCCAAGGTCTAATGGGTAAGCGCGTGGTAGAAAGACCATGGGCCGTAGTAGCGACTGACGTCGTAGAGCTGCCCCGTAGCAAAAATAGGTTTAAATACCTGGTGGTTTTTCAAGACTTATTTACTAAGTGGGTCGAGCTGAAACCACTGCGATCGGCGGACGGCCCTGCTCTTGTTGCCGCGCTTGAGGAGTTAATCCTGTTCAGGTGGGAAACTCCGGAATATATCGTTAGTGATAATGCGAAGGCATATAGGAGCAAAGTATTTCAAGACAGGTTGCGAGAATATGGTATCGAACATATATTTTGTCCTGCGTATCATCAGCAAAGTGACCCGGTTGGGCGCGTAAATCGTTCGCTAAAGACGATGATAGCGATGTTTGTAGATGCCGATCACACGAGCTGGGATAGGTATTTGCATGAATTTCGTCATGCTATCAATACGGCGACTCAGGCGTCTACAAAGGTATCGCCGGCGTTTCTAAACTTTGGTAGGGATCCGCGTCCGGTAAAGAGTTTAAGGCGCGAGATCGAGACAAAGGCCCCTATTGTTAAGATAGATACGAAGGCGTGGGAAGATAGGCTATCACGTTTAAATGCATTACGCGACTTGGTAGCTAGGCACATTGATGAAGCTCAGGAAAAGCAAAAGAAACACTATGATAAGGGTAGGCGTCAGGTACTTTTTCAGGTAGGTGATTTGGTTTTGCGCAAAGTGCATACGCTTTCGAGCGCAGCGGATGGTAAAAACGCGAAACTTGATCCAAAATTTGACGGACCGTTTGAAATTATTTCAGTAATTTCGCCCGAGATCTACGAGCTAACGACGAACAGTAAGCATCGTACAGCTAGGGTACACGTCTCGGAAATTAAGCGATATATACCACCGCGTAAGGTAAATAAATAGTTTGCGAAATAGGACAGGTGTAATAACTGAATTGTTCTGTTTTAAAGGTACAAGAGGTTCATCGACGTCAGGTGATGATGGCTGAAACCGAGGAGTCGGGCCGCATCGCTCAAGTCGCCGAGGCTCAAACACCTACAGGCGACGTGACCGCATCGGTGAACTCGGCGGGAATTGCTGAGGCTATGGAGGTAGACCGAGCGTCGGAGTCTGCCGCCCGATTTTCAGGCCTTGGGCAGGTGGCCTCCTTTGACGTCGAGGTTGCCTCCTGTGTTTCACGGTTGGCACAGGCGTCGGTAGGCGGGGACAGTGATGGGCAGGCGAAGGGGTTCCCTTTGCCGCCGCCTTTGCCTTCGCCCCCGACGCCGTTCGTGAGCGACCGGCGAGGGGTCCGTTTGCTAACGGGAAATCGCCGTGCGGGTTCGATAATTCGTCTGGCTGCGCCCACGCGTATCTGGGACGAGGCGGTACGTCGCAGCGCAGCGTTTCGGCTCACGACGCTTTGCATACGCGAAGCATCCGAGAAGTCGAGAGTTATCGCCGCAAAAGAGGGAATTGTCTTCTCGCAGGCGGGCACGAGTAGCCAGGGCGAGAAATCGCCGGGCTCTCGAGCTGCCGCGGGAGGATATCTCGCGGGTAGGGCGGCAAATCGGAGCCGTACCGCGAGGGCTTGTACTGAAACGGGAAACTGGAGTCCCACAAAGCGAGGCGCCACCAACGGTATACTGGAGGTGGTGCTAAGCTCGAGCGTCTCCGAGGATGAGGCGATGCCGGTGCAGGAGCTGCCTCGAGTGGCTCCGCAGCCACACGACCATCCTAACCTCCCTTTCAAACTGCTCGCGTTACAGAGGTTAGACCCCGCGTACCGATTCGTCCGCAGGGGTGGGCCCGCGCAATTCTACCCAGCGGGGTATTTGGAGGACGAGAGAAGGAAGGAGGCCGAGGCTCGCCAGAATTCAGGTAGGAGGAAACGCACAATGCGTTTTAATCTATCCGCGTGTAATTTTGAGAGGCCATCCTCCAGTTCAACACCAACTCTACCCAAGATGGCGGAGGGAGCCGTTGCTGAGGCAACAGGCACCCTCCAGTCACCGGTTTCGTTGGCTGTTGGCAAAGGGAGAGCCTCGGGAGTTAGTGCGAGCATAGTCACCGAGAAGACGGGAGAGGCAGGCACAAGGATGGAAGTGATGGTGCCGCCGACTCCACGAAGAGTGGAGCCGGTTGTGCCGGAGCGACCAATCCTTAGGCCGGTACGACCTGTCCCGACTCCTCAGGTAGCGAGCCCGGCCTCGTCCTCTGCGTCGCCGTGTTGGGTCGACGAAACAGGGTTTCGGTTGGTAAGAGGTAGCTTCCTGCAAAACCTGGCTTCGGTCCTCTGGGATGAGGAATTGGAGGTGCCCTCGTTCCGCTGCTTTAATTGCAGAACGGGGTCACATCCCAGGTCGGCCTGCAGGAACCCGCCTCTCTCGCGTCCGGTCTGTAGGAACTGTGGGCGACTCGATGTCCGCGTGCAAGACTGTCCGCGTTGCCGCGATGCCTTTATGGCAGACCAGGCGCGCGCACGATCGGTGGAGGAGGTAAGGGTTCGGGCTCGCCCGGGCGAACCAGTAGAGCTCCCGGCATCGCAGGAAAAGACTGTAGAGCCGGAGCTCGAAGTTTCTAGGTCAATGCCCGAGATAGCCAGCCCTGAATCCTCCGTCGGGGAGCCCAAGGCGAAAAAGCCCAGGCACCGATGTGGCAAGCGTTTTCGCGCTAAGCTCGCGCGTGGGTCACAGGCGCTTGCTGCAGAGGGAGCCGGGACTGAAGCCGGTTCGGCTGAAAATCCGGGAATGGAAGTCGCGCCGCGGACGGAGCAGGCGTCGGTCCCCGCGGGTGAGCCGAGCGATCGGAACGCCGAGGTGATTGGGTCCGAGGCGACTGATGATGCCGGCCAAAGACTATCCGGGGCAAGTGCCACGTTTCCTTCGGCGGAGGAGCTTCGAACGCTCAGGCTCCGGTATTTGGAGTCGTCGGAGCGGCAGTGAATGGTAAGATTCTTGGTTTAATTGAGTACTGAGATAGTCGCGATCTTGGCGCAGTAGATTAGTCGGCTTGTTATGACGAAAGGTTAGGCATATCACTCGGATTAGACTATTGGGTTTGTTAGATTTTGCTCTTAGTTGATGTGGTTGTTACCAACTTAGAATTAATTATGATTTAAGCTAAGTCTAAGATATTATTATATAATTTAGCGTCTATCGTTGGTTGCCACTGCCGGTCGACAGGGAGAGAGAGAGAGGGAGAATCGGAGTCAGGCCGTTCGCGGGTGCAAACTTTGGCCTTGGAAGGGGGTGTGACGAGAGCAGGCCGCGTACCGGTCTCTCGTCTGCGTTCTCCCTCCCCCACTCGGCAAGGCGTGTTGGCCAACGTTAGGCGCATTAAAGTATGCGTCTAACACTTGGCCTTTTGTTTCAGCGCCAAGGACGAGCCAGCGCAGTTGAGCGCAAGAAAAGTTGAAGAGCACGGAGAGAGAGTGAGAAAGAGAGAAAGAGAGAGGGAGAGAGAGAGAGAGAGAGTATTAGGCCCATGCAGGGATTGGCAGGCGCGCAACGCGTGACCGATAAGCGACGCGTCGCGTGCCGCCTAACTAATAGGACAAGGTAGGGAGAGGAGCGAGCGCCGCTGAGCGGCTGCAAGATGCGTGCAAGAATTAGTGCGTGAGGAGAGTCGAAGCCTAGTCCTACTAGAGTGCGGAAGTCCGAGCCCAGCAGAGAGAGCAGTTTGGGATAGCCAGAAGGAAGCAAGATCAACCCTACCGGCAACGGCTTTGCCAGCAACTGTAGCCAGCCCACCTGCTAGGAGAGTCAACGTCACCTACAGATACCTGGTCAGCGACGGCGGTTAGCGACGATCTGACTAGCGACGACACCCGATATTTCCTGCTGCAGCGCATCGCTCAGGATTCTCGACGTTGCGAGGAACAGGAGATAAAAGGTCAAGCCTTCCTTTTCTTCTTTCTCTCTACACTCTCTCTCTCTGTTGATGCGTCGACCGGTGCGCGTTGAAAGAGACAGCCTGGCACTCACGTGCCAGCTATCTGAAGGTTCGGGCTAGGTTTAATTCATAGTGACGTAAGCTGCGACCGGTGAATTGTCCAGGCGCCCACGTGCCGCGCAATTTACACGATATTAGTTCGCGTAGTTTTAAGTAAATTTGTAATAGGTTAAGTACGCGATTAGGTACTAGTGAAATGCGAAATGTTCATTTGTGATTATCTTAAGTAGTTTATTGTTCTATTTGCAGTTTGTTGGTCGGTAATTTAGATTATGTTATGCGCGCGTATGTTTAGTGTGAATAATTATTAATAATAATAGGTTGTAAGTGAGATTTGAATTCTGTCTTTCTATAATTTATTTATCAACCTCCCCTCGTTCTTCTCCCTCAATTGTCATGAGCGAAAGTGCCTCACTTACCCCGCAAAAGAATTGGTAACAAAGGAACGAGTTTTGTTACAATAATAAGAAACTTGCGTTGTTTTTAAGAATTAATTGTAATAATTTTACGTAATAAATAAATTAATAATTATAAGAAAAACTGTAATAAAATTGGTACTTGGAGAGTCATTTAGCGAGATAAGGCCCTAACTCTTGAACGCGCGCCCCCAATTCTCACAACGCCCCTGAACCAATTAGGGCCCGAAATCCGAAAGAGAAAAGGAGGGAAAATCTCGGTCAGCCAATTAGAATTCACTGGCATTTCCACTCTTCCCAAATTTTGAGGAACTGAAAGAGGGATTTTCCTCCCAACCACCCCCAGGGTTTAAAAGGGCGTGCGCAAGCGAAAATCGCTCTCTCTCGCTCCTCGCAAGCTTCAAAGTTTACCTCGGTCGACCAAGTGCCAAGTCCAGATTCATCTCTCCAAGTACCAGTCAATTATATCAGTCAACTGTAGTCAGTGTCCAAGTATCAGTACATTGAATAAAAAGAAAAAGTAAGTTGAAACTAAAAATTTTTATCATTATCTCTCCTTCTCTTCTTATTAGAGTAGCCAATCGAAACTCGTGAGAATATCAAATATCGAAAATCACGGCATAAAATCAAACTCGGCTAAAATGGATCAAGAAATTCAAAGGATCGTGAAGCAAACCATCCAATTGAAAGATGCCTTAAACGTTGTACCCAACTTCAATGGAAACCCTAACCAATGGGTACCATTTACAGAAGGTTGTAGGGAAGCTTTAAATATGCTGCCTTCAAAATGCGAAGAAGATCTCGTAAAACTAATAAAAGGAAAACTAGAAGGAGAGGCCAGATCAACAATGGTTGGCATCAATTTTAAAACCATTAACGGACTTATATCTCATTTAGCTGATATTTTTGCGCCACCTCAAACCATGAATCAATTATTAGGAGAATCAGGAAATGAATATCAGAAAGATAATGAAAAGGTCTTAACATACGCTAATAGAATTCGCCTATTAACCACTAGGATAATAGATGCAAAAAAGAGACAAGACAATACCGATTCCATAGACATCGATGAGAAAAATGCTTTAGAAGAAAATGCATTTATATGCTTTAAACGAGGATTAAAGCCAGAAATAAAAATAAATCTCCCACCAGGAATCACTGCTACTAATGCCTTAAAGGAAGCTATCAAAGTAGAAAAAGAATTAGAATTACAAAGAAATCTAAGAGGTGTGACGGTAAACGTCAAGTTAGCGCTAACTACGTGACCTTATCGTTGTCCGTGAGGGCAGCACCTTCCGGGGGGACAAAAATATGTAATAAAGGAATTCGGCACGCGAGCAGACGGAACGCGCGCGAACGAATTTGAACCAGTGAAGCATCGACTGTAGTTGAGCCCGCCCGCTTCTGTTGTTACCACCGCCGATTTACGTGCCCTAGCCGTCTGTACGCTTCGTGAACTAGCAGCCAGTGATCCAGGATTGTAGCCGCCGAGGAGCTGCCAAGCTGCGAGTCAGAGGCCCGATCGAGAGATCCAGGGAGAGTGTGTGAGGTTTCGCCATCGAGGGCGAAACCAGTGCGTGCGCGCGTTCGCGGCTCGCGGATATCAAAAACAATAAGCGACTGTTCCGTGCTGTGCGAGTTGCTGTGATTGTCTCCGATCACTCACGATTATAAGGTAAGCTGGCCAGCTTAATTACGCGATCGGAATTGCATGTCGGATAAATAACTTTCGGTATTCGATGCGTGCGTGTGAGGCTCTAATATCAGAGAGCAGCGAGCGTACCGGCAAAGCGTGTTGCCGATGAGCGAGCGTGCGTGTAAACAAACTCGCGGGCCGACCTTTGTGAGTTAGAAAAATAATAAAGCATCCGATCTATAATACTAACAAGTGTTTTCGTTGATTCTCTCCTCACATAGCTTCCACTCAATTTAGCTAGGTTATAAACGATAATCGGTTGACCGGCGTATGCTTTCTCGTGCTCTCCCGTATTAGTAGTGAGCATTAACGATTCACGCGTGTCCCCTTAGCATAATCACGCGACGTAATTATTAAACGGTTTTAACCCGTTACAGAGGAAAAATTAACTATACTTCAGATTATCTACAACCCAAGAAAAATGTAAGAATATGCCAAATTTGTGAAGAACACGGACATGAAGCTTTAAACTGCAATACGTTCGTGAACAAACAAAAATTATGTAATTTCTGTAATAAAACAGGTCACGATACAAATAATTGCTTTGCTAAAATTAGGTTAGATAACCTAACTTGTCAAATATGCGGAAAAAAAGGGCATAATGCACGCGAATGTAAATCAAGATTACAATGCCAAATTTATAATAAGATGGGACACGCTGCTAAAGAGTGTAGGAATAGAATTAGGACGCAGGCTATACATGAAATAAAATGCCAATTATGCAATAATTTGGGGCACAGTGCTCAAAGTTGTCGAGATATAGAAAGGACACAAGTAAATAGCGAAATCGTATGTCAACTTTGCAATAACAGAGGACATACTGCAAAAGACTGTAAAACTAAAACTCCCAATTTTAACAATAATCAATTTCTAGCTAGTTAACCTCCTTTTAATAGATTTGCTAAATCCAAAATAGAATGCCTTTTTTGTAAAAAACGTGGGCACATAATGGCTGATTGCTATAGGAAGAAATGGGTCGATGGTCAGAACCAGGGAAACGACAAGCCGTCCTCTGTAATTCCGACACAGAGGACAAATATGACTCGGATAGACAACAGCGAAGAATCAGAGGATGCTCGACTATTCCCATAAAAAATCAACCTCGATTTTCCGCCAAAGTACCCATAATAAGTGTCAGTTTTTTTGGAACTATATATGATACAATGTTAGACAGCGGATCAGAAGTTAATATTATGAAGATTGAAGTATTACAACAATATTTAGAATACGTAGACATGACTAAGCGACACACATTGAAAGGTATTGGTCTAGAAAGTTTTCAAACCATAGGAATAATTACTCTCTATGTGTATGGAAGGGAAACTGAATTTTTAATAGTTGAGAATGATTTCCCAATTCCCTGTGATATAGTGATAGGAGCAAGTTATCTGTCATCCAACAAAATAATTCTTGATTTCGAAACCAGACAGTTCATCCTACCAGATAGAACAATAAATTTCAAAGAAGTCAAAGATTTAGTTTATACAGGTATCTGCTGCATGTATAATGTCAAAGATGAATCAAAAATAGACCGAGTTATTCCAAGAATCGAGGTAAAGAATCCAACCACTGGCTCGAAGGAATATTTCCTAATAGACACAGGATCAGAATGTAATTTGATTAAAAAGGGATTATTACCACCTGGTAATAGTATTGACGATTCACTCATCATTAACCTAAAAGGAATAGGTAGAAATATGCAACTAACTCTGGGAATAACAGAAATTAAACTTTTCGATACGGATACAATTTTCCATGTAGTCGAGGATAATTTTGAAATGATTCATGCTGATATATTAGGTGCCGTATTTTTTGAAGACAGTAAAGCAAGAATAAACTTCAAAGATAATACTTTTGAAGTACAAAATTTCCTAGTACCATTAATCATAGAAACATTGGACAAGAAACTTACACAGGCAGAATTCGATAAACTATTACAGGAATTAATCCCTATGGAAGTACCTAGTTTCGCAGTACGCCATGTGTTTAATATATCTCAGAGTGAAATCTTTCAAGACCTTAACATTGAGGAATTTGACGATGTCGATTTTAACATAGCCGAGTTATACATCGAAGAAGAAATAAACGATGTTGAGAAAAAAATAGAAGATCATCTAGAATTGGGTCATTTAGATAACACAGAAAAAGAATATGTAATAACTTGGTCATTAAAGTCGCCGATGTTTTTTACTTGCCTGGAGACAAACTACCAGGTACTGAATTAGTAATGCATGAAATACATACTGTTGATGACATACCCGTGAATTGTAAACAATACCAGTTCCCACATGCAATGAAAGATAAACTTAATTATCATATTGACAAATTATTGAAAGCTGGTATCATTAAAGAATCTAATTCACCGTATAATATACCTGTATGGATAGTTCCAAAAGCTACAGATCCGAACGGTAGAATGGTGCTCGACATGAGAGGGCTTAACGAAAAAACCGTAGCAGATTCTTATCCTATTCCAAATATCACATAGATATTTGACCAAGTAGGAGGAGCTAAGTTTTATTCCGTGCTTGATCTCGCAATAGGATTCTATCAAATTAAGATGCACCCAAAAGACGCTCATAAAACAGCGTTTAGTACCCCTTTTGGTCATTACGAATTTGTCCGCATGCCATTTGGTTGAAAGAATGCACCTGCAACCTTCCAACGGCTTATGGATACTTTATTACGCGGACTACAAGGCCTTGATTTGTTTGTTTACCTAGATGACATAGTCATTTATGCTAACAATATTGAAGAACACGATCGGAAATTTAAGTTACTAGTCGAACGGTTAAGAGAAGCAAAACTGAAATTACAAATTAATAAATGTAAATTCCTCATGCGAAAAGTCAGCTACTTAGGGCACCTTATAAGTGAGGATGGTCTAGAAGTAGATCCCAAAAAGGTTGAAGCCGTACAAAAATTCCCAAGACCAAAACCGTTAAAAACGTCCGCCAATTCTTAGAACTAGCTGGGTACTATAGGCGCTTCATCAAAGACTTTGCCAAGATAATTTTATTTTATTAAATTTCTGATCTTAGGAGTTATCCCTGTAAGATCAGAAATTTAATAAAATAAAATCATCAAATATCAGGAGTGAAAACATAAGAATTTTTTGCCAAGATAGCTAAACCATTAACTAAATTATTACAAAAAGATATAAAGTTCGAATGGAATGAGAAAGCCGAAAAGGCATTTATTGAATTGAAAGAGATGTTATGTAATGCACCTCTTTTACAATTCCCTGATTTGTCCAAAGGGTATAACATACTTACCGATGCCTCTGGCACTGCTATCGCTGGAATATTATCCCAATGCCCGATCGGATCTGACCGTCCTATTGCATATTTTTCTAGAGTTCTGCGTGGATCAGAGCTAAACTATAAAGTATATGAAAAGGAAGCCTTAGCGATAATACAGAGTGTCAAAGCTTTCAAATCCTATGTATATGACCGGCCTATCCAAATTATTACCGATCATCAGCCATTAGTTTGGTTTGAAACAGCAGATTTAAACACGCAAGTACAAAAATGGCGATTTTGGTTATCACAATTTAAGTATAAAATAATTTACACTAAAGAAAAATCTAATGCCGCAGCAGATGCACTCTCGAGAAATCCAGCAGATGTAAATATTATTGAAAAAGCGCCCCCTCTTCAAAAGTTTTTACCCGAAATTGAATTAGGAAATCTAGTAGTGAACATCACCAATAGTTTGATCGATAAAGAATTCGAATTTCTTATCGATACAATCTCCAGTGTAAATATAATCAAAATCAGTTCTATACCCAATGGATTATTAATTAAGCTGAATAAAGAAATATTACTACAAGGACTTTTTTCAGATAATATCGTAGTAACACACTATACAGAATTGGCTATATTAGGACGCACTTTTGAATTTTATGCAGTAGAAGATAAATATGATTTGCCGTATCATGGAATCCTTGGTTCCAAATTTTTATATGAAATACGAAGTAGAATAGATTTTGATAAATTACAGTTAACACACTCAGGAATAGTCACACCGCTTAAGTCAGTATATAGCAAAAACAATGAAACAGAATTCAGGGCAATGCGAAATATTGACTTACACATTGTCAAAGATGATTTGTTGTTAGTGGATTCATACATTCGTAATCTCGAATGTCGGATACAACTCTCAATTAATACAATATGTGAACAAAGTATAATTAAGAAACAATATGTAACTGAAACGGAGAAGATAGATGAAAGCGACCGAATTATCTTACGAGACATTAGTGGGAAAACCTATCAAACACTTGGTACCATACAAATAGAAAGCTTTTCCATAATAAATAAATTTTGCATAGTACCTAATGACTTTCCTATAAATTCCGAAGGATTACTAGGAATTGATTATCTCATCAGGAGTAAAGCGGCACTAAATTTCAACACCAGAACAATGCGCCTTGGAAATATGATTATCCCATTTCGTATACGGAAAATTAGAATTGACAATCAAAACTCTTGTAAAAACTTACTCCCACAAACAAGCCGTGAAATAGCGGAAATAAATATAATGACACGAGGACAAAAACAAAGATTAGAAAATTTACCATCTGCTATACCTACCCCACCGACTGTTAACGAAAAGATGAGTCCTGAGAAACGACCCCGAGGAAGGCCTTGCAAAAATCCACTCCAAATTCCCGGAAACACAGAACCAGCGCCAATCGAATCATCTCAGCCACCGCAAAGCCATTCAAAAAAACCTCGAGGCAGACCAAAGAAGATACAATTATCTTCGACAAGTGAAGAAGAACCAGATCATGCCAATGCTTCTAACCAATCTGACAATGAATCGATTCTTAGTGACTTCGATGAATCTTCAACTGGGCACACTAAATTGGTTAAGATCAAGGATTCAATCCATATGCGTACTGACAGCGTAGTTTATTTTATTGATAGTAATGGCGCACCATGCGACGAAGGCGCCAAAATGATGATCGAAAACAATCAGATAGAAAGTAAACAGATTATTAATGTAGGAGAAGTTGTGAAAGAAAGAAAAGGAAAAAATACTATCGTTTCGGACTCTGTATATGCGGAGAACGCCCGGAGTCGTTGAGTCATTTAAGAGACAATATGCTTACAACTTTGAATATATTAAGAGATATGTTGGTTAGCCTAAAGCTAACGGAAATTTGTATCGCCAAAAGTAAAGAGATAAGAAATCTAGAATGGGGAGAAGTAGTAAATTTATTGTCTACTGTCTTCAGAAATACAGGAATAACGATCTTAACATGTATGAATAGCCTTGAGTATGTGCCTTTAGAGAAACGTAATATAGTATTTTACGAATGTCATCAATCTCCTATCGGAGGACATCGTGGTGTTTCTAAAACATTTTATCGAATACGACAGAATTTTTATTGGGAGAATTTGAAGGAAGATATTCAAAGACGAATACAACAATGCCTTGAGTGTCAGTTAAAGAAATTAACTCGCCTGCAGACCAAACAACCTATGGTAATCACCGATACCTGTGCCGCTACTTTTGATAAAATAGCAATGGATATTGTAGGACCCTTGAAAAAAACCCCGAAGAACAATGAATACATTTTAACTATGCAAGACCAACTAAGTAAGTTTTGCCTAGCCGTACCTCTAGTCGACACTTCATCCACAACGATCGCAGATGCATTCATAAAGAAATTCATTTGTATATTTGGTTGTCCAAAATCCGTTTTAACTGATCGAGGAAGAAATTTCTTGAGTAATTTGATGAGCCGTATAGCTAAACGTTTCAAGATTAAGAAATTAAAGACCACAGCTTTTCATCCACAATCTAATGGTTCGCTTGAACGCTCCCATCATGTTTTAGCAGAATTTCTGAAACAATATACCAACAGCGATAAAAATTGGGACGAATGGTTAGACTTAGCTATATTGAATTATAATACTTGTGTTCAAGAGAGTACCAAACACGCTCCTTATGAAGTCGTTTTTGGCAGATTAGCTAGACTGCCCTCAAGTTATCCATTACAAGAAGGAGATTTATTGCCCACATATAAAGGGTACATTACAGAGTTAGTCACCCGAATAACAGGAATTCAAAAGTTGGCATACGACAATTTAATAGCATCAAAAGAAAAATCAAAGAAATATTATGACAGACACCTTAATCCGAAAAATTCTAAGCTTGGAGATTTTGTATTTTTGAAAAGTGGTCCAAAACCCGGTAAATTAGAAGATCATTATTCAGGCCCTTTTAAAATAATAGGAATTTTACCGAAGAACAATGTCAAAATACAAATGAAAAAAGGAACCAAAGTAGTTCACGCGAATAGGCTTAGAATATCGTATATTAATAATAGTAATAATAATTCATAAAAAGGAGGAGAGGTATAAAACTAAAAAAAAAAATTAAAAAAATTTCTTATAGATATAATGAACAGTATCATTTCCAGTAAAATAATAATAGTAAAATAATAGTAATAAAATAATAGTAATAATAAGTATAAATAAATATACCGAATTAATCATTGGTTTTCCGTTCCAGCAATTAATAGTTAACATAAGAATTAACATTATTTATTTTTCAGAAAATGGATTTGAATAAATTTGGATTTTACATATTAATCTTATCTACCATTGCATATCAAGGCCAAGCCATCATAGGATACGATTGCGGAGCGAGATCATTAAACAATACCACTGTTTCTTTGCTTGGCGTAGAAGAATGCGATATACCTCCCGGAAAAATTAATAGCACTCAGATCCATGTACAGTTATTACAGTTGAACCAATTCGAGGAAGTACACGTGATACAATGCAAGATACAACTACAGCGTCACATTTATCATTGTGGAATGCACTCCCATAGTTCGGCTGTCAAAGATGGAATACACGAATATATGGTCGAGATCAGCCAAAAACGCTGTTCAGACTTGTATAATACCGGCACATTATATTTCGATGAAATACGTGTACTACGCGATATTAAAGTTAACCAAACCACAATCCGACCCTTAACACTAGCTGGTAGTTTAAAAATCGATGGTAGTTGCAACGGTGGTGTGTATTCTGATGCATATGGTACCTGGGAGAATGTTGTAGTTCAAGGTTTAGTAAAAATAACCGTGCAAGATTATACAGCACCAATTGACTTAAATAACGATCAAGTAAGACTACGCTCAGGTATCAAATGCACATTAACTGAAGAAACCTGTATAGACCCGGAAGGAGGTAATACTTTCTGGAAAACGATACCACGGGATATATGTAAATTCAATCATTACGGGATATTATATGAAGGCATAGCTAACAAAATAATAGACGAGCACCAGAACCGTATATATTCCTTGATAACAGAAGATATTACCTTCGCCTTAATGGCCAAAGGAAAAAGACAAATCTGTGGATATGAAATAGTTCAAACAGAACATCCAAAATTATTCATTTTTGAAACCACTAGAGGAGTTTGCCGTAGCAAAGAAATTATCATTAAGCAATTTAGACATATTTGCGTACGTTAATTCTAAATTTGTATTCGTCGAGCGTTATATAAAAAATCAAATAAATAGTTTGTATAGAGATGTAGTTGTACAGCGTTGTAGACAAGAACGCGAAATTTTAAAAAATGCTTTAGCAATAGCCACATATTCACCTGATCAATTCGCGTACAAATTGATGAAAGGAATTGGATATATGGCGGTAACGGCTGGCGAAGTAGTTCACGTCGTCAAATGTATCCCGGTAGACGTAAAGATTTCGCCAGGGACCGACTGTTATGAAGAATTAAAAGTAGTCCATAACAATATCACCAAATTTATGACACCCAAAACACATATTCTCAAGACTCAAGGAACAATAGTGGATTGTAACGCTTTACTGTCCACTCACTTTTGTGTCAACGAAAATTGGTATAAGTTCATGCCACGTCCTGTAGACGCCAGAACACCAGAGATTTTGAAGCCTTTTGCCCAAATGACATGGAAATATCAAGATATTCCAACTCTCGCTACAAGTGGTATTTATACTGAACAAGATCTGCAGGATCTTCTAAATCGAATCATGTACCCTCTCGAACAATCAGCTGTCATCAATGATGTTGCTCGAGAAATCAAAGGTCATGCAATGAAAGATCAAGAAGGAGTAATTAATAAATTGCTCAATGAGAACACTTTAGAACGCTTAGTTCATACCACTTGGAACCGAATGTGGAGTAAATTCATGACGTTTGGAACATTCAGTGCAGGAGTGATAGCTATCCTTTTTATTATTCAAATAATTAAAAAGGTGATAGAAATCTTTATCAACGGCATGGCTCTGCATAGTATTTATGGGTGGTCCTACCAACTTTTGGGAGCCATATGGAACAGTCTCACAACTTTCCTTATCCACTTAGGCCATTCAATGCAGAAGGAAAATGAAAAATCCCAGGAAGAAGCAAGTAGAGTTCCTATGCCAATACAGATACCCTATTACATACCAGTTAAGGCTCAAGAAACAGATGCCAACGTACCAAAAGAACATCCAGTGTCCTCAATCCAAACTAACAATAGTTTCTTTTCTCGACAGTAAATGTTAATAAATCTTGGTTACCGTGCTCTACAATCACATCTTAATTAGCGATTACTTTGCCTCGCTGCGCTCCTTAAGTAACGGTTTAAGTGGGAGGGGAGTGTAACGTCGGGCCATTTATTAGCAATAAATTATTTTTTTTTCCTCATGTACTTTTGCGTAGCTTAAATTTTAACTCCGTAAACTAGCAAAGGAGAGCCTTCAGCTGAAGCAGCTGGAGGACACGTGAAAATAGCCGTCCCTTTGTTGCGCGCTTTCCGAATTTTACCTCGAACGATCGTAAAGTTTTTTTTGAGTAGGTTTAGATATAGAGTAAAGGAGCCGCGGAATTCCGCCTGCATCCTGTTATTCGATTTCACCCAAAAGTTTTCCACTTTTAGAAGCTAAAACTTTTGCTATATAAAAAAAATCTTAATAATTAATTTTACACAAATGAATCGGGAAAATAACAGCATGATAGGAAAATTTCGCAGCTTCTTGAAACCTCCCACACACTTTTTGATTATAAACATAGTTGCCGCGCAATCATTGAAAATAACTCAAAGTTTTGAAATTATAAATTAGAAAATGAGGTAAATAGTCGAAAACAGTTACTTGAATGAATTTTAGCAAATCAGTTATACAGTCCACAATTAAATAATACCCCTTTTTTTCGTTCCATATTATTTAAACAACGAAGTGAGTTAATTAATTAAGTTACTAATTATAAACATGTAGGATCAAAGATTTTCGCGTAAAATATGTTAAATAATAAGAAACTTGCGTTGTTTTTAAGAATTAATTGTAATAATTTTACGTAATAAATAAATTAATAATTATAAGAAAAACTGTAATAAAATTGGTACTTGGAGAGTCATTTAGCGAGATAAGGCCCTAACTCTTGAACGCGCGCCCCCAATTCTCACCACGCCCCTGAACCAATTAGGGCCCGAAATTCGAAAGAGAAACGGAGGGAAAATCTCGGTCAGTCAATTAGAATTCACTGGCATTTCCACTCTTCCCAAATTTTGAGGGACTGAAAGAGGGATTTTCCTCCCAACCACCCCCAGGGTTTAAAAGGGCGTGCGCAAGCGAAAATCGCTCTCTCTCGCTCCTCGCAAGCTTCAAAGTTTACCTCGGTCGACCAAGTGCCAAGTCCAGATTCATCTCTCCAAGTACCAGTCAATTATATCAGTCAACTGTAGTCAGTGTCCAAGTATCAGTACATTGAATAAAAAGAAAAAGTAAGTTGAAACTAAAAATTTTTATCATTATCTCTCCTTCTCTTCTTATTAGAGTAGCCAATCGAAACTCGTGAGAATAAGTCTTCGAAAAAGTATTTCAGCAGGAATTGGGATACTTTTCAATAAGACAGTCGCGCAGTTAAACAAAATTTAAATACTTTTTATGTGATAATTCTAGCAAGGTTTGGGATTTTCACATCCAAGTCCCGATTCCATTGGAGCCTGGTGTTTGATGGAAGGCTTGTAGTCAAGTTCTATTTTTCACTCTTTTTACGCGAAACGCGAAGTAGAAAAGCTCTAATTCTCCAATTGCTCGTCCCGGTTTAAGCGTACGCACGACGACCAAATAGAACACCTGAGATTACGTCCGCCTCAGACGTACCTGAGATAGTGACCCGGACGTCACAAACTGTTAGACCAAGACTTTGCTATGGAAGGAACTGAAGAAGAAATAAATGATAGAGCACATTTGCTCGAAGAAAGAATAAATGATGATGGAATGGTAGAGTTAAATTAAAACGAAATTACTTTGTTTCGTCGACTGATTTGTTATTTTACAACTCTATCTAATATATATTACGTATTTTTCATATAAAAAATTTTCAATATTATGCTGATTTTCTACAAAAATTGAATTGAAAAATTTTAATTTCAACATTTTATAGGTTAAAAACTTATTTTTGTATGTACTTCAATAGATCTAACAATACGAATCATATTTTGTTGTATAAACGTAACTTAAGCAATTTAAAAATAATTAAATTACAATTTTGTCATAATTTTTTTTATTCATAAAAAATTGGCTAAAGCTTTGTAAATAAAGCTTATTTTGAAAATTAATATTTTAAAATAAAACGCGCGACATTCAAACAGGTAAACGAATGCTTTCATATTTCTAAAGTTTATTTAGAATATTTTTGTATGTCAGCTAGGATTTCGATTTTTCAATAATTAACCCGAACCCATTAGAACTCCGGCGAAAACTGGGCTATATCGTATCAAACTAACTATTGGATTTATAATAAACAAATTGAAAAGAAACACGGGTATTTTTTTTCCTTGACGTTATCTTGCCCAGGTTTCGCCTGGGTTTTAAAGGGTTACTCATGTGCATTTACCAGTTTTAATTTGTAAAACAGCATAAAAAACTGAAAAATATAGTTTAGACTTGTAAAATCTGTTCTAGAATGAGGTTTAAATTAAAATTTAGAAAATTAAGTTGATGCTTACTTTAACACTATATTAAAAACAATTATTAAAGAATGGAGGACGTTGAAATAGCATGTCTTTTATTTAGTTTTGAACAGATTTTGTATAGATAATTTATACTTGTAACTTCATATAAGTAACATAACTTACGAATGAAATGTGTTATAAATGGTTAATTAATTTTTTAGGTACATTTAAGAGCAGGAACGATATGCGATAAGAGGAGAATTCAATAAACGGAAAACAAAAAAAACTATATCCAAATTTATTCGGAAAGTACTATACAGCTATTATTGTACAATAGAATTAGCAACTAGATGCTTGAATAAAAGAAAAACGTTTGTTGAATTTATGGGCCAACCCGAAAGAACGTGAATGACTCCCTAGAAAATAAGAATTATCAGAGATAATATTAAAGTTAAAAATACCTTTAATACCGTTTCGTTTATTTGAATTCATTCTAATATTTTGCCATAAAAGAAATTGTTCTATATATAAAATTTAACATTTTATATTATTTTTATTTTATAGTTGACTGATACCAAAACAAAGGTTAACATTATTTTCCTTACTATAATTATTTGTGTTTCTTTCAGATATTTTGAAAAATCACTGTAATAGTATTGATAATACTGGTGATCTCTGGACCAAGACAGATTATCAATTTGGGAGATATCTTGGAACAGCCATTCAGGATGCTGATAAACACTTAAGAAGACAAATAAATCAGCAAATACCTGTCAACCTCAATATTAAAAGACGTATTATATTCGAAGAAGAACAACTGCAGCAACAAATATTTTAACAGTAATAACAATATAAACTGTGTTATGGATTAGTAACAAAATTCTATATTTTTTCAGTTTACGACTTCAGATTATTGTTATAATCTTTAAAATTAGTTCATTTTATTACATTAACGTTCAAGGAATACTCTGTAAGATTTCTTTTTTAACAGTTTACAGCGCAAACTTTCCATTACTTGACTTACCACTATCAGATTTATCTAATTGAAATGAATAAGAAGCTTTGATCAGATTTATATGATTGAAATGAATAAGAAGCTTTGATCAGATTAAAAAAACAATTAATTTTGCTGCTGAAGGAATGTTCCTATAAATTATGATGGATTATTTGAATTATTTCAAATTTATTCCAACATTCAATTCCTATATTATGATATCTACTTCTAATACATTATGTAATTCATTCCAATTTAATATTTTTCGGTACTGTGAAGAAATTTCTAATGTTTGCATTGTTTTATTATCTTCTTTATTATTTAATTTGATATCATTTAATTTGATCATTTTTAGGATTAAATTTACGATATACGTAAAACATTATATGATTATTTGTTTATGTTTCGATTTAAGAGTCAAAATTGATGGTTTGTATAAGACTGGATCCATTTCAGATCGGGCAGGCCTACGGCAATGATATCTCCGATTGACTCGGCTGTGGAGTATGTTATTCTACTTCAAAAATAAGCCGACACGTATTTTTTTTTTTTTTTCGATTAGACCCTTACATCATTTTTTACGAGCATTTTAAAAAAGTGGTTAAAAAATAAATTTTCTAAAAATCAAATATTAAAATTTAAAAAAATGCTCTAAATTTCCTAATTTTTTTACTTAATATGTTATTTATAGCTTATTTTACTGTATTTCTTATACTCTTTCGAATGCGCCATGCAGAATAAAAAAATATTGAAAATTGGCGGGAAAAACTCAATTTTTCGAAAAAATTTCAAACTCAATTTTCTCAAAAAAGCCATCGTTTTTTTTTTCAAATTTTTATGATAGATTAAGCATTACAAGACCTTTTAATTGGTATAGGAGTGATCGCGTACTTTTACGTTTTAGTGATAAAATATCGATTTTTCGTTTTTTTTTGCCCAAAACATTGATAATTATAGTTTTAACATGTGAAACGTGTTTATATATATATATATATATTGCAACGATTACCGAAAATCGTTCGACTCGCGCGAGGTTAATAAGCGGCTGAACGAGAAGCCGCGATCGGTTCGCGAGAGAGAGAGGTCGCGTAGGGGCAATGACCGGGAGAGGAGCGTTCAACAGGCAGTATGACTGTGTCACTCAGTCGGCCTGCATTGTAGCTAACCTGTTTCCGAGCCGTTTACGTTTTCGTGTGGTGGTGCGAAGTTAGAGGTTGAACAGCGTGAACTTGAGTGCGTGGGTAGCAGCAGCAATAGCAGCAGCAGCAATAGCAGCAACAGCAGTAGCAGCGACAGCAGCAACAGCAACAGCAACAACAGTAATCGCGGCGAGCAGCGAAGCAGCTTTTCAGCGGCTTGTTGATCGGATACGGTTGGCCACCGTATCCTCTACTATCTCGCGGTAGGTGCACCTTCCCATTATCGTTAATAGCGTGCGATCCCGCGCAGCGTGCGCGAAGAGATTAATTGTTGCGTGCGAGCGGTTAGTTCGCGGAGGTCGCGTCTGTTTACATTTGATTCGAATTAGCCGGTAGTCTGTCACGGATCGCGCGGAGGTGATTAGAGGCGCCCTGCAAACATAGTTTCCAGCAGCGGCCGCGCGAGCGCTACTAAGCAAGGGCGACAGCGCCGCCAAGCGGCGAGTTGGGGGAACCCAACTCGGAGTAGCGAAGAGACTCTGCGCAGGCGCACTCCAAGACAAGGTAGGTTGATGTGCTTCGAGCACATAGATAACTAGGCGTCGTTTAGTCATTATATAGGTACGCTCAAGAGATATTATAGACTAAACGGCAGCCTGTTACATGGCGCCCAACTAATATTAGGACTCACACACAAGGGAATTTGCACAAAAAGAGAGAGCGACGCGCGGGAGAGAGAGACGTTTGCGCGCGTGCGTATTAAGGTGCGAGCGGGTAAAATAACGCGTGGCTCGTTCGGTACGTGCTCTGCGGTAGGGAAAAGACGCCTCTCCGACCCAATAACACCTGCTTTTGTGAGCCGAGAGCACACTAACCCCAGGGGTCGAAGAGACGTCCGGAGTCGCTCTAACGCGGATAAAAGAGGTGACAAATCGTATTTTGGTTTACTTTTTGCTTTTTAAGTGGTTATATACACGTTAAAGCAGTTAAGTGGGGGTTAGTCACCGAGCGACAGTACCTGCAGAGCGCGCAATTGGGGTGTGTGTAGGGTTAGATTTACTAGCCCGGTGGAGCTAGCAGACAGTTAGCCTCCACCTATAGTCAGGTAGTTGCGAAGTGGAAGTTCGTACTTCCTTAGAGTACGCGGCACCTGCACACACCCACAAGCCACGTGTATTGTTGCCTTGGAATTAAAGGCGTATTTGGGTAGTTGCCGATAAAAATCGCAACACCCCGCTCGCGCCATGGGCGATAGGAGGCGGTAGTGGTCGACTAGGTAAATTAACCTCAACCGTCACCTACGCCCCAGCGTAAGCGAAATGGAAGATACCGCCGACGCGATAACCCGGTGGGCTTCGGAACTGCCTTCGACACAGCTGGATAGATACCTGACGCAACTGGAGTTGCGTACAGACGGTCCCAAGCTGATGCAGGCAGTTCGACTAGCGTATTGGTTGTTAGGCGAATATATCGACCTAGGTTTCCAAGGAGCGGCGTTGGATAGGGAGGCGACACAACGCAGGCGAAGGAGCCGAGAGAGGTGGCTGGAGTCCAGGCGACAAGAATTAGAAGCAGCTGATGCTGAGGATCTTGTCGCCCACCCACTCATGCTGCTATATAGGGATGAGGTGGTAGAGGCGAACCTGACGAGGACTCTCGCGGTCTACGACAACCTAGAGGAGGAGAGTCAGAGCGAGACGGGGGAGCGAGAGCCCGCAGAGCAAGGGGTGACCGGCGAGGTCAAGGGGCCCTCGGAGGGGGTCAGTAGTGAGCACAAGGGCTCCACCGGATCGCCAGATAGGCGAAGAGCTCGACGCTTCGAAAATGAGGAGCTACAACCTCAAGAAGAAGAAGAGGAACGGTGCGTGACAGAACGATTAAAAGAAGAGATCGAGCGCAACCGTGTCGGGATTAACCGCATACTTGAGATGCTGGAAAGGCACGATCAGGTATGCGCGCGGTGGAGCGACCAGGTGACCGCCCTGCAGGTGGAAGTCCAGCAGCTGAGGAGCAGGGATCCCACCAATCGACGAACGGTCATACCAGAGCGGCCCAGGAGAACCGTGGACTTCCAATCCACGTACACGTGTCACTACGACCCGAGGGTACCAGGAAGCACCCCGGAACCCCAGCGACCGACCCCTGGTGAACCTCGAGAGGCTCCCCAAAGGCAGGTGCCTTTGCGGACGGAACAGCCACCAAGAAGAGGACCAAGAGACGCCGACATGGGCGAGGAGCAGGCGATCCCGGAAGGATCCGCCTGGTATGACGCCAATGCGGCGTCAGGGTACTATGCGACTCGGGACGTGGGTAGGATACTCCGAGGATGGAAGCTGCGATACTCAGGCACGGCTTCAGAGTGCGTAGACACCTTCTTGTCAAGACTGGATGATCTACGCGCGGGCTCAGGGCTAACGGACGGCGAAATCTTGTGCTCGGTATCAGAGCTCCTCGAAGGTGTTGCGAGGACCTGGTACGAGCTTAACAAGTTCAAGTGGAGGAGTTACGCCGACTTCGTGGCTGGCGCACGACGTTGGTTTGGGTCAAGTGAGTTGCAGCAACAAAGATTGCTGCAAGAGGCCCAAGCCCGGTACCAGGAGAAAGGAGAGTTGGTACGGGAGTACGCCTGCCACCTCCTCTTCATGCTGGCCCAGCTACGCCCGCCGTTACCGAAGCAACGACAATTGGATTTGCTGTACGCAAATCTCCTACCCGCCATCCGAATGCAGTTGCGGAGGAATGCGTTCTCCAACGTGGACGAATTCCACGCCCGGGCGATCGAAATCGAGACCGCTTTGCGGGACGACGAGCGCCCGAGGACCAGGCTGGAGCCTACGTCCATGTTATACCCCGAGCACATGGGGGTGTCAGCAAAGGCACCACCGCCCCGGGCAGGACCCCGAACGGCGGCCATGTCCAACAAGCCTCGGGGTAGGGAACAGCTGCAACCCGAGTCACCGGTTAAAGCACAGGCCAGGAAACCCGAGGACCGGCCCACAATCGCTGCAACGCAGGCGACAGACCGAATTGAAGACCTGTCGTCGCAGATTGCGATCCTGCGACGCAATGGACCGGTACTTCAAAGAGAGGAAGGCTAACACTCCCAGGCAGCCGAGGGGTCGGCCACAAGAAAAGGGGAGGAATAAAACCCCCCCTGGGTCTCCTGGCCAGCGACTAGAGGGTCAGCGGAGAAAAATAGATTTCTCCCAACCAATCAAGTGCTCGTCTTGCGGCAAGCTGGGCTTTACCAGGAGGTACTGCCCGGATTGCAACAAGGGAAACGGGCAGGGAAACGGAGGACGGAGGTCCCCTCCGCGTCCCCAGTAAAGGTGACCTCTCGTCGCAGGTCGCTGGAACGTGGCAGGGGCCCGTCAGCGACCCCAGGGTTCAGGAAGGTCTCGCCAGGGATATCGGACCCCACGAGACCCGGCAGTGCGGTGGCGTTGGAAGCAACAGCGACCGAGCAGATGCCTGATCTGGGTAACCGGGCATTTTGTATCCTCGAAGGGTACGGAGGCCGGGTTCAGGTGGTGGAGCAGGGGTTTGAATGGGTCGGAGAGGAGACCGTCAGACCCAAAAGCTCTAGGAGACCACCTGACACTCCTGAGGATACGCCGGCGACCCAGACACCTGCGGGGGAGAGCACGTCGATGCGAGTAGCGGCTGCCCAGGGCAAGAAGAGCCGTGAAAGCCTCCCGTCCACAGAGGAGAGAGGGACGGAGGAAGCTCCCCGCAGGTACAGACCCGAGGATGAAACCAGATGGTGGCTTCAGGTGGAAATAGGTGCCTACAAGTTGAGGGCACTCTACGATACCGGGGCCTCATCGACGGTAATGGGTCAACTCGGGCTTAGGTTGGCATCGGACATGGGGCTGGGCCTGGATGTGACACGTGCGGGAGAAGCAAAGCTCGCCGACGGTCGCCCATGTCCCATCTTGGGTCATGTGATTTTCCCCTTCACGGTGGGGGGAATCATGAGAGACGTAAGGGTCGCTATAACGCCACTGCTGTCTAATGACTGCTATGTGGGCGCGAATTTCGTGAGGGAATTCAGCGCCAACCTGAACCCTGACACGGACCAGCTGTACTTGGCGAAAGCCAAAGTGGCGGTACCGTGGGAAGTGGCAAGCGTCACTGGTACGTCGCATAACTAGGCGTCGTTTAGTCATTATATAGGTACGCTCAAGAGATATTATAGACTAAACGGCAGCCTGTTACAATATATATATATATATATAGATATAGATATTTATATATACATCCATATATACATATACAAGAATTGTACGTTTGATAGTAGTCTTGCGATTTTGATAGAATTACATTCCTTCTTCTATAAATAGCTTATAAATATACACGTGCTCGCATTCCTGATAGCACATAGTTCAGTTTCTATCAGTCGTAAATTGTGTACACACAGAGAAGCATGCATGCTTTCTAGGTGTATATTATATATTAAAGCAAGTGTACGTTATAACAAAAATCACTTTAGATCATAACTGAGTGTTTTATTTCTGTGTTTATAACTATGACTCCACATAGTACATATTCAGATAAGAGAGTTAAGTGTTGTGACTTTTTAAAAAGGCATAAATCATGTGTATATAAAACTAAAAACAAGCGATTTAAAAGCCTTGGTGACTTAGTTAATAAATTGAAATTGAAGTTTGGCAGAAAAAAATTTGAACCGTTTGATAATGTGTGTATAACTTGTTACAATCTTTTATGTTTAAAATATGAAAGTAGCAAAACAGGTGATCCTTTTTCAAGCGATGAGCAAGATGATACTGGTAAGATACCCACACAATTAATAATTTATCTTTGTAAAGTAATACATTTTCGTTTTAAAAATATTATATTATGAATAGAGTTTTCAAAAATATATGTTTATTAAAATCATATTTTGCTCATAGATACGGAGACACAAACTGAAACAGAAGGTGAAGATCTAGGAGCAACAAATGAATTCGAATGAATTGTTTTTTTTTTTAATTTTGTTGTAATGATTTTTTTGAACATTCACAATGTATTTTATATCTATATAATACACATAAAACATATATGTAAATAAGTTTTACATGTCAAAACTATAATTATCAATGTTTTGAGCAAAAAAAAAACGAAAAATCGATATTTTATCACTAAAACGTAAAAGTACGCGATCACTCCTATACCAATTTAAAGGTCTTGTAATGCTTAATCAATTATAAAAATTTGAAAAAAAAAACGATGGCTTTTTTGAGAAAATTGAGTTTGAAATTTTTTCGAAAAATTGAGTTTTTCCCGCCAATTTTCAATATTTTTTTATTCTGCATGGCGCATTCGAAAGAGTATAAGAAATACAGTAAAATAAACTATAAATAACATATTAAGTAAAAAAATTAGAAAATATAGAGCATTTTTTTAAATTTTAATATTTGATTTTTAGAAAATATATTTTTTAACTACTTTTTTAAAATGCTCGTAAAAAATGATGTAGAGGTCTAATCGAAAAAAAAAAATACGTGTCGGCTTATTTTTGAAGTAGAATAACATACTCTACTTTTCATAAAAGTGATAAAACTTTTGATAATTGATAAAACTTTTGACACTTTTGATAAAAGTTTTTGATAAAAGTGTTTTTGTTCATAATAGTCCTCAAAGTGATCAACCAAGTGATCAACCGCAGTCATTAATTTACAAATGAGCAAAAATAGATTTAGTTTATATGCTATAGCCCGACATTAGTCTACCGCCAATAATATTATTCTTTTTCTGACGCCATTACAAACATTTTGAAATTATTTGATTTTCGTTTTTTCATAAAATCCAAGTGTATAAGTTCAAAATTATCAATTTACATTTTATGTAAAACTTATGTATTTTATTTTTGCAGTAATTTTCAGAAAATTAATAGAAGCGAAGACTTTATCAAAAGCGATGTTTATTATTGAGAATATTATTATTAAACCCAGTTCCTTGCTTCATAGTTTCTACTCTTGTATAAAAACTATACGACAGGCAGTATTAATGACTCGAATCGCGAGCAATCACTGAATGTGATCTTAGTTTTTAATAAGTTTGAATTTTAGATTAATCGTTTTTTATGTAATAGGGCTGAAGGATACTATAAATTTTGTTTTAACTTGCCAATTTGACGAATTTTTCTCAAATAATTCTTGAAAAATCTTGAAATAATGCTGAGAGTTCAAATGTCTGATCTTTTAAAGTTCAAGTCGACGATTCACATTATGCGTTTTTTAATATTTCACAAAATAGTAACTTAGACATTTTTATTATCTTCGTAAAAAAAATAAGTTACTATTTTGTGAAATATTATTCTTGAGTATCGTCTAATTTGACGCGTTTCCAGGACAATGCGTAATATATATAGCTGGTTAATAACATACGTGTACTTGTTTCGTGGTATTAGTATATGTGAAGTAGATTATAATTTAGTCAATGAGAATTTATTTATTTAATAAGTCATATAATTGTCAAGATGTAATAGTAGATAAGCAATGTATGTTCTGGAACACAAAGGAGCCGACAAAGGATGTCCCCAATGTATAAGGGATATGTTTATCTTCTGGGACACAAAGAGGTCGCCCGATGAAGGTGTCGCGGTAGTGATACCTTTTAATTTAAGGTGAGATCCCATGCTGAGTGTTTAAAGGGCCTTTGATGTTCGTTTGACACCTCCCGCGTGCCAGTGGGCCCTTCGATAGTGCCCTCACCCATCCACCCACCCACCCACCTTCAGAGGTTGTTAAGGTAGGATGCTGTAGAAGTCGGTAGGGTGTTTGATAAACTATATGATGTTCTCTCTCTCTCAATCCCTCTCTCTAGCTCTCCTTCGATAGTAGAACGCTTATGCTGGCTGAGCGTGGACCCTCGGAGAGGGGGGTACCGTCTCTAGCTTGTTAAGCACGTACACCGTATAGTGTGGATGCTGTTTTCTCTCTCTCTCTCTCTCTAAAAGGTATTTGATGTACCTTTGACACCTCCCGCTGGGTACATGAAAGGTAGTCGATGTAGCTTATGGGACCCCTTCGACAGAGTGAGACCCCATGCTGAGTGTCTAAAAGGCATTTGATGTACCTTTGACACCACCCGCTGAGAACCTAAAAGGTAATCGATGTAGCTTATGCATTGAAGATGCGCAGCCAATGCATAAGGTATATGCGTATGTTCTGAGACAGAAGCCAGTGGGCCCTTCGACAGTGCCCCCCCCCCCCCATTCACCCACTCTCCCACCCATCTACAGAGGTTGTTAAGGTAGGTTGCTGTAGAATCCGTTGCTAAGAGTCTAAAGCATAACCAATGTTCCTTTTTAAATGAAGATGCGTTCTAGCAGTGTGCACTATCCTTTTTCAGGGCCACACATAATTTGGAACATTTTCGACCACCCACACCAGCTTGCACTTTCTCCAATAACGCTTTACTTCATGCTGAGGGTTAAAACGCATTCGATGTTCCTTTTTCAATGAAGATGCGTTCGAAAGTATGTACGCAGCATGTGATTGGAGATAGAGTATCTTAATGACGAATTGTCTGTTAGTCATTTTATTGCTTTTTTTTTGCCTTAGAGATAAGGTTTTTGAGTTAGCCTTGTTTAGTTGCGTTAACATCCTCCAACATGCTAAGCGTCTAAAGCGAAATCAATGTTCTTCTTCCTTTAAAGATTTTTATCAATTTGACTAGAGTTTCTTTTGGAGAGTAGGAATCATCCTTAACATTTTTAGTAACTATTCTTTGCTTTTTATAAAAAATTAAAATGGATAGTGTACAAATAATAAGTACAATAAATGCCATGATTATTTTCATGGTTAATGTAAGTATTTTATCTATATATTCTATTAATTATTTAAGATAATTTTTATAATAAATTTTATATTTTTTCAGACTTCTCCGATCCTGCTAGCTAGTTTACCAACTAGCATATTTTATTGTTTAATAATTGCCATTTTAAGAGTGGTCAGTATTTTTTATATAATATCAAATATATTTATTTTTAATCTTTTTATTTTTTCTTTTCAGCTAAATATAATCGTGACGGAGCCGTCGCATAGGCGACATATTCAACATATATTAGAAGTAGTTATAAAGGTATGTATATCAATAATTATATATAAATAAGTATTTTTAAATAAGTATATATATATATATATATATATATATATATATATATATTGTTTTCTTAGTTACAGAGCGATGTTGAAAGAATAGAAAGGGCTGCCGTCGAGAGAGCTGTGGCCGAAAGAGCTGCGGTCGAAAGAGCTGCGGCCGAAAGAGCTGCAGCCGAAAGAGCTGCAGCCGAAAAAGCTGCAGCCGAAAAAGCTGCAACTGAAAGGGCCGCAAGCGAGAGGACCGCTGAGCTCGAAAGCGCCGCAAGCGAGAGGGCCGCTGAGCTCGAAAGGGCCGCAGCTGAAAGAACAGCAAAGGCTGCGAAATATTCAGCTGAAAGGGCTGAAAGGGCTGCTAAAGCTGTGGCCGAGAAGACGGCGAGGGCTGCAAAGTCTGCAGCCGAAAAGGCTGCGAGGGCTGCGAGCGAAACAACAGCCGTAAAAGCAGCCAAAAAAAGATGTGGAAACGCTGTTCCGTTAGCAGCGTTTACATCTCTTCCACCAAAGAAGAAATTTCTTAAGGTAAGATTATTTATTATTATTATAGATAAATACATTTTTTATTTAATAAATAAATTTTTTTTAAATGAATATTATTTTTTAGATGAATGTTGCTACTGATGCTGTGGATCGAAATGAATCATCGAGATGCCCCATGAGTAGCATCGAAAATGCCCTTCCACCGGCAGTCATCGCTACCAGCAGCAGCAGCAGCAGCAGCATAATTTTACCTACCACGAGCAAGTAGAAAGTGTTACCTAAGGTAAAATGTATTAAAATAATCCAGGACCCTAGTGTATTTTCTTGTTTTAACAGGAAACCTACACGACCTACCAAACCATGTGGTAGGAAAAATAATTAAAAAATTAAAAAATTTTTGTAATTTAATTAAATTTAATGTAATGTAATAAAATTAAATAAATTGATTTAAATTTAAAAAAAAATATCTCTCTCTCTCTCCCTTCCTCTCTCACTCTCCTTCAAAAGTAAACATGCTGACTAGATGCATGTCCTAGGAGAGGGGGGTAGCGTCTCTAGCTGCTTGCTAGGAGCGTGCTCCGTATAGCCCTTGAAGAGGGGGATAGCGTCTCTAGCTTGCTAGACGCATACGCTGTATAGTGTAGATGCTGCTCTCTCTCTCTCTCTCTCTCTTTCTCTCGCTCTCCTTTAATAGTAGGGTATTTGGGCACTTGGAGAGAGGGTAGCATATAGCTTGGTAAACTATATGCTGCTATCTCTCTTTCTCTAAGCAAGCGCTTTAGTATTTTCATTAGATTTCGGGAACCTTTCGACCTCAAAGTTAATTTTATTCGAATATTAATTAATAAAACTTATAGAATTTTCGTTTAATTATTAATTTATTGTTCATTCAACTATACATTGAATATAATACAGTCTGTCTATAATCTTTATTTTCAGTAGTTGACATCGCTTTATTGAAATATTGAGTTGAATTTTTATATATAATATTGTCAACTTCATCAATACCTTCCATTTCAGATTACTTCAGTCTAGCTTTTATCCATGAAAACAATCTTTGTGCATTTGTAACGGCACATACAAAGTTAGCTGGTTTATTATAATGATATGTACATATTGTTTCTAATGAGTAAGGTAATGCGCTCATTAGTGGACATCTCATCTCGTTTTCAAGTTCTAAAATTTTTCTAAAAGAGGAAAAAAATTTTTAATTAATAATGATTTTAATTTCTAACAAAAAAATAAATAAATAAAAATACTTACTTTTCAGGTAAAATTTTTTGTAACCATTGTTTCTTTGTTAATCCTTTTACATAAATATTTCTAGAATTATTTAAATGATTGTTTAGTACACGTGCTAAATTTTTATATGGAATAAGACCGGATCTCCATAATAAACCATGATGACACGTTTCTAAGAAATGATTCACTTTTCGATACTTGAAAGGAAGTTGAAACCAATGATATGGTGGTTCGAAGAAAAACATAGTTGGAACAGTATCTACATCTAATGGTAGATATGCGAGTTCTTTACAAACAAAAGTCTCGTTTAAACTTTGAAAGCCTTGAAAATCTATTACGAAATCTATTTCAAAAGATGCTGAAGATAATGTGAACTCTACTAGTTCCTAAAACCGTTATAAGAGTAGAGGCACGTGTTTGTTCTATATAAAGCCTATACCTCACTATTCGAAAGTATAGGGCGTCATAGACACTATATAGTATGGTTATAGGTAGTTTTTATTAAATTCCAACAATATATATAATTTATTTTCTTTTTAATTGAAAAGCATTGTATACATTGATTACATAATGTCTTGTTAAATTCAAACTAATTTTTTAACATCACCACTATTCGGGTTATATTGTACAATACGATCGTGTAATATTAAGCAGTAGGCTGCAGTATCTTCAGGAAAATCAGTCCGAGTTTCAAATTCTAGGCGAACATCGACTGGCGCGCTTTTTTATGTTTCATTTTGTTTGGAGCAGTCTATTACTATTAGCGGCACTTTATTAATGAAATCATTTTTATTGAGTAACGGCTCGTTTTTTTTACCATAATAAGCGTTTTGAAAATTAGTATACATATCGTAGAGAACAGCATACTGATTTTGATTCATATTCAAATTGAGATTTCCATACGGATAGCATTGTGAATTGAGGAATAGCTTCACATTACTAATATTACAATGATCAAAATTACTAGAATTAACACTCGCCGAACTTTTACGTTCAGTTTGAAAAGCTAAAATAACAAAGCGAGGCTTTTCCAATTGATTGGAAGTCTTAACACTCCAAACATGCTTTGATGTACGTGGTAATTTTGGATACTCATACATTTTCCAAGTACGATAACTCATTGTAATTGCACGATCTCGTCCGATCTGATTGAGTCATTTGATTTTTTCTTTGTCTGTAACCATCACATATGGCATCAACCATTCAACCTTAGTTAAAGTAATTTTTGTTTTTTCTGAAGCAGCAGGATTCCCTATTGGAGCACACAAAATAGCATTCAAATCATCTCTTGATCTTGTGAGAATAAGTTCATGCTCGACATTGACTACAATTTTCCGATAATCTTCAGCAAAGCCCATCAACATACTAAGAGGTATAGTAACATCAAAAAAACCTAGAGCATTACATATTAAAACTTCATTGTTATCACCATTCCAACCGGCATTTTCAGCAATAGAGCTCTGACATGGATTGAGTGAAAGCCAATTTTTCATAAGGCTCGTTAAGCCTACATTTTTCACTTTATCAATTTCAATAGCATTTATTTCATATCGTATTTCCTCGAACAAATGACAGAGGGCGTTGTTGACTAATAAAGTGTTCTCCACTGGCGTAGTACCGTCCGGCTTGGTTAACCTACCACAAATATGAATCATAGTGCGCGATGGAAGCAGAGATAAATCTTGAAGTTGAATTGCTACATGAATTTCGCTATTATTGAAATATGATAATGAATAAGGCTGATGCGCATGAACTTCATAATGAGCTATAGACTCATCGAAAGCGACAGCTGAATGAATGTCTAGAATTCCCTCCATATTATTGTTGTTGTTTTATAGAACACACTAATATGCACAATATTTTCTTCCACGATTTTCGACGACTTCTAGTCTCAAGCTTTTCAGGAATTGAATATTCTGAGGTGTGAGCGGTCTGATAGCTCGCTGTTGACTGATTGCTGTTCGACATTTTTGTCTTTTAATATAGCCTCGGCCGCTCTTTATATTGTAAGTGATACCCATTACTAAGATATGGTCTTTATATGTACTCGCACTGTGATGACTTCTCCTCGAAATTTAACTAGGTTTCCGTCTTGATCAACTATACGAATTTGAAAATGATCAATGCTCATCACAGTGACTGGAAGATAAATGACGTGAGAGGGAACTTCTATAATCTTATATCCAGGTGGGACTGCAGGGAAAAGTTCATGTATAGTATGTACTTTTCGATCGTTTATATAAGAGCCTGTAGTAATATTACACTCTACACGTAAAGCATTGACTTTGAGTATAGTGACGGGTAAGTCAGAACTATGTGTTTCGTTTTCAACGAGCGTGCGTTTAGTGAAGCCTAAAATTGATCCAATAGAATCTTCTGGTTCAAAATGTATTTTTTGACTGCACCGAATGACACTACGTAAAGTATTATTATTTGGTTTTAGGCTAAACGATATACCTTTAGGTGCTACTTAGTCTATGAGAAAGCTTTCAATATCTTCTATTTCGTAGCTACCAGTCGGTAAAGTGATAGCTTCTTGACCTTCAATGTAAAATTTATTAGAACCAACGTCAATGTTTGGTATTGAATTAAATGTCAATAGCTCAACTAGACCAAGAACGTATTTTTTGTTTGCTATCAATTCGATCGGTGGAAAATAATATGATTCGAGTACGGATGATGTTCCCGAGAGACTCAATGTTAGTTTATTCTCCATGACAGATTCATATCAAATGACAGTCATTCTTTGAATGAGTATTTTATATACTAGTCGTCTTTCTATAGTTTGTTTAAAAGAAATTTGAGACAAAGATGGCCGCAATTATATGTATTAAAATCTTGATATCTAATATAATTTTACATGATTCTATTAACTATGAGATAAAGCAATAGATCTATAGGCGGCTGTAGATTACCAAAACTATCAAAATACATAACCTCATCGCCTTTCTTTTTATATGCTACCCAATGAGTACCTGGCCTCCGTTTATTATCCAAATTTACAATAGCTGTCTCTTGATATCAAGGCCCATCGGTCGGTAGAGCATCACGCATAAAAACACCTCGAAAATTTGAGACCATATTCAAGTGGAAAAGGTGTGGTTTCAAATAAAGTCCTTTACCAATAGCAATAGCTTCCATAGTTTTATTGTGTCTATGAGCTTTTTTCAATTCATTTTGAGCGGCCTTAGCACTGTTAACGGCTTTTGCTATTGAAGCAGCTCCTCCGGCTAAAGCTCCAGTGGCGCTCAAAGCGGCAAATAATGGAATTAAAAAAGGAAGAGCTCCACCCACTTTACTAGGAATTGGTAGAATACGAGGAATATTTATTTTTCTTCTTCCTCCAGCCTTCTTCACAGCTGCTTTAGTGCCTTTTATAGCCGAACGAATGACAAAGAGTGATTTATTACTAGGTACAACTTCTCGAGGCAGCGTTAATAATTTTTTTCAATGCAATTGATAGATTTTTACTTTTTACATGTGTCTTTCGTTGCTGTCGTTGTTGTTGGCGATTTTTTAATGTCTTACCTTGTTTTTTTCCTCGTTTTAAAATTTTAACACCCATACCAAGTTTACTTTTAACTTTCATTATGTTGGCTACAGCAAATGCAGCAACTTTCTCACCAAAACTACTATCTTTCGCTTGCACTCTAGCTCAGGCTTGTTTAGCTAGAATTTTGTCGGTTTCGTTTCTCGCCTCAATGTTCTCTCGATTTTGAAAATAAGCAATATCGTGATCTTTACAAGCAGCGTCTAGCGGATTCTTTCCAGGATCACCACAAGCAAGTCGTTTTTTCAATTTAGTTCCCGGTCCGCAATACTGATAACCAGGCAAATGAGCTTCGAATGGTAAGTTATTAATGATCTTATTCACTAAGCCAGCACCACCAGTCTTTCTTTTGTGACAAATGATCATACCTCATCAGAATACAAAGTCTTAATGAAACTAAAAAATATATAAACAGTTGTTATAGTTAGTAGTCTCATTCGTCGTTCGATCGGTGACTAGAAAACTATATGGACTTCAAAGAGCAACCACTTAAGTTGCAAGTCATAAATTTTGATAATGTGGTTGAGACGGAAAAACGAGAAAAAAGACATGGTGAACTACTGCCTGACGGTATACGACCAGTTTTCTGTGGTCCTAGTAACTGTGGGAAAACTAACTATTTGCTAACATTAATCACACATCCTAATGGACTTAGATTCGAAAACGTTTATGTTTATTCAAAGTCCCTCAATCAACCAAAGTATAAGTTTTTAAAAGATTTATTGGAACCGATTGATGGTATACAGTATTATGCATTCAGCGAACACGAGGCATTTGTTTTACCGGATAAAGCTAATCCAAATTCCATCTTAATTTTTGACGATATAGCCACTGAAAAGCAGGACAACGTGAGAGCATTCTTCTGTATGGGAAGACATAAAAAAGTAGATAGTTTCTATCTCTGTCAATCATACGCTCGCATACCGAAGTATCTCATTCGAGATAATGTGAATTTACTAGTTTTGTTTCGACAAGATGACGTGAATATTAAATATATTTACAACGATCATGTTAATTCAGATATGACTTTTGAGAAGTTTAAAGCAATTTGTTCAAAATGTTGGAGAGACGATAATCATGGATTTATAGTTATTGATAGAGATAGACCAATCAATCATGGACGGTATAGAAAAGGATTCGATTCTTTTGTTATAAATATAACGGAGTGAACGAATGAAGATTATTTAACTTTAGAAATTGCAAGCGTCAACATGGCTAATTTTGAAAAAGAAAAGAAGATGCTTGAGCAATTATCTGAGGCTCGTGATGCCATCAGACGTAAGTATCAACTAATAAAACGTGACAAAGCTGATTTAGAAAATACATTGAATGAAATTTTTAAACCTATGGTTGATCCATTGAAGAAACTTGTGGAGGTAGCTATTGATAAAACTAACGATAATACTGAAAAGGAAACGAACAAGGAGAAGAAAATTCTGTTCGATAAAGTTTTCAAGTCAATAACAACAGCTAACACTCCCTATAAATCTCGATATTTCAATAGTACTGTTAATGACTTAAATTCAACATTACATCCGCTTGATTCTACATTTGAATCCGCTATGTCTATTGCTGATGCTACTGATGATGGCGATGAAGACGAATTTAGTAAGACTAGTGAATCAACACTTGATAGAACTGCAATAAATTTAGACAATGTTAGTTCAAAACAACAAAAACAGCTATTGGATGACTCGATTGTAGGAAACTATATTCGACTATTGCATGAACCGCAACAGAAAAGTAATTTAGACAAGACATTTGACGTTTGCTTGCATGAAAATACATACGTCATAGGCAATTCTCCAATTTCTATCCAAAACGATAATGTGACTGTGAATGATAAAGCATTCAGCAAGACACCTGGATTAATGAAACTTCTCTTTCCTAAAGAACCTAATTATAAATTAATCAGTTCATCCGATATTGAAAATTATATAAAAATTCTTGAAATCACTAACGCTCATCGTAAGAGATATGAAACAAATGGAGAATATCGCAATAAGCGTGTAAATAAATTCAAAAAGTATATTGGACAAATTTATCTTCAAGTGGTAGTGCTAAGAAGCGAAAATTGACTATTGATGGAAGAGGTCTTTTTCCTAACTATAAAATAGCAAGAAAAGGAACATTATTTGATTATGTATATTGGGATGATCCAAACGAACTCGTTGATCGATTGAGATTGCTTATCGCCGAACAAACCGCTGGTAATCCTAGTCATATTAATGAAATTCATTCAATCATTGAAGAATTACGTGAAGCTATATATATTAAGACTGGCTTTATATATTAAGACAATCCTAAATATTCCTCAGTAATAAAATGAGTCTTGATGTGTTTAGACGTACATTGAAAGAAAAGGAGGGTAATCAAGGTCCTCCTGGTATAGGGTATAATATCACTAAAGACCGACAATACTACGCGAATGACAAAAGAATTTGTTAGATAGCCGATTCTCAGGAGAGTAACGATGCTGTAAACTTACGAACGTTGCAAAAAACTATTGAAGCTAACGTCGCTACGCTTACGACTACAATAAATAATCTACAAAAAACTAGTGAAGCTAACGTCGATACGCTTACGACTACAATAAATAATCTTAAAAAATCTTTAAATATAATAAGAATACACTTACGATCGTATGGAGAAGCGATTCAATATTTACAAACAAATAATAATAATGATAATAAGGATAAAGAAATAAGGATTACGCCGTCTGACTTTTCATTCAATTATAACAAATAGATTGAAAAAATGAAACATCAAAGAGTGGTGGATGAGTTACATAAACCAGCACGTCGAAACTATCCTCGTCAAAAAGTCGATATACGCGGAATAGATGAGACGTGGCAAGCTGATCTTGTTGAGATATAAAGCTATTCTAGAGAGAATAAAGGTTTTCGCTATCTATTAACTATTATAGATACGTTCTCTAAATATGCTTGGGGAGTTCCAGTAAAACAGAAAACTGCTACAGATGTCACTAACGCAATGGAGTCTGTATTAAAAAAGGGACGCATTCCTAAAAATCTACAAGTGGATAGAGGTAAAGAGTTCTACAATACAAATTTCCAAAGTTTAATGAAAAAATATAAAATAAACCTTTATTCTACTTATAGCAATCTTAAAGCATCAATTTGTGAACGTTTCAATCGAACACTAAAAAATATTATGTGGAAAATATTCAGTTTAATAGGAAATTATAAGTGGATTGACTTTCTCCCCAGTTTAATAGAATCTTATAATAATCGAAAACATCGTACAATAAATATGAAGCCTAAAGACGTGACTAAAGAAAATGAAAAGCAGGTCTTGACGCGATTCTCTTACGATCATCCTCTTTTCAAAAAACCGAAATTCCAGGTAGGAGATAAAGTGCGAGTAAGTAAGTCTAAACACGTTTTTGAAAAAGGATATACGCCTAATTGGTGTACAGAAATTTTTACTATTCATCGTATTTCGAGAACTAAACCTGTAACATATCACCTACTAGATTATCAAGAAAATCCCATTGTTGCAGGTTTTTATGAGCATGAACTACAGAAAGCTATGTATCCTGATATTTATCTTGTAGAAAAAATTCTCAGAAGACGGGGTAATGAAGTCTATGTAGAATGGCTTGGCTTTGATAATACTCACAATTCTTGGATAAATAAGGAGACTTACAACAATGAATTACAAATATAAATTTATATGTATCTAGCTTGTATTTAAATAAATAATTGTTTTCATTTATAAATATTACATTGTTTTTTTTTATTTTAAGGATAAGAGCCCCAACCTTCGTTCTTACCTGTGAGGTACTTCCATTTTTATATTCGACACTAGTGAGTCCATTAAGACAAGTCGAAACCTGCTTTAATAGAAACACTAATGACTCAATTACCTCTCCAGAAAATAAATTTCTATAATACAATTTTTATTGAGATCTAATAAGATATACAAATACATTTACTTAATATTAAATTAAAATCGATCACATCCATAATATTGAATAAATAATGCATATTTTTGTACTCTATCAGAAAGATAAATAAAAAGATCCAAATGATGAATTATCGTTCTTGACATTCGGTCCGGTAGAACAATTTCGAACTCACAATCGAGTTCAAGAATAATTCGAGATTCATATTGTCTCATGAATGTTATTAGATAATTTTGATCTTCATGCAATTCATAATGACTTTTTTCAGGAAGTATATCGAAAAGCTTCATTCCAATGTTATTCAACATTTTAAATTTTATCTTGCTGTAGGTAAAGAGATCTAGAATGTTACGTATTTTTCTTCTTCTTCTTCTAATACTACTTCTACAACTACTTCTACTACTACTACTCTCACTGCTGTTGGTGCTGCTGCTGCTGCTGCTGCTGCTGCTACTATAATAGCTACTACTCGATTCTTGAGACAGAATGAAGCTCTTCGAGGCTCACAGCTCTTTTAAAACCTCTCCCCACTACTTTTGATTTCGAGCCGCCACAACCGCCTCCCTCTACTTTAAATTAGATTTCCATTTTATTTAACATATATGTAGTGTGATGATTTTCTAATATAGGACGAAGCATTAGATTCATCATCAATATACGTTTCTTGAGTAATACTCGTGATATAACTTTATTCAATTCAGCAATACGTCTTTGGAAACGTTCGTGATCTCGTGCTATTAGCTCCCAAATACCTTTTCTAGAGTCCTTTTCTTCGTATGGAAGATGATGTATTTTATCATTCTTCGCAAACCATACATGCTTAGAAGAGGAGTGAGATCTCCTGTTGTCTCTTATAGCTGGCATGGCTAAGCTTCTACTACTACTTCTTCTTCTTACCAATGCTTCGAACAGAATGGTATTCCTATTAACATCTTATGGATATTTTAGAATATAACCCCACTACTTCGCTTTTCGAGCCGCCAAAATCCTCCCCCCCCCCCTTTCTTATTTTTTTTTTGTTAGGGAATGGTGAGAGCCCTAACCATCGCTCTCACCTGTGAGGTGCTTCGACTACTAACATTGTTTATGAGACCTTTACACTAAGTCGAAACTCAGCAGAAAGAACGCATAAGTAATTACTTCAACCTCTCCAAAAAAAAAAAAAGGATTTAAAGGAATAATTAAATTAGGATTAAAGAGATAATTAAAATTTTAAATATAAATTTATTTACTATTTATACATTTACATATTATGCTAGATTAATTTTTAAATTCAAAATTCGAGCCTTCTCGATGGTAAATAAACAACTCCTTTCTTTCCATAGTCTCGAATAATTTTTTCAGCATATCTTCATCTTTTTCTAACGCTAAGCTTACTCGCTTAGGTAGAAATATTTCGAATTCGTCGTCTACTGTTATAACTACACTAAATCCATAACGAGTATTAAGCCATCTTAATTTCGTTATCATGTAGGTACAGTTATTTTCTAATTGTGCCATCGTTTTTCTTGGTAAGAATGCCGATTTGGCTATTTTATTAATTGATGAAAAGTCCATTCTACAATAACAAAAAATCAATCAATAATTAATACTACTAGGATATATAGTTAGAGAGCTACTAGTATACAAAAAACTTACTTTTAAGAAAAAATCTAGAAGTCTAATACGAGAACTAGGAAGAGAGACTACTGCTGTTGCTTCAACCTACTGCTGAATAACTGCGACGGACTGAGGTGTATTCTCCGTTTTGTACCATGCGTCCCGTCTCTGAGAACTCGAGCCGCCGTAATTTCCCTCTCTTTTCGCCTCATCCCCACTTGAGTAATTTCTCATATGATTCCATTGCCCATACTCCTCAGACTTCAGTCGCCATGTTTGCCGTTGTCCCCCACTCTACCGTTGTCCCCACTCTCTCACTATTCTATCCTTAGTCTTTTCCTAACTAAGCCTTCTTCCTCCCCACTATTACTACTCTGTTTTGAGCGACTTTTGTCGGAGGTTGGAGGAAGCTTACAACTTTCTTGAGGATTTTCTTCCATTTCTATGATCTTTCTTTTCCTGCGTTGTTCCGCATTCTCGATTTTAAGCTTTGACGTTTCAATAGTTTTGTAATGACCCCATGGAAGTGTATCAGGATTTTTATCGAATATACATCGTTTATCATCATATGGACTTAGTGCTACTTTCTGCACTCTTTCTGTTCTTACTTGATGTAATACACTTCGTATATTACATTGCTCACGCCTAATAATTTCTAAATCCAATAAACAGTTTCGAAAATCTTCATGATCTATTGTTTTTATGACAGTATGTGTTTTTACGCCTTTTGCTTTCTTTACTGCTTGATGGTTTTCTATTAGTATACTATACATCTTACTTCGAAGTACAATGAATTCTCTCATAATATTACCATTGCATTCATCTTTCATAATACCGAGAACCTTTTTATTAACTAACGGCATATTAAACTGATTATTTTCTGAGTAATCTGATGTATCAAATTTATTGATATCTTCTTTCATTATTTCATATATATCAACATCCTGAAATTCATATACGAGGCTATCTGTATCAGTATAAAGTAATTTTGCTTTATGAGGTAGTCTTTCTTTTATGTAGCCATAGTGGAAGTCATATACTGATGTTTTTGAGAGATCTAGCACACAAAGTCCAATATATATTGGTTTTTTAATACTAATAGACGCCCATGATAACTGTATTGCTACTAAATTTTCATCAAAGATTGAACTACTATGAAAGTTGGGTTGTGCGATCCGTGCTTCTGCTCCATATCTACCACTCCATGCACTAATTAATTTAACGTCTTTTCGTTTCCTTTCATCCTCCATAGTCTTACCGTATACTTCATTAATCATGAGTTTATAGAATAACTTTTCAAATTCATTTTTAGCTTGTTTTCTTTTTTCTGTATTCAAATCTACATAAGTTTTAAGCCAAGGCTTTTGATTAAACTGAAGTGCTCTGTGTATTTGTTTTATTTTGAGTCCGTATTTAATAGCCTGCTTTAGCGCTCTATAATGAATGACATATCGTTCTTTATCATACAGTGTTGTTAAAAGTTTTTTTTGTCTTGATCCAGGTGGTGTGTTGCGTTCAGGACAAAGTGGAAGGTCCTTATGTTCGTCGTGTAGTTATTTTGGATACTCTAGATCAACTTCTAAAATATATCCAACCTCATTGTTATCAGAGACATTGAAAAAATGAGGCTCATCGATGTTAGAGACCCACTTAAAATTTTTATATGGTAATGATTGCGTCATCGCCCATCCATATAAATTGTTAACGTCAAAGTACATCAAAGTCTTGCTAGGTTCTTTTTCATTTTCTTTTTCATTATATTCTGAGCCCATATATCGATTATTAGCTTTTGAGTATCTATTACAGCATTGACTAATACCTCCTCGAATGCCTTTTTGGATGAATAAAACCATGTCTATATCGGTTAAAAGTTCTAGCTCAATTTTTGTACACTTTAACATAGCATCCCATATTCATCCAGGAGTAGTATAATAGTGTGCCGGGTCGAGTTGATACGCGTCCATACACGTTTTACGAAAATTTTCAAAAATATCGGCCAAGAGTAATACGTCAGTTTTTAAATATAAATCAGAATACTGTTCTAAATCAATGATGTCAAATGCATTCCACACTTTTTGAGCATGCTTATAGTCAGCTTTAGAGATGTTGCTATCTATCAATTGACTATGAAAATCTTCGATAGGTGGTAATTGAGTCTGTTTTAATCTTTCAAAACTGTTAACATACTCATATGGAAAAACGCCTTTTCTCTTCAAAAATTCTATTTGTGTTTTTGTATATTTATCTATTTTGAATTCATGCTCTACGATATTTAGTTTGGTTAAGTATGAAGACAGTTTTTTGAGAGATGATGGCATAAAACGAAACGAATCTATAAATCGAAAATTTATAGTACTACCGTCCACGTGTTTTGTGAAAGCTATATATCTTTCCTTGTTTTCAGCTAAAACAGTCACATTTCCCTCAAGATCAGAGCTAGTAGCTATTTCTTTTATTATAAAATGAGAATCATATCCAGTAAGGTTGTGGAAGACAACTGGTATAAAATAAGGATTCTTATAATTTAAATTACAGGATGCGTGAGCAGCACCTCTAAATCGACCCGTCAAATGACAATGATCTCTAACTCTTGTTTCATCAGGTTGAAAATATTTTCTACAAATATGACACATTTTGCTCATCTTGAAATCCATTTGATTACGCCATGAAAGATTCATTTCTATTGCATTCTTATATATTTGATTCATTTCATCTAACAAAATCTGAAATTGTTTGATAATCCATTGTGCCGGTGATTGTTCTTCATTCTGTTTTTTTCTATGTTATGTCGCGACTACGTAGCCGTGACGTGTAGTTTTAGAATATGTATGATCATTCATTTATTAGTAATTATTATAGTGACAGGAACTTACCTAGGTTATTATTTCGAGTTAAGTTGGCTGTTTAGCTCTATCTTGATTGCTGATGAAATCAAAATGAAGAAATAGTTACGTCTCGGAACGTAACATCTATACATCTTAAAGACTGATTTGGAATCATCATAACTACATTTTATATAAAGCCCCACACTAAAGGCTTCATGATCTTGGAAGGATCGTCCGTTATTTACTGGTTTCAATAAGCACTCTAAATCAGCATAGATAATAAACGGAACCATTTCTTTTCGATTATAATGATTAAATTTCAGAAGAGGAAAATTAGGTAGATTAACTCTATATTTGTTTAATTTTGAACAATCTGTCTCATGAATATTCAATTTTTCTTTATTATTGAAATAATGGAGACAGCGTTCACAGAGATAAATTTGTGCAGTATGTTTCGTTACTTGACTTCTAACAAGAGGAGATAAGTTTTTAATCAATACATAGTGGAATTTTAATTTGAAATTATCGTTGTTATTTGATCTATTAGATTTTTCTGTTTCATTCTCATCAATATAATCGCTTTGTAGTAACAAAAGATTTACATGCTTATCTTGTTTTAAAGTTGATATATAATATGGTGAGACTTCGAATTTACAACCGTATTTTTTTAGTATGATTAGATTTATTGAAATACTATTTAATTTTTCAAATTTAGGAATATTCTTTACCTCAACAGGAAAGTTTATATCATCGAATTTCAATTCATTCGCAAAGGGCATATAATTTTGAACTCTTTCGCTATGAAATCTAGCTGGATGAAGACAGGCAAGCACAGCCCATTTAAAACATTCATTATCTGTATTTTGAACGTTGATAATTGCTTTTTTATCTGCTATTTGTTTTGATAGTTGAATATATGAGCCAGGTTTGAAAGGATTAAATTTATTTATATTAACAGTAATACCGATGATAGTTTTTAATGTCCAACCGGAATCTTTTTCTTGAAATTCTTCTAAATTTTTAAGTATAACATCTTCAATATTTTCTGTAAACCATAATTTAAGATCTGTCGTTCTATAAATAGAAACATTTTCGGTGTTGAAATACTTTACTTGAATGTCGTTTACATTATCTTTTATTACGGTAAATTAAGCTGACATTTCTATATTTATTTTTAGAGCATTATGAATTGAAAGATATTTTGGTATTTGTAGTTGTAATAATTTATTTGCTGCTTTTAAGAATGACTTTATATCTCTATGTTCTTGATTGGCTATGAATGCAGTAATGATACGTTTTTCAAATGCTGAATTTATTTCACGCCATATAACTCCGTCCCCTTTAATTTGGTTTGGAATGACTGGTAATGAATTAACATTTCCTCCGACTTTTATGGAATTATTTAAATTAATTTCATTTGAATTCAAATGAGTAGCGCATGTTTGACATCTCTGTCGTATTGCTCTACTTAAGTTAGGCCGTAACATATATTCTTCAAGAGAATGCTACTGCTACTGCTACTGCTACTGCTACTGCTACTGCTACTGCTGCTACTACTACTACTGCTGCTACTACTACTACTGCTGCTACTACTACTACTGCTACTACTACTGCTGCTACTACTACTACTACTACTCCGTGCCTCCCTCTGTGCACCCCGCGGTGGGAGGAGTGGGCACCCACCACCACAACACGGCGCGTCCTCGGGTTGCGGATTGAGGCTAGTCTTTTAGACGCGGACAGCCGGTGGGACAGTACACTACAACACGCACACAGACCTAAATCACGACACTTTCATACTAAGCTTCCTGTGCCCGTCCCGGGCACCCTGTGTGACTCGGGGTGGGCGGATGAAAGCCACATGCACTACACCTACTCCATCACAAACAACTACACGAGAACACTCAGCACACTTGCGCTATAAGAACACCAGCTAGACACCCTCGTTTTTTCTCGCTCTCCCCGGGGTGAGAGGGTACAGCGTTTAAAACCAGAAGCGCTCCTGGGCCGCCGGTAGTAGGGGGACCCGAACCCTGGGTTAACCGCCAGGGAGGCCGTCCCGCACAACGGTGTATAATCCCGCTCCTGTATCAGTGCCGGGTGGTGCCCGGATGGGACCCTGCTGCAGGGTGCGGGGGGCTACGCCGAGGCCACTGCCCCGCGGGGGTGGGGTAATACTGCGGGGGTGGACGGCGGGAGCCGAAAGGGCCTCCAGTTTACTGGAGGTTTTCTGACATACATGACACAACACACTATACACGACGTAGGTTTTGGGAGGAAAAAGAAAAAACATGGAAGAGGAAAATAATGAAGAAAACGCACCTAGAGCGCAAGGTGCACTGGGTCTCCCACCCACCCCTGCAGGACAAAAACACCAAGCTCCGCAGGCAACAACAGGTAGGAAAAATCATACCGGGAGTAAGATCAAACCCGGCGTCGAGGAGAGCACGGAGGAAACGGAGCCCAGAGACAGGGAAGAGGAAACTCTGGAGTCCGACTCCCAAGCTGAGCTCGTTGGAAAGCTTTCCAACATTCTTGGTGTTCTCACTAAGCTCATTTGTAAGCACGGGAACACCAAGAAGGAGATTAAAGATGGCATAGAGGAGACAAGGGCCATCGTAGAGGTGCTGTCTGCACGACTGCACAGTAGGGCCAACAGGGACGCAGCGCAGATCAAAAGGTGTCGGCAGGAGACGCCGAGTCCGAAGGACAGCGCGGCGCCCTCGGCTAGACCGAAGCCCAAGAAGCAGAAGCAGGAGGAGGCCAGGGTGGCGGCGCGGCGGAACCAAGGCGCAATGCCGTCCGAGGCTTGCACGTCAACGTCAATGGACATGAAGGAGCCACCATCGGACACGGCCTCGCAACAGGAGGACGAGCCGGGCTGGACGACAGTGCCGACAAAGAAGAAGGCGAAAAAGGTAAAGAAGGACGCCCCTCCTAGGAATAACCACTCGAGTAACCGGGCAGCCCCAGGAGGAAAAAACAATAGGAAAAAGAAGAAGAGCGCCTCCGTGAGGATCAAGCCGGACGCGGTGCTCGCAGTTCCAGCAACCGGCAAGACCTACACGGAGGTGTTGAAGAGGATGACGGAGGGTGTGGACCTCGACAGGTTGGGCGTGAGAGTCCGCTCCATCAGGCAAACCTAGAAAGGGGGAGTGCTGGTGGAACTTGGGGGCAACTCTGACCCGACTGTCCGCCTCAAATTCCAGGAGGCAGTACAACAAGCTCTGGAAGGAGAGGCGGCGGTAAAGTCGTTGGAGCCGCACCTGACCGTAGAGGTGCTGGAGGTGCTTCCAACCTCCTCTAAGGAGGAAGTGGAGGCGGCAATCAGGAAGGAGTTAGGCGAGGAATCGCCTCGTGGGATGGACATTTGGCTCGCGCCGAATATGCTGAAAGGGAAGCGGACTGTGAGAGTCACGCTGAACTCGCGACTGGCGCGAGCCCTTGTCGCAAAGAAAAAGATTCGTATCGGGTGGATTCATTGCTCGATGCGAATCAGGCAGACACCCATGAGGTGTTTTAAGTGCCTCGGATACGGTCACGGCTCGGCAAATTGCGCGGGGCCAGACCGGTCCAAACTATGTTGGAGATGCGGCAGCCCTGGACACAAGTCCAGTGACTGCCAAGAAGCGCCGAATTGCTGCCTCTGCTTGGCGATGGAGCCGCCACAGGAGGCGTCCCACTTCCGCGGTAGCGCCAAGTGCGCGGCCTACGCGGCGGCGGCACGGAGAAGTACGGCCAAAAAATGATTGCCGTTCTTCAGGCCAACCTGCAGAGGTCGCGGTTGGCCCAGGACCTGCTGGACCAGAATGCCAGGGAGTGTGGCGCGGACCTGTTGTTGCTTTGCGAGCAATACAGGAACGAAAACCACGCCTTCTGATTTCAAGACCTGACTGGGACAGCGGCCATCAAGATCCAGAGCAGAGGCAAGCTCCTTGTCACCGATAAAGGTGCCGGGGAGGGCTTCGTCTGGATCAAGTGTGGCCAAAGAGCGTGGGTCAGCTGCTACATCTCCCCGAACATCTCGACGGGAGTCTTCAGAGAGAGACTCGCGTCGCTCGAAGACGCCGTCATCGGGCTTAGCGAAGACATGGTTGTGGCCGGGGACATCAACTCCAAAGCCGTTGACTGGGGTGCCGATGTAACCGACTACAGGGGGAGGGCAGTGATGGAAATGGCCGCAAGGCTTGACCTCATTGTCCTCAATCACGGTAGCGCCCCCACGTTTCGACGAGCGGGCACGCGGGGATCGATCGTCGACGTCACCTTGGCGACACCGACGATTGCCCGTAAGGTCACCGACTGGAGGGTGTCTGAAAGGTATACGGCCGGTGACCACCAGAGCATTATGTTCAGCATCTGCGAGAGACAGGCGTCACAACATGCCAGACATAAAACCATCGAAGGCTGGAACGTCGCGAAGTTGGACGCGGCGGTGCTCCGTGAGGCCCTGACAGCGGCACCGGTCCCGGCCGACTTGAACCTGCTCAGCAGCAGAGAGGAGGTCGAGGAGCTGGTGGAGCGGAATATGGGCCTCATAACGGGGTGGTGCGATGCCTGCATGCCACGGAGGGCCGTCAGGCCCTTTAAGCGGCCAGCGTACTGGTGGACGCCGGAAATCGCTGAGCTCCGCGACGAATGTCACCGTTTTCGCAGAAGGGCCACAAGATCTAGACGCCGTGAAGTGGCCGCGATAGGGCGGTACAAGAGTGCAAGGAAGAGCCTCGTAACCGCCATTCGCGACAGCAAGAAGCGGTGTCTGTCGGAGCTGAGGGAGGATATCAACAGGGATCCGTGGGGGCTGGGATACCAAATCGCTACCAAGCGGCTTGGCAAGACAGCACCGGTGGCACCCATGGGCCCTGAAGATATGCGGAAAATCGTAGACTCTCTCTTCCCCGACGACCCTGAGCGGGGAGCTCGAGAGCTGGTCGTGGATGAGGAGGCCCCCCCTTTCACGAGGAGGGAGCTACTGGCGGCGACGGGGGATCTCGCAAACCGGAAAGCCCCGGGCCCGGACGGGATCCCAAATGAAATATTAAAGATCGTGGCGAGGGAGGAACCGCACATCCTGCTGGACATGTTCAACGCATGTTTGCGCATGGGTATGTTCAGTGGGCGGTGGAAAGTCCAACGCCTTGTCCTTCTGGACAAGGGCAAGGGACCACCCGTCACACCGGCGTCGTTCAGACCCCTGTGCATGATTGATTGCACAGGGAAGATTTTCGAGAGGCTCATCCGCGGCAGGCTTCGGGCTGCCGTGGGCGCTGGCAGGGGCCTGGCGGATAATCAGTACGGTTTCCGCGAGGGCAGGTCCACGGTGATGGCGGTCGACGCGGTCAAGCGGGAGGTACTCGAGGCATGGAGTGCTCCACATAAGAGTCGGGACGCGTGCGCGCTGGTCACGCTGGACGTGCAAAACGCGTTTAACTCGGCGAGATGGAGGGACATAATGGGCTCCCTCCAGCAGCACGAAGTGCCGGAGTATCTGTGTAAAATCCTCGATGACTATCTTCGAGACCGGGTGCTCCGGTACGACACTACAGGGGGCCGCCAGGAGAGGCGTGTCACGTGTGGCGTAGCACAGGGTTCCGCGGTCGGTCCCGACTTGTGGAACATCCTGTACGACGGACTCCTGCGACTGGAGATGCCCCCCGGCACCCGCTTGGTGGGCTACGCCGACGACATTGCGCTCGTGGTGAGAGCCAGGACAAGGGAAGACCTCAAAAGGAGAATCGAGTGGGCCATACGGAGGATCGTGCGGTGGCTCGGGGCGCATGGACTTGCGCTTGCGTACCAAAAGACCGAAGTGGTGGTGCTTACGGGGAGGAGAGATTTTGGCGACCTGCGAGTAAACGTCGAGGGAGTGACGGTCACCAGCGTCCGGTGCACAAAGTACCTCGGCGTCTGGATCGACTCGCGGCTCGGCTTTGGCGAGCATCTCCGGAGGACGCAGGAAAAAGCGTCAAAGCTCCTCGCGGGGCTGACCCGGATGATGCCCAATATGGCCGGACCGAGGGAAGACAAAAGGAGGCTGCTGGTTGGAGTCGCCGATTCGATACTCCTCTATGGCGCGGAGATCTGGGCGCAGGCCCTGCAGAAAAAAAACTGCAGGAGGCACCTCACCTCGGTGCAGCGCATTGGAGCGCTACGGGTGGCCATGGCGTACCGTACGGTCTCGGTCGACGCCGTCATGGTCATCGCGGGGGTCATCCCCGCCGTGTGGCTCGCTCGAGAAAGGCAACGGAGGTTCCACGACAGATGCCGAGAGGCCCGGCAAGAAGAGACTCAGTACAGAGCCGAAACTCTGCTGAGCTGGCAGGAGGAGTGGGACCGGGGGGAGAGGGGTCGATGGACACATCGCCTTATTCCCCAAATCCAGCCCTGGCTCGAACGACGGCACGGGCAGCTGTCGTTCTACGTGACGCAGCTCTTGTCGGGGCACGGCGCGTTTGCGGAGTATCTCCACCGTATGGGTAGGGTGGCATCCCCGTGGTGCCAGTACTGCCATGGGCTGATGGACTCCGCGGAGCACACGTTTTTCGCGTGCGACCGCTGGGCGGCGCGTAAACGGGAGATGGAGGATAGTCTTGGCGAACGGATCACACCTGAAAACGTGGTTCCGACAATGCTCCAGGATCGGGAACAGTGGGTGGTGATCGAATCGTTCGTCAGGAGTGTCCTCAAAACGAAACGACTGGAGCAGCAGCAGGATTAGCGGTTCGGCGCTGGTCTGTTCCCGGAGGAAGGGACAGGCATGGAAGATTGACGCCCGGGGCGCGCTGTTCGACACCCAAGACCTGGCCCCGTGACTAAGCTCCAGAGCCCGGACCAGGGAGTGGGCGGTGGCGCGCTCAACCGGGGTGTCCCCGCACAGGTCTGGAGCACGCAGTCGTGGCCGCAGCTGACACACCGCTGCGGCAGGGGGAGAACCGACGTTCGACCACGATGGGATGGGACAGGGAGGGCCTATAAGCCCCCCACCACCGTGGATGTCGGTTAAGTACGAGCGAGCATATGCTCGCAATAAGGCGTAGGTCACCGGACGATAGGACGGTAAGTGACCTAAAAGTGGCCCATCTTGAAGCAATGCTAACGCAGTACCAAGGTGGATTAAACCATGAGCCACGAGGGGAGTTTTAGTTGGTAGTGTGGCGCTCGCCACGAGCCCAACAGTCTTGGCCGTCCCGCCTTCTTGCGTCAATGCATTTCTCCTCTCGCCCCCGAAAAAAAAAAAAACTACTACTACTACTACTACTACTACTACTACTACTACTACTACTACTACTACTACTGCTGCTGCTACTACTACTACTACTACTACTACTACTACTACTACTACTACTACTGCTGCTGCTGCTGCTACTACTACTACTACTACTACTACTACTACTACTACTACTACTACTACTACTACTACTACTACTACTACTACTACTACTACTACTACTACTACTACTACTACTACTACTACTACTACTACTACTACTACTACTACTACTACTACTACTACTACTACTACTACTACTACTACTACTACTACTACTACTACTACTACTACTACTACTACTACATTGAACATCAACTGAAACACTAAGCATGGGGTCTCACCTTATCGCGATTAAAAAGTGTCACTATCGCGACACCTTCATCGGGCGGCCTTTTTGTGTCCCAGAACATACACATATCCCTTATACATTGGCGGCGCGCGCGAGGTGTCAAACCAACATTAAATGCCTTTTAGACACTCACCACGGGGTCTGACCATAAATTAAAAGGTGTCACTACCTTCACACCTTCATCGGGCGGCTCCTTTGTGTCCAAGAACATACATTGCTTATCTACTGTCGAATGAGTATTTTTTATACTAGTTGTCTTTTCTATAGTTTGTTTTAAAGAAATTTGAGACAAAGATGGCCGCAATTATATGTATTAAAATCTAGATATCCAATATAATTATACATGTTTCTATTAAGTTTGAGATAAAGCAATAGACCTATAGGCCGCTGTAGATTACCAAAACTGTCAAAATACATAACCTCATCACCTTTCTTTTTATATGCTACCCAATGAGTACCTGCTCCCCGTTTATTATCTAAATTTACAATAGCTGTCTTTTGATATCGAGGTCCATCCGTCGGTAGAGCATCACGCATTAAAACACCTCGAAAATTTGCAATTTTTAGTATTTTAACATATTTTCTTATATCATGATCTGTCAGTGCTCGATTAGGTAAAGTTACTTCGAGCTTTTTTTTTAAACTTTTACCACTTGAATATGGTTTCAGATGAAGACCATAACCTTTACGATGTGGTTACAAATAAAGTCCTTTACCGATAGCAACAGCTTCCATAGTTTTATTGTGTCTATGAGCTTATTTCGATTAATTTTGAGCGGCCTTAGCACTGTTAACAGCTTTTCTATTGAAGCAGCTCCTCCAGCTAAAGCTCCAGTAACGCTCAAAGCGGCAAATAATGGAATTAAAAAAGGAAGAGCTCCACCCGCTTTACTAGGAATTGGTAGAATACGAGGAATATTTATTTTTCTTCTTCCTCCAGCCTTCTTCACAGCTTCTTTAGCGCCTTTTATAGCCATACGAATGACAAAAAGTGACTTATTACTAGGTACAACACTTCTCGATGCAGCGTTAATAATTTTTTTCAATGCAATTGATAGATTTATACTTTTTACATGTGTCTTTCGTGGCTGTCGTTGTTGTTGGCGATTTTTTAATCCCTTACCTCGTTTCTTTCCTCGTTTTAAAATTTTAACACCCATACCAAGTTTACTTTTAACTTTCATTATGTTGGCTACAGCAAATGCAGCAACTTTCTCACCAAAACTACTATCTTTCGCTTGCACTCTATCCCAGGCTTGTTTAGCTAGAATTTTGTCGGCTTCGTTTCTCGCCTCAATGTTCTCTCGATTTTGAGAATAAGCAATATCGTGATCTTTACAAGCAGCGTCTAGCGGATTTTTTCCAGGATCACCACAAGCAAGTCGTTTTTTCAATTTAGTTCCCGGTCCGCAATACTGATAACCAGGCAAATGAGCTTCAAATGGTAAGTTATTAATGATCTTATTCACTAAGCCAGCACCACCAGTCTTTCTTTTGTGATAAATGATCATACCTCATCAGAAGACAAAGTCTTAATGAAACTAAAAAATATATAAACAGTTGTTATAGTTAGTAGTCTCATTCGTCCTTCGATCGGTGACTAGAAAACTATATGGACTTCAAAGAGCAACCACTTAAGTTGCAAGTCATAAATTTTGATAATGTGTTTGAGACGGAAAAACGAGAAAAAAGACATGGTGAACTACTGCCTGACGGTATACGACCAGTTTTCTGTGGTCCTAGTAACTGTGGGAAAACTAACTATTTGCTAACGCTAATCACATATCCTAATGGACTTAGATTCGAAAACGTTTATGTTTATTCAAAGTCCCTCAATCAACCAAAGTATAAGTTTTTAAAAGATTTATTGGAACCGATTGATGATATACAGTATTATGCATTCAGCGAACACGAGGCAGTTGTTTTACCGGATAAAGCTAATCCAAATTCCATCATGATTTTTGACGATATAGTTACTGAAAAGCAGGACAACGTAAGAGCATTCTTCTGTATGGGAAGACATAAAAAAGTAGATAGTTTCTATCTCTGTCAATCATACGCTCGCATACCGAAGCATCTCATTCGAGATAATGTGAATTTACTAGTTTCGTTTCGTAAGATGACGTGAATATTAAACATATTTACAACGATCATGTTAATTCAGATATGACTTTTGAGAAGTTTAAAGCAATTTGCTCAAAATGTTGGAGAGACGATAATCATGGATTTATAGTTATTGATAGAGATAGACCAATCAATCATGGACGGTATAGAAAAGGATTCGATTCTTTTGCTATAAATATAACGGAGTGAACGAATGAAGATTATTTAACTTTAGAAATTGCAAGCGTCAACATGGCTAATTTTGAAAAAGAAAAGAAGATGCTCGAGCAATTATCTGAAGCTCGTGATGCCATCAGACGTAAGTAGCAACTAATAAAACTTGACAAAGCTGATTTAGAAAATACATTGAATGAAATTTTGAAGCCTATGGTTGATCCATTGAAGAAACTTGTGGAGGTAGCTATTGATAAAACTAACGATAATACTGAACAGGAAACGAACAAGGAGAAGAAAATTACGTTCGATAAAGTTTTCAAGTCAAAAACAACAGCTGACACTCCCTATAAATCTCGATATTTCAATAGTACTGTTAATGACTTAAATTCAACATTACATCCGCTTGATTCTACATTTGAATCCGCTATGTCTATTGCTGATGCTACTGATGATGGCGATGAAGACGAATTTAGTAAGACTAGTGAATCAACACTTGATAGAACTGCAATAAATTTAGACAATGTTAGTTCAAAACAACAAAAACAGCTATTGGATGACTCGATTGTAGGAAACTATATTCGACTATTGCATGAACCGCAACAGAAAAGTAATTTAGACAAGACATTTGACGTTTGCTTGCATGAAAATACATACGTCATAGGCAATTCTCCAATTTCTTTCCAAAACGATAATGTGACTGTGAATGATAAAGCATTCAGCAAGACGCCTGGATTAATGGAACTTCTCTTTCCTAAAGAACCTAATTCTAAATTAATCAGTTCATCCGATATTGAAAATTATATAAAAATTCTTGAAATCACTAACGCTCATCATAAGAGATATGAAACAAATGGAGAATATCGCAATAAGCGTGTAAATAAATTCAAAAAGTATATCGGTCCAAATTTATCTTTAAGTGGTAGTGCTAAGAAGCGAAAATTGACTATTGATGGAAGAGGTCTTTTTCCTAACTATAAAATAGCAAGAAAAGGAACATTATTTGATTATGTATATTGGGATGATCCAAACGAGCTCGTTGATCGATTGAGATTGCTTATCGCCGAACAAACCGCTGGTAATCCTAGTCATATTAATGAAATTCATTCAATCATTGAAGAATTACGTGGAGCTGGCTATATATATTAAGGCAATCCTAAATATTCCTCAGTAATAAAATGAGTGTTGATGTGCTTCGACGTATATTGAATAAAAAGGATCGTAATCGAGGTCCTCCTGGTGTAGGGTATAAAATTACTAAAGACGGACAATGCGACGTCGATAACAAAAGAATTTCTAATGTATAGGGTGGGCCATTTTAAATGATTCAGTCGATTTCCTCGGAAACTATGGGGGTTAGCGTAAAATAGTTCAGTTGAAAGTTGCCCAAATGTCAGGGGGACATATCCCTGTGACCTTGCCTTTGTTCTCTAAGGTCATGTTCAAGGTCATTTGAAGGTCAACTTATTTTTTTAAATAGGAACCCCTATCTTTGACCCCGGATTCGAAAAGAGCCAAAAATTCTACATTCAGATGAGGTAATATGAGTGGGATCAGGGTTCAAAATTAGAACAAAGTAAAATTGTAATGTTTATTTTATTGTACCGGAGAATTACAAGGTCAAATACAACTTGTGTCTGCTATTTACGAAGTCATTTGTTAACCATATTCTAAATATCATTCATTTAACCTCGAAGCAAATGTTCGAAGTTACCTCCATTTGCTTGGAGGCATAAATCGAACCGCCTCTGGAAATGGCGCACAGTGCCAAGCAAAGTTTCTCTTGGTATTGCAGCGCATGCTCGGCGAATGCGATCCTGCATGTCTTCTCTAGTTGTCGGGTGCTGTTCAAAAACAACATTTTTCAAATAGCCCTATAAATAAAAGTCTGGGGATGTGAGGTCAGGTGAACTTGCAGGCCAGTTAACTGGACCTCCTCGTCCGATCCATCTACCATTATAGTTTTCATCCAAAAAAGCCCGTACAATTCGAGCGAAATATGGTGCTGCACCGTCCTGCTGAAGCCACATTCTTTGTCGCGTGTATAAATCAACATCTTCCATCATTGCAGGTAACTGATCTCTTATTAGCTGTAAATAACTATTCCCGTTAACGTTTTCTTCAAAAAAATAAGAACCGATCAAATAACCATTGATGATTCCACACCAAACCATCAGGCTCCAACGCCTCTGGTGATTCACAGTTCTGTGCCAATGAGGATTTTCATTCGACCAATAGTGGCAACTATGCCTATTAAGTTCTTCGTCTTTTTGGAATTTAGCCTCATCAGAAAAAAGGACATAGTTGAAAAAAATTGGATCATTCTGTACTATCTGTAAGGCCCATTAGCAAAACGCAATTCGCTGTTGGAAATGTGCAGGTTGTAACTCCTGGACCAAAGTAATATGATAAGCATGATATTTTAGGACTCTGAGAATTCTTAAAACTGTTCTTCTTGCTATACCATGCCCTCTTTCAATTCGGCGACTGCTGGTATGAGGATCAAGGTGAATGATTGCAAGAACAACCAGAACACGTACATCATTTGCGTCATACACGTGACGCCTGCGTTGCCTAACTAAACGTCCACGACGAGCTCTCTGAGTTATGCGACTTATTTGTCTATGATCTGGGTGTTGTTCGGCTGATAGTCAGGCATTTTTAGAGGTTTCAATCACTCAAACAAAATTAAGATCACGTAATTTAAATCGGAATTTCCAAGACTGATGGAAATAGAAAATTTGAAAAATTATTCAAATTTCATGATTAATTTCCTTGGAGGATTTTTGAAAATTTATAACGTAAAGGAATTGAAGTTATTTTGTTTTTGTTAAGTTGAAGAATTTTTCATACATTTGTAGTATGATTTTGCATTAATAAATTTTTGCAATGAATATTTAATTTACATGTAACATCATTCTGATTTTATGTAATTACAAAATACAAATAATAACTTTAAGATTATCATCTGAATTTTGGAATGGTGATGTCAGAATATGAAAATAAATATCTACATAATTCTTTAATGAGAAAAACATAAAAACGAAAGCTTAGTCTGTAACCGAAGATGAAGGCATAACATAACCTGAAAGTTCAAAGGCAAGGTCATACAGATATGTACCCTTGAAAGTTGAAGAAACTTGTTTGAAGAGTTTACGCTTAACCTTAGGCGTCCCAATTTATTCGGGCCGGAAAAATGACCTTTACATGGCCTTGGAGTTCATACGGATCCCACACATATTACCTTATCTGAACGTAGAATTTCCCGCTTTTTCCGAATCCGGGGTCAAAAATAGGGGTTCCTATTTAAAAAAACAAAGTTGACCTTCAAATGACCTTGAACATGACCTTAGAGGTCAAAGGCAAGGTCACAGGGATATGTCCCCTTCAAAGTTGGGCAACTTTCATCTGAACTATTTTTCGCTAACCCCCATAGTTTCCGAGAACATCGACTGGGTCATTTAAAATAGCCCACCCTGTATTAGTCCATTATGCGACACAAATTGAAATCGTATTTGAAGAAAACAAAATTAATTTCAATAAACTAAATAATAAAAATAACCGTTTTAATAATTTTCCTTTTGTATTCAAGTTTTGTAAAGTTAAATTGTGCAGAAATTAAATAAATAAAATAGCCAACAAAACTCGAAAAAACAATCTCCGAAATTATAAATTAATTAAATAATTCACTTTCAATAGTATGTTAAGCTTCAGGTAAACCGCTTTTTAATGCACATTTTCTCCCTTTTCATTTCATATTATTTAATCAACAAATTTAGTTAATTATTTAAGATATTCATTGTAAACACGTAGAATTAAAGATTTTCGAATAAAATATGTTTAGATATTAAGAAAGCCACGGTATTTTTAAGCACGAGGTACAAAAATTTATATAATAAATTAATAATTATAACTTAAAATTGTAATGAAAGTGGTACTTGGAGAGCCATCTAACGAGATAGGGCCCATACCCTTGAGTGCACGCCCCTGATCTCCACCACGCCCCCGAACCAATTAGGGCCCGAAAACCGAAAGAGAAAAGTGGGAAAATCTCAGTCAGTCAATTAAAAACTACTATCATTTCTACTCTTCCCAAATTTTGAGAGACTGAGAGAGGGATTTTCCTCCTAACCACCCCTAGGCTTTAAAAAGCGTGTGCGAGCGAAAAATAGGCTTTATCTAGTTCAATGTAGCGTCCGCTCCAGTTCCAACTCAAATTATCTCCGACTAGTTAGGAACTCAGCTCTCCAAGTGCTAGAAAGCTACGTCAAATAAAAAAAAAAGTAAGTTAAATCAAAAATTTTTTTGTTGCTATCAAATCTTTCCTCTTCCACTTATGGCTAACTTAGCTAATCGAAATCCAAAAAAAACCTAATCTTCGAGAAATATTTCAGTAAAGATCTAGGATATTTTTCTATAAGACAACCGCGCCGTTTTAGAGTTAATTAAAACTTTTGTGACAATATAAATTCCAGCAAGGTCTGGGATATTCACATACAAGTCTCGATTCCATTGGATCATGGTGTTCGATGGAAGACTTGTAGTCAAAACTTTTTCTTTTTAACGCGAAACGCGGAGTAGAAAGCTCTGATTCTCCAATTGCTCATCCCGGATTAGGCGTACGCACGCAAACCAAAAAGAGCACCTGAGATAACGTCTGCCTCAGACGTTCCTGAGATAGTGATCCGGACGTCACAACATCATTAAATTTATTATGTATTTTATTTTTCTTCTATGTTTTCAACTATTCGTATAATCCATACATATAAAAATTAAATGCTTTATTAATTACTATTTCGAGATGGTTTATTTGAAGGAATACTTTTTGTCTTGAGTTTTTGTAATGTTTTGGTTTCCTCAGTTTGATTAGATCAATATTATACAAATGTTGTTATATTTATTTTAATAACCAAAACTTCCAGTCGGCATTTATTTTAATAGTGGTTTATTTTTATTATTTAATAGTGGTTTACTATAAATAACTTTTTTGACTACTAACTTTTGAAGTTTATTTAGTTGCTCGCCACATGTGCGCATGCGCATGCGTACAACGGCGTAACAACGCATACAAATCACCAAATTTATTGCTAGTCCCAACTACCTGTACAGGAAAGTCACTATTCGCCTTTTTTTTTATTGAGCTTTGGAATCTTACCAAGACTTATTAGCTTATCTACTAACATATTTGTATGGAATACATGTGCATGAGTTCAATTTACATATTTTAAAGAGATATTAACATAGTTTCGATATGTATATTTCACAGATTTGTTACATAGTTTTCGTGAGCTCGTAATTAATTTCATCTAATTAATTAACACTATTCGCCTTTACTTCCCCCAAGAAGAAACATGTGAACATACCACAATACTTATATTGAATATAACCTCTCATAATTAGTACTATAATTAGTACTATATTACATCAATAATTTTTTATAATATATTTGAATCGTGAGTACAATTATATTTTACGCTTTAAAAACTTACAAGAACATCTTACGTAAAAGATATGTTTTTAAATTATTATGTTTAAATATTTAAATTCAGTTTTAGATATACCTATGTGAAAAATATGACACCATTTGAAAAACTTATCATAAGACATTATACATCCAATACTTTCATGTTTAAGGATCAACAAGAAGAGCATTATATAAGTGCTGCAAAAAAAAAGTTATAACGCAAATACAAAATGCTCTTAAAAAGGAACTGTCCATTGATATGTCAGATATATAATCTGTCCATTTACAATAATATTAAGGTTACAGGTTACGGTGTTAATAATGTGTTTCACACAAACATGTGATTTCAATTTATAAATAACACATATTTTTTGGGAAATTATACAGTTTATAATAACAGTCTTCTGTTATACTGCAAATTAGAATAAATAAATAAAATATACAAAATATTCCGAAAGTTATGATGCAAATACTTATTTTTTGTTTTTATTATAGAGGTCCAGATAAAAAGAAAATACAAATATCTGAGAGACATCTTTGTGAAAACTGATAAATCGGTGGTAGCAAAAACTGATTTAACATATTTGCAAAAATGCATATATCAGAGATTGTTTTTCTTAAAACCATTTGTAAATGTAAAGGAAAAGACCAATTTGATTTTAGCTCATGTTGCAAAATATGAAGTTGAAAGTTGAATCAAAACAAAACAAAGCGTAAGTAATGCTTCTAATTAGCAATTGAAAGATTATCTTAATAGTAAGAAGAAACAGATTTCAAGTGAATTATTCATTAACATTTTGTGTGAAAGACTTCAAAATTATAAAGATAGACGTACTCAGAGGAAGGCCTTCTTTGTTATATTAAAAGGAATTAAAGTGCTCAGACATAATTTACAATACAAAAAACAGTAAAGTTAAACTAATGTAAATTGTTTGATATAATATGTTTACTTATAATGAATAATTTACTGTATTTATAATACATCTTTATTCTTTGTACTACATACTGTGAAATATATTACCAAATTTACAATCAGTGTATTTTGTTATTATTAATACAATGACATGTACGTTAATAAGATTCATAACAAATCCACTCCAATTAATCTCATGATTATTGTTCAACTTGTGTATGTTACATAAAATACATAAAGATATTTAACTACTTACCTTACTATACTTGATGTGATATATGCAGTCGCCAGACCAAGGAGCCTATATTATAGTCTCCATGGGCCAAGCCAAGCCAGCCATTTTGATCGTATTTCTAAACTAAAATCACAGAAACTTTTTGCAGATGCTTTTGGTAAGTATTTATAGTTTATACAATGAAAAAAAATCCTAGATATGCTAAAGAAGAATCTATATATATTATGATTATTTATGTATAAAACGACCTAAGTTATTTTAAAAATATACTAATATAATTGTGTTTCAATTATTACTAACCATTGTATTATGAAAATATATAATTTAAGAAATGTGATGTTGATTACAATACATTTGGATTAAAATTTTTTTTATTAATTTAATCTGAAATACAACAAGGACTATTGCAAGCGTAATATATTACAAATGTTTTCATTTGGAAATATAACTATATATAACTATTATTTCCATTTATAGCAATATAAGTATAAAACAGACATCACTTTAATTAAATTTAAGTACTGATGCATAATTTACACGTGGAAGTTTATATAAAATCTGCAAAACTGAATATTAGTTTATGATACATGCCATTCCAATTTTATAGAAACTAATTATCAGATGAACGCACTTACCTTACTGCTAAAAAATGTTTACTTTCAAATATTTAGTTTTTATGTACGTCATTTTGCTTATCGAATGCTTCTAGTTCTTGTTATATATATATATATATTGCAACGATTACCGAAAATCGTTAGACTCGCGCGAGGTAAACGAGCGGCTAAGCGAGAGGAGCCGCGTTCGGTTCGCGAGAGAGAGAGAGCGCGTAGGGGCAATGACCGGGACGGGAGGCTCCGACCGGCAGTATGACTGTGTTACTCAGTCTGTCAGCGTCGCGCTAACCTCCAATCTTCCTGAGTTTCCCGTGTTTTGCCAGAAACATTGCGAACTTGAGTGCGTGGGTGGGTGTGCTAACAGTAGCAGCAGCAGTAGCAGGACCAGCAACTGCAGCAGCAGCAGCAGCAGCAATAGCAGCAACATCAGTAGCAGCAACAACAACAGCAGCAACAGCATACGAAGCGGCACAGCGAGCATCGAAGCGGCGTTTAGCAACTTGTTGTTCGGATACGGTTGGCCACCGTATTCTCATCGTTCTCGCGGTAGGTGCACCTTCCCCTTTTCAATTGTTAATATAATTTGCGTGCGAATCCGCGCAGCGAGCGCGAAGAATTTATTTGTTGCGTGCGAGCAGGTAGTTCGCGGTAATCGCGGTTTTCTCTCTCACTCTCAATCTGCGTGTCTTGTCATTCACGCGAGCGTGCGTAAGTCTCTCGGCCAGACCCTCGTGTAAATAAGTTGCCTTAATAAAGTGCATTTTAATTGTTACTTTCGAGTCAAATAGTCGTTATTTAGTCTTTCCTTTGTCCGGAGGTCGCGCCAGTGTTTATTTTCAGTGGATTCGAATTCGCCGGTTGCGTAGCACGAATCGTGCGAATTCCGATAGACGCGAGTCGACAACTTAGGTTCCGGCGGCGGCCGTACGAGCGCTACTAGCAAGGGGCGACAGCGCCGCCAAGCGGTGAGTTGGGGGAACCCAACTCGGAACAGTGAAGAGACTCTGCGCAGGCGCACTCTGAGGCAAGGTAGGTTACTGTGCTTTGAGCACATAGATAACAAGGCTTCGTCTAGTTATAATAAGGGCACTTCTCTCCTATATATATATAGGAGAGAAGGAAGGGCGGTGGAAGAGTGTGGACATGTCTTGGCTGTGAGTGCGAGTTTTGGTGAGAAAGTTAAAAAAGAAAAGTGTTTGGGGAGAGAAATAGAGGTGAAAAGAGCGTGGAGACGAAAGAGGAGTGGAGTAAAGAGAGAGAGAGGCTTGGAGAAGAGCAGGAAAAAGCAGAGAGAGAGAGGAATAAAGAAAAAAGAAAAGTTGAGGTTAAGAGAGAAAATCAGGAAACGGGAAAGGCAGGTAGAAAGGAGGGGAGGTAAGAAGTAAAGGCGGAGACAGAAAAGGTAAGACAGGGAATAAAGGTGGAAAAGAAGAATGGTTAAAGCACTCCAAGGAACAACTGGGAGAGAAAGAAAAGGAAGAAAGTAAAAGGGAAGAAACCGAAGACAGCGAAGGAGAGGAAGGTGAAGAAATCAAAGAAAGAGAAGTAAAAGAGGTAATAAGAAAAATGAAAAAGAAAAGGCGACAGGAGAAGATGGTATAGTAAATGAAGCGTGGATGGAAGGCACGGAAGGCTTGATAAAATATATGACAAAATGCTTAAACGCAATATGGAACGGAGAAGGATATCCGGAAGAATGGAGGAAGAGAATAATAGTACCAATATATAAGAAAGGGATGAAAGAAGAAGTAGAAAACTATAGAGGAATAACGTTGATGGACACGGGATATAAGATATATGCGGAAATACTGAGGAAAAAGCTGGAAAGAGAACTAGAAGCTAAAGAAAAGATAAGCGATAGGCAGATGGAATTTAGGAAGAAAAGAGGAACAATGGACGCAATATATATATTAGAAACAATGATAGGGAAGGAACTAAGGGAAAAAGGAGGAAAACTGTTTGTATTCTTTGCCGACATGAAGGCCGCTTTTGACAAGATAAAAAGGAAGAAAATATGGGAAACAATGAAAGATAAAGGGATAAATAGAAAAATTAGGAAAAGAATAGAAGAAATATACAATAAAACAGGGAGTAAGGTAAAAGTTGGAGGAGAAATAATTGGGGAGTTTGAGACTTACAAAGGCGTAAGGCAAGGGTGCCCTTTGAGCACCACGCTATTTAATCTTGCCTTCGCCGACCTGGAAGTGAAGATCAAGCAGGTGCAGGAAGGAGGGTTAGTGATAGGAAGGAAGAAAATATGAACATTAGGATATGCACACGATATAGTGATGATGGCAAAGAGTGAAAGTGGAATAAAAGCAATGCTGAAAAAATTAAAAAGATACCTGGAAGATAGGGGATTGGAGTTAAATGTAGGAAAATCAAAGATGATGAAATGCAGGAGAGGAGGAGGAAGAGGGAAGGAAGAAGAATTCGAATGGGATGGTGAGAAGATAGAGATGGTTAAAGAGTACAACTACTTGGGATATGTGATAAGCAGAAATAACGGAAATAAAAAGTAGATAAAGAAGGAAGAAGGGAAAATAAATATGGGACTCGGAAGACTATGGGGGCTAGGAGAAAAGCTCTTTAGAGAAAATTGGGAGCTAAGGATGAACCTGTTCGATGCACTGGCGAAAAGCGTGATTATGTATGGAGCAGAAATCTGGGGATGGAAGAGATATGAAGAAATAGAGAGACTACAACTAAAATACATAAAGTGGGTATTAGGATTAGATAGAAACACGCCGAGTTACTTAATACGATGGGAAACTGGAAGACAAGAAATGAAAGAAACAGCATTAGAAAGAGCAATGAGGTATGAAAACAAAATAAGAGAAGAAAGAGATGGCTCAATAAAAAACGAAGCATAGAGAGAACTAAAGAAAAGGGAAAGAAATGAAAAAGTTAAAAAGGGTAAGAAGGAGGAGAGAGAGGAGAGGCTGGAAAAAAGTAAAATATACAGAGAGAGGGAAGAGGGAGATGAAATGAGGGAAGAGTTTTGGAAGAAATAAGAGATGAGCTAAAGAAAAAACATGAAAAATAACTAGAAGAAAAACTAGAAAAATCAAGATACATAAACGAGTAGAGAGAACTGAAAGAAGAAATGAAAAGGTATAGGTTAAAGGAAATTCAAGGAGAGGGAAGAATAAAAGGCCTACAAATAAGGGAAAGGTTTAGGTTAGGTAAATTTTAAGGAATTTTTAAAGCTTTCACAACAAATGTAAAAGATATAGAAACTGATATTAATGCAAAAAATTTTAGTCAATACGAAGAAAAATGCAAAGTAAATCATGTATTTACAAATGAAAAAAATAAAACAGTAACTGCAACAATAGAAGTTCCATCTATTCTATATAAACATATAAAAAACAATAGTAACAAATTATTTATTGGATGTAAAAACTGCAGAGTCTTTGACGTCATCAACACATATCCGTGTTACAACTGCTCAGGTTTTGGCCACGGCGGCGGAAAGTGTGAAAAAGCAAAAAAAGAGCCAACGTGTTATAAATGTGCTGGCAAGCACCAAGCAAAAATGTGTAGTAGCAGCATACTCCCATGTCCAAACTGCATTTTCCACAATGAAACATATAGTAAAAACTACAACGTAAACCATAGTGCAATCGACAGCGAAATGTGTGAAGTTTTAAAAATGAAAATAAAAAGGTATATTGAAATAACAGATTATCCAATTCAACCAACTTATCAAAGATATTTTGGTAGAATAAACTTTGAAACAAACACCCGCAAGATATATAACCGTCCGAGAATAAATAACAGTTTATCGTTATCATCATTACCATATTTTCCGGTGTATAAGACGCACCTTTTTACCGTCAAACCTGACTCAAAACCAGCCTGCGTCTTATACACCGAATGTAAGACACCCCAAATCCACTAACCTAACTAAAACGTGCGCCTGAATAGTAGCAATTAGACAACCCTCACTAACTATGAATATCTTTCAAAACTAGCCAATGACAGAGTGATTACTTATTTAATAGGTAACTTCTTTATTATTTCAATAATATATAGTAAACGTACTTTATGTCTGAGGATGATAAAAAATACCTATTACCTATATGCCACTTGGGATCAAAAAACGTCGCATAATATACTAGATAATTAATACGAGATTTTTTATAAAAACGGTATTTTTGTTGCATCGTTTATTTCAATATAATTTTGAAAGTGTTTTTTGAAGTAAGAGACTGACTTGAATTCCAATATGAGCGAAACTAACAAACGAAAATCGTACACAGCGGGCTACAAATTGAATGTGATCAAATTTGCTGAAGAACATGGCAATAGAACTACCGAAGATCATTTCGGCCCACCACCGAAGGGAAAAAACTAGGGAAAAAAGGCTTTGGCGTTCGCAGAAGAGTAATTTGATTAAACTGCATAAATCAAAGCATGCGCAATGTGGTAAAAAGCAAGTGGCTTATATTAGAGGATGAAGTTAAACAATGGATTGAAAATAATCGTTCCAAAGGCTTAGCTGTTTCAACGAAAATGATACGCATACATACACAAAAAGTAGCTTTAAAAAGTCAAATAAATGATTTTAAAGGAAGTCCTTCATGATGTCATCGCTACATGAAACGCAATGGTTTAGCTATACGAATGAAAACAAAAATTTGTCAAAAAATGCCAAAATAGTACGAAGACAAAATTCTCTCTTTTCACCGGAATATAATTCACCGTAGACAAGCAATGAGTTTTGAAATCGGACAGAAAGCAAATATGGATGAAACACCTATGAACTTCGATGTTCCGTCAACTAAAAGTATTTCGAAAAAAGGACAAAAAACGATTACGATAAAGACAAGTGGTCATGAACAATTCCACTACACCGTGGTTCTTGCTTGCTATGCTGATGATGTAAAGCTACTTCCAATGATCATTTTTAAACGTAAAACTATGCCTAAGGATAAAATACCGACAGGTGTAATAGTGCATGTATACCCAAAAGAATGGATGGATGAAGGTGGTAAGAAAATTTGGATACATAAAGTCTGGTGTAGAAGACAAGGCGGCTTCTTGAAGAAAAAAGAACTTCTGGTTCTTGATCAATTTCGGTCTCATTTGTTAGATTCTGTAAGATAAAAATTCCATCAAAAAAACAACAAAAATAAATAAAACACAACAAAATCAAAAATAAATACAAAAAAACAACAAAAAATATTTAAAAAATGCAAAAAAAACTTTAAAAAACAACAAAAATCGAAAAAAAAATAAAAAACAATAAAAAACAAAAAAAATAGAAAATGTCTCTTTTGATTGTCGACCTCCCCGTGGTAAGAGATATGCAACGGCAATGTATCTAATCATCGTCGTCTAACAGATATCAATATTTTTTTATCATCCCGTAATTAACTTTAATTCACAAAAAAGACGTGCTTTATTACAATTAAACGAATTTTTTTCCTCAAAACTAAATTTTTATCAAAATTTTCATTTTTTCTCAAAATGTGCCTTCAAATTTTGGGGTGCGTCTTATACACCGGTGCGTCGTATACACCGGAAAATACGGTATCTACTCCAAGTCCAACAGGTAATGAAACCAGGAATACTAAATAGTTTTCTGCAATATTACAATATGGATAACAGCTTATATGATATTATATTTGAAAATGAACATAAAACAGATAATATTGATGATCTAAACAAATATATATGTAAAGAAAATAATATCATTCTTTGTATAAACATCAGAAGCCTAAAAAAAAATTACAATAAATTACTAGTATTTCTGAAGAACCTCGAAAAAAAACCATGTATAATAGTATGCACAGAAACATGAAATTTAGACAATCATGAAATGTTCAATATTCCAGACTATAAAATATATTACAATGAAAGTAAAATAAACAAATCGGATGGAGTTGTTTTGTATATGAAAGAAGAAATCACCGAAATTACAGAAATTCTTGAAATAGATAAATTAAAAATAATTAACTCTAATATTACACTAGAAAACAACAAAAATTTGGTGCTGTCTGCAATTTACAGATCTCATGATTTATCTAAATCTGAATTCCTATTGAATCTCAAAGAATTATTGAAAATAAACAAAAAATATAAAAACAATATTTTAATGGGAGACTTTAATTTTGATATATTGAGTGAAGAAATACTAGATCAAGATTTTTTACAAGTACTGCTAGAAAATCGATATTGCCCTGGACTACATACCATAACAAGACCATCCAATATTGATATTAACAAAGGTACATGTATAGATAATTTCTATGTTAGGCTAGAAAAAGTCAAATATAAAACTTACGTCCTCAACGTACCCTTCAATGATCACTACCCAATAATGATGAGTTTAAGGAATAATTATAAATGTACACAAAAAACCAATTTCAAAATAATAAACTATTTTAAACTAAAAAATAAAGCCAAAAGAACTGTTTGGACTGACATACAAATTATAAAAGACCCTAATCTAGCTACGAACAAATTAATAGAAAAAATTCAAACATGTATTACGGTATCATCTAATAACAATAAACACAATAAGAATAAAATGAACCCAAGGAGTAATTGGATAACTACAGCAATAATGATATCATGTGCACACAAAGAAAAACTTTATAATAATTGGAAAAAAGATCCCAATAATGCAATAAAAAGAGAAAAATATAAAAACTATGTAGAAACTTTAAAAAAGACCATAGATCTAGCTAAAGAAAAATATGAAAAAAATCAAATCAAAACAAATCAACACAATCCACGAAAACTATGGAAAATAATCAACAACAAAATTGAGAAGAAAACCAAAAAAAACAATAACATAAATCATCTATTAATAGGTAATAATAAAATTACAAACTCAAACGACATTGCAGAACAAATGAATACATTTTTCAGTACAGTAGGCAAACAGATATGTGATAATATTAGACAACCAATAAATAGTAACATTACTCTACCATCTATGAACAACAACAGTATTTTTCTACATTTAACAAATAGAATAGAAGTTCAACAAACAATAAGAAAAATGGGCAACAAAAATGGAGGATCTGACGGCATCAACACTCAGGTACTAAAGATGATAATAAACCACATAAGTGATCCGTTGACCTATATCTTTAATTTATGCTTACAAAAAGAAATATGGCCTGACGAATTAAAAAGTGCTGAAATTATTCCTATCCACAAAACTAAAGAGAAGTATCTACCAACAAACTATAGACCTATATCTTTAATATCAAATATCGCCAAAATTTTTAAAAAATTGATACAAATCAGGATTACAAGTTTTTTCAACAAACATAATTTATTTTCTAATAAACAATTTGGTTTTAGAAAAGGTCTTAGCACCAAAAATGCCCTATACTACCTAACTAACTCAATATACAATCAACTAGACAAAAGTAAATCAATAGCAGCAACTTTCTTGGATCTAGCGAAAGCTTTTGACACTGTGGACCACAAAATTCTACTCAAAAAACTCTATAGATATGGAATTAGAGGAAGTGCGTATGAACTTATCAAAAGCTATCTAAGTAATAGGAAACAAAGAGTTAAAATTAATGGTGAATATAGTCAATATCAACAAGTCAACATTGGCGTACCACAAGGTACAATATTGGGACCTTTATTTTTCATAATCTATATAAATGATATGTTACAATTGCTACCAAATGATAATGTGTTGGCTTTTGCTGATGACACGGTAATTATCGTGAAAGGCGAAACATGGCATGAAGTCGAAAGTAATATGAACTTCTACTTAAACAAAATATCCATTTGGTTAGCAATGAATAAACTGTCACTAAACATTGACCAAACAGTATACATGGCATTTGGAAATAACTGCAATAGCAACTCAACATATCTACATATAAATATAAAGGGTGCACCCATTCGAAAAGTTGATAACACTAAGTACCTTGGAGTGCATTTCGATAGCCATATGAGATGGGACATGCATACAAACATGCTATACAATAGACTAAAATATCTAACTTATATTTTCTACAAATTATCTAGGATAATGAGCACAGATAATCTACGTATGATTTACTATGCACTTTTCCATAGCATAACAACATACGGTATTATAGCATGGGGTGGAGCATAAATTGGAAGACTCAAATATATACAAACTCTACAAACACGACTATTACAAATAATAAATAAAAACAAGTTTATAAATGAAAAAAATCCACTAAACATAGATCAAACATTCACCATGGAATCTCTAGTGTATGACTATGTCAACCTGCAAGATATGTTCCTGAAGAAAAATTCCGTAACAAGGAAAAAAACTATACAGCCCCTTAAAAGAAAATTAACAATCAGCATTAAAGATAGCTATACAAGAGCTTTAGCCACCTTCAATCAACTACCTTCTCACCTCAAAACGTTAAATAGCAATACAAAAACAATAAAGGACAAAATAAAAAAATGGATAAAAGGCCATCCATTCTAGATACAGGAATACAGTGAACCAAAAAATACATTGCAACAATTTACAACAAATATATTACAAACTAAAGCAACAAGGGAACTTTGATAATAGTCTAAATTCAGCATTGGAAGTCCATGTGGATGTGGATAAGGATAAGTTTCTCTTGGATCTAAGGACATATTTGTGTTCACAAGGCACTTGTACACTTCATCACAATCGTTCTCATCGTCGAATGTCTGAATATAACATGAAAAAAATTAAAGTATCAGATAACTACAGAAAAATAATAGAAACAATTACAAATGTGATTAACATAGCATGGAACTCACAACGGATAACTATTAATACCAAAACAAAAAACGGACTCAAAGAGGGAAACAGAAACGAAACTTACATTCTAACAAAAACAGATACAACCAACATAAATTTCATTAATAAATGTAAATACTGCACATACAAACAATTAATTGGTAAAAAACATATACATTTCATAAAAGAAGAAAACAAAGAAGATCACAAAGAACCAAATACAGATAAAGTAAGATATAAACCCATAGAAACAGTATTTAAACAAATAGATGACATTGCCGACAACAATAGTATGCAAATAGAAACAAGTAAACCAAAAAATACACCAGGAAAACCGATTCTACAAACAAATAATATTCGAATGACCTATGGAGACATCAATTATCTTGGAAACAATAAAGCATTATTATACTTTTATAGAGGTATCTGAGGATATCAAAGTTTCACTAATTCATTGTACTCACTGGAACAACAATCTAAATATAAAGATTTGATAATCTTAGATGACATAGTATTCACAGCAACATATAAATGTGATTCACATAGACAGCATACTGAAATGTTCCCTCACTATAGAGTCACGTGTGCTACAGGACTTACTTGTCCTGTTAGACTAAATTCATACGAAAGAATATCATACGCAAGAAAAATGAAAGCATCAATGACGACAATCGTAACGGCCAGATAAACGTTAATCAGATATTGGAGATAGAAGAACAAAATCGAAGATATTGGTGAAGTAAGCTTTTATAAGAAGCATTCTTGCTACCAATATTAAGCCATACCTCATCTGTGAAATAGTATAATCTATTATACAAACCGACTCTTAGTTTTAAGTTATTTGTTTTTTTTTTTTTTCTTAATTTTCTTTAAGTGTTTAGTAGTTTTGAAATACCAGACCAGCGAACAGGTTTATCCTCTGCCGGGTTACAAATTTGTAATGTAAAATTGTATAATTATTACTACTTGTTGTAATATTTTGTACTATACTCTGGTTAATAATAATAATAATAATAATAATAATAATAATAATAATAATAATAATAATGACGGGACCAAGACCAGGAAAGCGGCGACTGCTAATGGCAACAGCTCACTCGATCCTCTTATACGGTGCGGAAATATGGGCAGATTCCTTGAAGACAAAGAAGTACTGTAAGACAATGACGATGGTACAGAGACAGGACGCTCTGCGAATCGCTTGCTCCTACCGAACAGTCTCTGCGCAGGCTGTCCTGGTGGTGGCGAGCGTAATACCCGTGGATCTTCTTGCCTCGGAACGCAAAAGGATCTATGGGAGCAGCGCAGATATAGGACGAAAGAACGCGGGAATCGTTGAACGCGAAAGGACGATCGACATGTGGCAAGACCGATGGACAGAAGAACGAGGTAGCAAATGGACGAGACGACTGATACGGGACGTGAGACCGTGGCTTGGAAGGAATTTTGGTGATGTGAATTTTCACGTCACCCAGCTCTTGACGGGCCACGGGTACTTTCGACGGTACCTCCACAATATGAACCGAGTACAAACACCCGACTGCAAGTATTGTGGACACGAACGAGACGACGCGGAACACACGTTTTTCGGGTGCGACCGCTGGACAAGACTCAGACGAGAACTAGAGACAACAGTTGGCAACATCACCCCCGATAACATTGTAGAGGTGATGCTGCATAAACCCGAATGGTGGCGTTTAGTCGCTACCTATACGGAAACCATACTAAGACGTAAGAACACGGAAGACTGTCTGAAGGACGACTGAGCAGACGGATTGACGCGACGTAACGACGCATGGTAAAACGATACGAACGAAGGAACACAGACAGAACCCCCAGTCAAAAGTAATATCAACATAGTCCCTGGCTGGGGGAAGGATAACAAGGAGATGGCGGTTTAGTGGGTAGGCCTGTCTTTTTTTTTTTTGGGGAGTCCCACATACCTCCTTAGATCAAGACTAAGGGGAATCCGCAAAAAGGATTCCGCAACTCCTTGTAAAAAAAAAAAAAATAATAATAATAATAATAATAATAATAATAATAATGAAACGAGAGGAAGCAGGTATTGGGAAAAAGAAGAAAATAAGAGATGCAGAATGTGAATGAAAGAGGAAGAAAATTGGAAACACATAGTAGAAAAATGTGAAAAAAGCAGAAAGGAAGGGGAAGAATGGGAAAAAATAATAATAGGAAGCAAAGAAAAGATAGCGTGGATGATGGAGATAAAATGGAAAAGAAGAAGAAACGAAGAGAAGAAAGAAAAAGAAAAATAAGAGGACGAAACTGCAAGACCCTAAGGAGAGACCGAAACAGAAGACAGAGAAGCAAGACTCGCAGACACATCTACATACACACACATACACACACATACACACAAAACACGCACACACGCGCAAACATAAACATACACATGCACATACACACACAAAACACAAGTACTAGCAACTATACAAGCGAGAGGAAGCAGGTATTGGAGGATGGAGCAAAATGGAAAAAAAGAAGAATCGAAGAAGAGAAAGAAAAAGGTAAATTAGAAGACAAATTATAAGATACTAAGGAAAAATAAGTGAGGTTGAAGAAAGGAAAGGCAGAGGGAGCAATAGGAAATAAGAAAAAGGTGTCAAAGCCCTAATAAGGAGAAAGATAGATGAAATGATTAGCAAGAATGAGAACAAAAGCAAAGGAAAGGCAAAGGTGACAAGGCAAAAGAAAGTAACAAAGAAAAAAGTTAAAAAGAAAACATGCAAGAAAGAGAAAAACAGAAGAGCGGAAAAGGCAGATCTTGGAGAGAAAGAGAGGATGAGAAGATCAATCAACAGAAAAATGGGAAGAAAAGATGAACAGACAAGCGCAGAAGACAGAGACACAAGAGTTGCAGACACACCTACATACATACACACATACGCAAAACATACACACACATACATACGTACACACACAAAACACATACATCATCAACTACACAAACTAGACACGAGACACAAATAGTAATGTAAGAGATAAAAAAAACCGAATGTAACATAAGTTGTAAATAAAAGAAATAAAAAATTATATATATATATGTTTGGACGACGATCCACGCTCCGTTTTCCCCCGGTTTACCGACGGTAAGAAAGTTGACGGGTAGTACCTACTGGGGTCTACAGGGGGCTGTAGCTCAAGTCAAGAGCCCCCTTCCCCGAGAATTTCGGGCAGAGAGAGCTTTTGTTTTTACGCTCTCTCTCTCTCTCTCTCTCTCTCTCTCTCTCTCTCTCTGACAGCAACAAAAAAGGAGCTTGCGACTTTCTTGTTATAATTTTAATAAAGAAAATAAAATCACCTAAACAGTCCATTAAGTGTCTAGTTAATTGCTTTCACATAAAATATAAAATACACTCCTCTTCAAAGCCAAATGATATATTACTAGCAGCATCAGTCAAAAGTTTCTTGTAATTAAGCATTAAAAAATTAAAAAATTGGTTGGCCATTGGATGTATTTATTTATTGAGTACGATGGAATAATTTTCTGAACCTGTAAATGTCGATGGTATACAATCCAGTGGTGTGAAACAACTTACAGCAGTATTTTCAAGAACATTCGATGGTATGTTTGAAATGGTGAAGTGATTAAAGATAAAACTATTTTATGTACTAAACGATAATTAAGTATATATTTTTCTTTTTTAAACATCTTACTTGTTGAATAACATTCACTCAAATCTATTTGCGAAGGAGATTATGCAAAATGTGAAGCCCTGTTCATTGATGACAAAACTGGATGATGGGTAACCGAAGTCTGCAAAAATCTTAAATTGTTAAAATATCGAAAGCCTTCATTATTTTCTTTGGCACCTGATTCGGATACATCACTATTTTCTTCAGCCATTTGGAGCTTGAATTTCCTCACAAGAGTTTGCCATTTCAGGTATTGAATATGTAGATAATAGATTTAAGTTGAACAAACACACTTTGAAAAAGTACAATCTTAAATAAAAAACAGAAAAGTTCCCGATTTTTCTATGTCCACCTCTTTGAAATATTGAGAAAGAGTTGTAAGTTTCTCTAATTTTTCGAATGTATAGAAATATTTCTTGTCCATTTTTTTTATAAAGTGCAGGGTTGTTCATGAAGTAATTAAAGAGAATATCATAAAAGATTGCTTATTTACTTGCTCAGAATCTTCTGTATTCATATTGGCTCGCAATAATTTATAAAAAAAAACTTATTTTCAGAATCGAGTAGCAAGAATAAAATTTAAATGCGAAGAAAAAAGCAAAATATCAATTTCAAATATATATATATATATATATATATATATATATATATATATATGATTCAATCTTAACAGATTTTTTGAATTTATACTAATACAAGTGTAAATGTTCAGCACTGTATATGAAATTCATACTGCTGTTACGTCTTACTAATTGTGAGACGGAAAAAATTTTTATCCTTTTTGGGTTGTGATTTCTCACTTTACCCGGGTAAGGAAAGATTGGTGTTGGTTACAAATACCTAATTTCCTTGAATCTAAAATCTAGTATTCAAGCGCCAATCTTTTCAGAAGGCTCAGTGAATAACAATAAATAACGAAGCTTAAATAAAACGTAGCTAGAATTGTAAATCGTACGACTTAAATCTAACTGCAGAAACTATTCAATAGAACAAAATAATTTTCCGACTATTTTATGACTAAGCTAACCGGGAAAATGAAAACTCGATGAAAAACGCATAAGAGGAGCTTTCTCTTTTTTTTCTGCATTCCGTATAGGGTTTGGGCGTCAGCAGCCCATGCTGTTTGTACAAGGACATCCTAAGCATATGGACGCACATAACAAAATCGTAAAATATTTTATACCTATTTTCTAATCGCAAACTATTTGGTCAGCTTGTCTTCTCTTGGAATTTGAAGAAACCTTGAGAAGAGAAACTTTCCAACGTATTTTCGCTTCTCGAAATTGTGCAGTTTGATGCATTGAAGTCGTAATACAAAAAAAATGAAAAATAAAAAATAAAATGGTACTATTAATTATCCGACGTTACACCCTCACAGATAAACGGTTACTTGAGGAGTATGACGAGAAAAAGTAATCGTTATATCTAGAGATTAGTTTTGGAACTTGCAAACATACAAAAAAAATGACGAATAGTAAAACAGAATACAGAATTCGTTGCTTACAACCCAATTAGAGGACGAATCCCAAGGTATTTTTGACAGATTATACATGTAAAGGTTTTGATCTTTGTTGTTCTTCAGTTGGCAATGGAACATATGGATTTTCTTTCGGTGGGCAGCTGGGTGAGGGCTGAAGTTGTTGTACTTCAACAATTTGATTAATAGTAGCAGTTGTACTGGTTGGTGCTAAATGTAATAGGAAGGTCGTCAAGCTGTACCAAGTTGCTGCTAGCAAATGGTAAGACCATCCGTATATGCGATGAAGCACCATTCCGTTGATCAAAATATCAGCTAACATCTTGACTTCTTGAATGATGACTAGGATAGCCATTATTCCAGCACTTACAGTGCCAAAAGTCAGAAATTTTCCCCACATACGCTCCCAAGTTCCAGTGACCAATTTCTCTAATACGAGGTCTGTCCGGAAAGTATCGGACCTACCTTTATATTTTCGTGCTAGCGTTATTCTTTATCATCTGGTAGGTGGCATCCTTCAAAATAATTTCCACTTGATTGAATAACACGGTTCCATCGATGTTTCCACTTTTCAAAACAGTCCTAGAACTGACTTTTAGGGATAGCCTTAAGTACACTCGTCGCATCGTTTTCAACCGTTGTTTATTCATCGAATCGATGTCCTTTGAGTGGTTTTTTTAGTTTTGGAAACAGTCAAAAGTCAAAAGGGGCTATGTCGGAACTGTATGGAGGTTGTCGAAGTAACGCGATATTGTGTTTGCTCAAAAACTGCTGCACAAGATTGGATGAATTCGCTGGCGCATTATCGTGATGGAGAAGCTAGTCACCACTTTCCCAAAAGTGCAGCCGTTTTCTTCTTACTGCATCACGCAAACGTTTCAAAATTTGAACGTAGTATTCTTTATTGATTGTCTGACCTGTTGGTGCATATTCGTGATGTACAACACCTTGACAATCGAAAAAAACAATCAACATTGACTTAACATTGCTTCGACTTTGACGTGCTTTTTTTGGTCTTGGTGATTCAGAATGTTTCCACTGTGAAGATTGTTGTTTTGTTTCAGGATCATAATCATAAACCCATGATTCATCACCTGTAATAACTTTTCTAAGCACATTATCATCATTATTGACCATTTCCAGATTGTCCAGTGCGATTTCTAAGCGAAAGTTCTTCTGCTCTGTTGTAAGCAATTTTGGAATGAATTTTGCACACACGCGTTTCATTCCTAAATTTTCGGTTAAAATTTCTGAAATGATAGTTTTTGGTATCCCAAGGTCTTCTTCTAGTTCTCGCACAGTCATACGACGATCTTACCCGCTCAATATTATCTGCGGTTTTTATCGTCGAAGATCGGCCGGAACGAAAATCACTATCGATAGAAGTGCGACCATCCTTGAACCGTTTATACCACTCTTTTATTCGTGTTTTGCTCATACACTCGCTTTCGAAGGTCTTTTGCATCATTTAAATCGTTTCCGAACTCGTTTTTCCGAGTTGAAAGCAAAATTTGATGCAAATTCGTTGATCTTCTTTTTCAGTCATTTTTGACAATATCGAAATCCGACCAACGCAAAAAAGGCACTGTAAACAAAAGCGCATGAACTATACGTCCGGCAGGTGTCAGTAAGTAACCAATAGATTCGTGAAGCTTTACTGTTGACGTTTCTGTCCGGTAGAGGTTGCTCGAACACTATGGCGCGAAGATATAAACGTAGGCCCGATACTTTCCGGACAGACCTCGTACTTGCTTGTTGAACAGCTTATTAATGGCGCTATCGTGATCACGAAGAGTGTGGCCATGAATTTCATCATTAATTACAGCGGGTTGTTCCAACAGGGACATGATTCGGTTTAATAGATCTTCCAGATCTTGTTCACTGTAGATTCCTCTTGTTGCTATCGTTGGGATGTCTTGGTATTTCCACATCATTTTAGTGAAAGGTTTGAGTACTTCCGGATCTCTTGCAGCAACTGGCCGAGATAGAAACTTAAACCAATTGTTATTGAAGTAGTAAAAGGTTGGTAACAGAGAGTTACAATCAACCAGAGTTCCATGACTCTCTAAGATATAGGTTTTTGGTGTCATAAACCTAGTTACGTTATTATGGCTAACTTTAAGCTCAGCGTAACATTCGTCTCCTGGCAAAACCTTGACATCACTCGGAATACATTTTACAATATGAACAACTTCACCTGCAGCAACCGCCATATAACCAGGGCTCTACATTAGTTTATAAGCGGATTGGTCTGGTAACTGATTAGCAATTGCTAAAGCGTTTTTAAGTATTTCTTGCTCTTGTTTGCAGCGTTGCAAAACCACATCTCTGTACAAACTTGTAATTTGACTTCGAATATATTTTTCGACGAAAACAAATTTTGAATTGACATAACCGAATATATCCAAATTATTCATATAAAGTTTCTTCGTTATAGTAAAAACATTATTTTTACTAGTCTCGAAAATAAACAATTTCATATCCAAAAACCGATTTTTTTGATTTTTGCATAAGCGCAAATGTGATTTCCTGAGTGGTTAACGAATAAACGATATTGTGATTGTTAGTGATTTTATTAGCCATACCTTCATAAAGAATTCCATAATGGATGAATTGACATATGTCTCTTGGGAGAATTTTCCAAAAAGTGCTGCCACCATCAGTGTCAACGCAAGATTCATCGTTTAAAGTACATCTGCCTCCTGAACTAAGCCTGACTTTATTATTATTTAATTCTACAGAGGCGATGTAGTCTTGTACTGTAATTTTAATTAAATCTTGGACAACAACATTTGACCAAGTTCCATATGCATCGAAATAGTCAGAGCCAGTGCAAGTTCCGTCATTTGTCAGAGTACCGGCCAAAAGAATCGGTCATATAGTGGTTTGATTAACGATTATGTCTCTAAGTACGTGGAGATCATTGAAATACAAAGTACCGGTGTTGAAAAGATCTATACAATGTTTTTTATATAATTCAATCATGTATTTATTCATTCCATCTTTAACAGCAGACGAATGAGAATGCATACCGCAGTAGTGAATTGTTCGAGGCAACTGAAACTTACATTGTACCACGTGAACATCTTCAAATAAATTCATTTGTAGCAATTGTACAAATATTTTGGTAGAATTGATAGGGTTCGAAGGGATATCACACGGTGCTACGTCTAGTAAAGACACCGTGATAATATTCAGAGATCTGGCTCCACAATCGTAAGCGACGATTCCTTGTCTCTCATATATGAGAGACATTAAAATGATTAGGGTGGTGTAAATTATTGTCATTTTGATTGGTTCCATAATAAATTTTGTTTAGTTCTAATGATTATCATCCAGCTATTTGGAGGAGTTAGCTTAAAGAAAGAAAAAAGAGAAAGAGAGAGAACAGAAAGGAAGAAAGAGCAGCGCAGCCGAAATCATTCCGCAAGTAATTAAATAATGGGCTAAGATAACGTTGTGGTGGGCCCTTAATTTATGTAAACACATTCAAATAAATAAATGTACATAGGTCAATAATTAAATGAATGAAAGATAGACAGACCTATAAATAACCAATTACGAGGGTGGTCCGATAAGTACTTAGCTTCACCGCCCGATGGCGCCACTCTCGCAAAAGAAATATTCTATCTCGTAGTACAACCTTCTCGATGGTTACTGTCAAGATTTCAGCCGGATCGGAGTTGTAGTTTATTTTTGAAAGCATGTGAAAGCAAGTGTGTCCGTTGATTTTTGAAAAATGGAAAACAAGCAGTATCAGTCGGTGATTCGATTCTTGTTTTTGGAAGGGAAATCGCGCAGCGAAATCAAAAAGAGCTTGAATGCTGTGTACGGTGACTCTTCTCCTTCGATGGCGACCGACATAAATTGGTTTAACGAGTTTCAACGTGATCGCACGTCGATTTTTGAAGAGCCACGCCCAGGTGCTCCGAAAACATCTACAACGGAGGATAATGTGACAAAAATTCAGGATCTCGTATTGGCAGGTCGACGATTGAAGGTGCGCGAAATAGCTAATATCGTAGGCATCTCAAAAGACCGCGTGAGTCATGTTCTGCATGAAATTTTGGGCATGAGAAAGCTGTCGGTTCGATGGGTGCCGCGTTTGCTCACTCCGGACAACAAGCGCAACCGTGAGACAAAGGAACAGTCGAAACAGTGGACTTTACCCGGCGAAAGTGCTCCGAAGAAGGCGAAGAGCAATGTCTGATGCTGTTTAAGCGCAATTCGAAGGAGTTTCTGCGTCTTTTCGTGACAGTCAACGAAACATAGATCCACTGGTAAACACCAGAGACCAAGAAACAGTCGAACACACACGCACTACATTCGTTCAATTTTCTATTCAAAACAAACATTTATCTCCATTAATTCATTCACCAAATTGTTTCCTAACTGCTATTTCCTTTATTTATGTATTTTTTACGGTATTTATCACGAGTTAACCATTTTCATTATTTTTTAGCACTTTTTAAGCATTGTTATTGGTTTTATCCTGTCACGTCGATACTAAGAAAACGTACGTGACGAACTATGATAAGTAAATGTCACACATAACGGATTATGGTAACTAACCGGTTATCGGTAATTTAACTTCCTATCGTATCAAACCTCCCGGGAATATTTTTAAATTTATCTAGAGAGATAGATTAGTCTAAGTACATTCTCCATAATATTTCCGCGAATATTACTCACCGCATATTAATTCAGCTAAAACAAGGGAAGGGGCACATCAGCCTATGGTATGAAAAGGCTGGATCGGGATCCGCGGTATCACTCATATTAGCAGCTCAGATTAAGTTCATATTATAGTCCGTATTCGAGCTCAGATTAACACTCATATTCTAGTACTCGTACTTATACTGATTTAGTTATTTCTAAGTTTCGCTATCCGGCTACTCAGAACCGGAATTATACTCTGCTAAGCATTATAAACTTGTCTTTAAACAATAAATCTTAAATCAAGCGGAAACACCCGAAACTGTTTATAAAAACCTCTTCTAAAACCCAGTCCAAACAAGGTAAGAAACTAAGTTATCTACCTAAACACGCTACATATAATAAAGGCGCTATCCCTTTAACCAACCTCCGCTGAACTCCTGACTAAGATTTAACTTTTACCAACGCGACAGTATTTTAAACATCATTACATCTAGCCATAACATCTTCTCGCCTAGACATAACAAACCGATCGGAGTGAATATTCGTTTGTTACAGTGTCATTCAGCAATAAAACGTTCTTATTTAGTTATTGTTATTTCATAATAAATAAGTTGATGATTAAGTTAATTTGTAGGTAGAAACAGAGTTTAGTTACCTGTATTTACAACAGTAAAAGTAAAAGTAAAATGAGCGTGATAATTTCAAATTCAAATTAGTCCATCTGTTAGTTTATTTCTTATGTTTTAAAATGTTGATCTGTGCAAATAGACATACAGGAAGACAAATAAATAACAGAGAGAGTCAATGAATAATTCAGCTCATGAGCGACTGAGTTGAATTAAATGGCAGCAACGCCAGCAGTATAATGAGCATATGCTACACGAACTCTCAAAAATCCATTCAGCCACGCATCTATTCCCTTTTCATTTATTCATGTATCAGCTAATACATTATCCAAATGCTTTCTACTTTATTTATATTTTTCCTTTTTATAATATTTATCGCGAGTTGAAAAATGCTTAAAAAATGATAAAAGAATATTTTTTTCGATTTTTTAAGCATTTCATTTTTTAAGCATTTTCTGAATCGTGTTCAATCAACGTGAATTTCGTTTGTAAATGACATTAGGTAGTTACATGTTATTATTTAGTTTTTGTTATTTAGTTATTAATTGGTGCAGTGTTTTTCTTAAGTTAGTTCAAGCAATGTGAACTTAAACAATGGTTAGAGATTTAGTTAATTCAGTTACATTTCAATATGATTGTATGATTCTAAATTCTCAATATTAAAGTACAAATAATAAATAAAAATGATTTTTAATACTGCAACTAAAAACTACGCTCTCGATTTTATCTACAAAATCAGGACATATCAGATAATCTTCTACGCAAAATATCTTTATCTATTACGAAAAATAACTTACTTTTATCACTGTCGGGCAGAAAAATGGTTCAAGATAATCTAGAAACAACACAACTATGTGACTACACTCCAAACTAGAATTTGATAGCTTGGGCGCTATAGTATTTATCACAATAAACACTTCAATATAATGGCAGTACACACAATATAGATGACGGACGAGCAGGCGTCTATGCTCTATAGTAACGTGAGTTCCTCGATCCTTGTCCTGGCCGCTTGCATCTTGAAATGCAAGCATTTCAGCATTTTATAAACGGGATATTCCACGGCTTAACGGCGCCAGTCTACACCAATTCGTACCTCCAAGCCCCACGAGGAAGAGCTTTCCCAATACATTTTTCCTAGGGGTGTTTCATTCAGGTGCGTTATTGAGCTACGTGTTAAATCATTTCTGAGGCTTCTAAACCTTTCAAAAGATTTTTAGAGCCCCTAGAAGGTAGCTTCACTCAATCCAAATGATAAATATAAATAAAAATTATTAAACACTACTTTAGTGCATAGTGTGCCTAACGCGCGTAATAAGTTTGTTATAGGCCACTATCATTATTGAAATATTGTAACACATATTATATATGATTACAATGTATTATCCCGTAGAATACAATGGTGATATTTATTTTACCGTAGGTTCGATCTACAAGGCTCTAGAGTCAAAAAACTGTATTTCTTATTGGTTTTTTATTTTTTTTTAAGTCGTTCCAGCATTTTTCAAAATCTAGAAAAATACACAATATACATTTTTTCAGAAATGAGTATTTTTTTGTTTTCAAAATATCGAGTTTTAAAAATTTCGAACGCCTATAAAGATTTGAATTTCTCGCGAAACATTTTTTGTATCACACCCCTTGGTAGGGTTCGAAAAACTACAATTTGAAAAAAAAAAATATTTTTTTAGCTGAAAAATTGACCAAGATATCGTCGGAAAACTGAAAATGACGTTTTACGGTCTAGAGTGTCGAAAAATGAGATTAAAAATCTAAAAATCGGTTTCGAAGGATAATTTTTGAGAAGGAACATGACGGTATAATCAGTTTTTTTTATGCCGCCGGGCAGTTTTGACCATCTTATACGGCAAGACCCTTTAATACAAACTACCCATAATCATACTATAGAACTCTCTTCCTTACATTTACTAACAAGGGAACCACCTCAACCCAACCTCACCGATTTGAATGATTTTGGGATATGATGTAGCACTTGAAAAAAAATTAGATACGTGTTTTTTTTATCGGCCCATAAGGGCTTTTAAGGGGTGAAATCCACCCTGAAAATCAACCCATAAAATCAGTTTTTTTAATATTTCTCAGTATCAAATGAATATTTTTCAGTAACCTCAACGTTAAAAAATTTTTTATAAAAAGGCACTTTTAGGGACATAACATTTATACCGAAGGGTTGCAACCTCCTTTTTAATAGGGGTAAATACACTATTTTTTATACTGTTTTACGACATGTAATATAGTAAATCAGCTCGAGTGATTTAAAAATCGCACTGATAATGAGAAAATAAAAAAATTAAATTGACGTGTTTCCGGATTTAAAAAAAAAATATGTTTAAGGGGTGTTTCACCCCCTAGAAACCACCCCCATCAAACTATCAGCAGGTTAATCCACCTAACCCTGGGATAAACAAGTTTCGTCGTTTGTTATTTCTTGAAATAATTTAATCCTATGCATGAGCGAGTTACTTCAACTAATCAACCTGCCTCTAACCCACCAAATCCCCATAAACCACCATTTACCGAACCACATGCAGGCTAACCCACCTAATCCTGGAAAAAGCAACTTTAGTCGTTTGTTATTTCTTGAAATAATTGAATTTTACACCATAACCGAGTTATCCCAACTAAATCACATACCTCTTATCCACCTACCCCTAACCTATCTAACCCCCACCCTTATAAACCACCCTTACCGAACCACATGCTGGCTAGGCTTATATAAATAGCGAAAAATAAATGTATTTCTTGAATAACATTCATGTTGCATAACAATATGTCCCGAGTATTACAAATTTTATGTAATAATTATTATTTTCTTTTCATTATAAATACAAAAAAGATGAAAATAATTAATAACGGCTTATAAATATAAGATTTGAGACTAAAATAATTTATAAATAATTATTAATTATTTTGTTTTTTCGAAATTAATAATAACAGTTATAGTATCAGTTTTTTATAAAATATTATTTGCATTGTATTTCATATAGCTGTGTATAAAAGAGTAATAATAATAGTTATTATTTTTTAAACGTAAAGTTAATTCGTAATAAAGAAAAATAACAAGTAATAACAGTTAAAAATTATTAATTTCAAAAGTGGAAGTTTAATATAGTTATTAGTTCTTTTTTAATTATTTACAATTTGTCAATGAGAAAACAAAATTATAACAAATAATTGATTATATTAATAGTTATAAATAGTTATTATAGTCTCAATTCCTATACTTATAAACTGTTTACTTTTTTCAAATTTCACTTGTGGTTTAGTTTACTTTTTGTTGTTACTTTACTTTGTTGTACACTTTATCTTATTTACAATTTTGTCTTATCAATGGCTCGAAGAAGTTAAGTAATATTAATTCTACGCCCCTTATGATAATAAGACATCCGATACATATTTCATTATTCATAGTAGTTGAAGAAAAGTCATGTATTTAAAAAGTTAAAGTTTTTTTAGTGCTGGATTTATAAATAAACTTATTTCTATATTTACATACAAATTTCCCGAACACGAAAATATAGTACATAACAAGAAGAAAACTTTTTGTCTACTACGTAAGTATTTATGTCACTTATCGTATATAATTTTATTCAAATATGTAATAGCGTCGGCCTACAACGCCGATAAATCTATTGCTATTACCAATTTTTAAAAAGGGGAAAGGTAAGGGAGGCGGTGTATCGCTCCTAACAAGGTAAAGAGAAAGGGTGAACACAATGATTATTCTTTTTATCTCGATAAATCCATTTATTATAACACGCTACCTTGAGCGTTAACAGTCCGGTCACTCTATCGCGCGCCTTATCTAACTATACTGACAATCTCTGATCGCCGAAGGAGATGGCCGGCACGTTAGCGCCTTGCCATCTCACTACCAACTCGATATAATCTAAATTACCTTAAATAACTAAACTAGCTGTGCCGGCCCGTGAGAGCCTGGTACAGCGCACAAGTCGCGAGTAGCCGTAAGATGAAAATTTAAGAGAGAGAGAGAGAGAGATTAGAGAACGACCTGATGAATGTAGATTTCCTTCCGATACAGCGCCTTGCCGGTGATGGTGATACGGTCCAGCAGGCAAATCTGTGGCTGGAAGGGCTCGCTGGAAGTAATAGGCTGGACCCGGGCAGATTACTATTGCCATCTCGGTTTCCTCGCCTTTTCCTTGTTAACTGCAGCAGGTCTGTACACCTCTCTCTTCTGTGGGCAACTTTTTACTGCTCGCGAGTATGCTTCCGAGTGCGTGAGAGACTGCTTCTCACGCTCTCCCCACTCAATCGCCTAATCGGCGGCACGCGGCACTGTCAAGCGCGGCATGTGTCACGCGCCTGCCTGCACTATAGCCGCATTCTTTTCTTTCTCTATCTTTTTCTCTCTCTCTCCTTTTCTCTCTTACAAGAGCGCATATTACTGGGCGTTCTTGTTGACCAATGCCGCTGCCTCTCTCTCTTTCCTCTTCTTTCTTGTTGCGGTAAAGCAACGCTGAAAATATAAAGGCTGGCATCAGGCACGTAAAACTATGCGCCAGATGTCCGCCATGAGTCCTTGCCGATGGTAGAGAGATAAGGGACGCACGGTGCAGGTCAAAACCAACCGGCACCGTTACAAATATTTTGATTTGTAAACACGTGAAATATAACTGTTAAAACCGTATGATCGAATTCTATCTATAGACTAGGTTTTCTTTTGTCTTTTGTAAAATTATTCAACTGCAAAAAAGAGTATTTATATTTTGATTTTGTTTTAGATTAAATCATGAAGATCAATCCTTTGAACGTAGTCAATTTATTATTAGCATATTTTCAAAGTTTACAAATACCAGATAGCGAGATTAATTTCAAAGAAATTAAATTGTCGGAAAGTTGAAAGAAATATTAACAGAGGCCGTGTATGAGTTTAATGATATTGATATGATTGTTGAAGAAACATTAGATTTTCATGAAGATTATAAAGATACTGATGCTAAAATAATCGAAGATGAAGTTCAACATCACTTACCTGATCCTGATTTTGTACCAATAAATCAGTGCCCAAATGATGATGAAGAAATCACATTTGATTATAAACAAAGAGCCGTAGAATTTTGTAGGAGCGAAAAAAACAAAAACTTAAAACTGGATACTGTACAACATACGAGGTGTGATCAAAAAGTAAGGTGAATTTTGAAATTTAGCGGGCTACGTCCGTTCGATCTTCGACTTTTTTATTTGGTTATGTCGGTACACTCGTCTAGAACATACGTTCCAAATTTCAGCTTTGTAGTATGTTTGGTTTGTTTGTGAGAGGCATCAAGGTTAGAAGTGTTTTGCGTGCTCCACGATTTGCTGCTGTCTAAAAACATGGATCAAAGAGTTTGCATTAAATTTTGTGTGAAAAATGGAATCAAATGTTCCAAAACACTTGAAATGCTGAAAGTGGCTTACGGTGAGTCTACTTTAAGCCAAAAAAATGTTTACAAGTGGTATAAACTCTTCCAAGAAGGCCGAGAAGACCCGACGACGAACCTCGTTCTGGACGCCCCAGCACATCAACAACTGATGAGAATGTTGAAGAAGTGAAGAAAATAGTGTTGGGAAATCGTCGAATTACCATTAGAGAAATTTCTGATGATATTGGCATCTCATTTGGTTCGTGCCAATCAATTTTGACGAGTGTTTTAGACATGAGACGTGTGTCAGCGAAGTTTGTTCCGAAATTGCTCAATTTCGACCAAAAGAAACGTCGCATGAGCATCGCCCAAGAGCTACTGAATGACGTCAACGATGATCCATATTTACTCAACAGGGTTATAACAGGTGACGAAACATGGATATACGGTTATGACGTCGAGACTAAGACTCAATCGTCCCAGTGGAGGCATTCTGGATCACCAAGACCAAAAAAAGCACGCCAAGTTCGATCAAATGTAAAGGTTTTGCTTACAGTTTTCTTTGACTGTAGGGGCGTGGTGCATCATGAGTTCTTGCCACAGGGTAGAATAGTAAATAAGGAATATTACCTGCAAGTTATGCGGAATTTGCGCGAAGCAATCCGCCAGAAACGTCCGAATTTGTGGAAAAATAAAAATTGGCTTTTGCACCATGATAACGCCCCTGCTCACACATCGTTGCTTGTGGGCGAATTTTTGGCTAAAACCAACACAGTAACGATGCCACAGGCACCGTATTCCCCAGATCTGGCCCCCTGTGACTTCTTCTTGTTCCCAAAACTGAAGAGGCCCATAAAAGGACGGCATTTTGCCACGATTGAGGAGATAAAGACGGCATCGAAGGATGAACTAAACAAGATCATAAAAAATGATTTTTTGAAATGCTTTGAGGATTGGAAAAAGCGTTGGCACAAGTGCATTATATCCGAGGGGGATTACTTTGAAGGAGATAAAATAAAAATTGATGAATAAATAAATATTTTTTGAGAAAAATAAAAATTCACCTTACTTTTTGATCACACCTCGTAGATTCAAAAAAGTTTCATCTATAAGTCAACTTAAACGCTGGGCGAAAACAATTAATAAAAATGGAACTTAACGAGAAAAAATTGCGCAAATTTGCCAATACACGTTTGATAATTTAAAAGCCGCTATTGCAGCTGGTACTATAGTGCATGATGGAGATATACGGAAATGGGGATTGCAAGTTCAAAAAATTGTTGGCCATGAAGATATAAGATTTAAGGCTACGCAAAATTGGTTACTAAAATTTAAAAAAGCTCGTAGAATAGTATCTAGAAAAATAAATAAATTTATCGCCAAAAAAACATTAGAAAGTAAAGAAGAACTACAAACTAATGCTGATGCTTTTGTAGCTGATGTTAAATCTTGTATACCAGAAATTGGCATTGCAAACTTTTATAATTCAGATCAGAGTGGTTTCCAATTAGAAATGCACTCGGGAAAAACATTAGCAGTTGAAGGAGAAAAGCAGGTGCAATGTCTGGTACAATCGGTTTCATCGACAACGCTCAGTTATACAATTCAGCCAACTATAAGCAACCGGGAAACTTTTATCACCACTTTTTATAGTATTAAAAGAAAACAGTGGTCAATTCGGTCCCATAGTGGAATCTTCATTATTTAGACCAGAAAATGTGCATGTGGAAGCATCTAAAACTGGAAAATTAACGACAAGTTAGTATATTTTTGTTTATTATAATGCAATGACATAAAAAAATTTTGACATTTTTTAATTTTAGATCATTTTAAAATTTGGTTGAAAGAAGTTTTTTACCCAAATGTTGGACCTCAATTTGTATTTTTACTCGACTATTGGAGTGGACATTGCGATAAAGCTGTAAGGGGAACGATGCCGACAAACAAAATTGTTAATATAAAAAAAAATCAAACAGGAACGACAGGGAACATCCAACCACTCGATGTTTATGGATTTCGTATCTGGAAAAACTTCGTTCGACGTTTATCAGATCAAGTAATTTTGATGGACTATGAAATGAATCTACATTAAGAAATAACATCATAAAAATGCAGTCTCTTGTCCATAACCAGCTTTCTTCACTAAGATATACAAATTTTTTTAAATACGCTTGGTATAAAATCGGCTACATTGCTGAAAAACCAGCTAAAACAGATAACCCTGTTGATTTTAGTTTTGGAGATTCTTGCAATATACCTTGCGAAGTAGAAGCATGTAAAAATGTTGCTATAATATGATGTGGTTGCTGTAAAAGATCATTATGTTTCAAACAGTTTTTCGATGATTATCATTTCTGTAAGGAATTCGTTGAATGATACATTTTAATTTAGCGATAAATAAAAAAAAGAAAAAGATGAAAATTATTATGAAAAATCAAAAAATATGTAGTATCGCGTACGATGGCTCTTACGTAAATATATTTATGTATCTACTTACGAATATAAATATATATGTATAGATCTATATATGATAATTAGACCTCGGGTTATTCTCGTGTTAATTTTTAAGAGATATTTCTCGCCATTTTGGTACTATTAAAATAAAATGTATTAAACATATTTTTATTTGTCATAAATTATGTTTGAGCTATAGATATATTTTATTAAAAATAATGGGATACCCCACGTACGGTGTAGAAATCAATTATTTTAAGAAAAAGCAACTGATAAACACAATTCTCCCAAAGTTAGGTCTATTAGCCTACATTTGGTTGGGTAAGGATGGTTTATGGGGGTTTGGTGGGTTAGAGGCACGTTGGTTAGTTGAGGTAGCTCATTCAGGCGTAGGATTAAATTATTTCAGGAAATAACAAACGACTTAATTCGTGCTTCCCAGAGTTAGGAGGTTTAGCCTGCTGGTGTTTCAGTATGGGTGGTTTATAAGGGTGGGGGTTAGATAGATTAGGAGTAGGTGGATAAGAGGTATGTTATACAGCTGGGATAACTCGCTTATGGTGTAAAATTCAATTATTTCAAGAAATAACAAACGACTAAAGTTGCTTTTCCCAGGATTAGGTGAATTAACCTGCTGATAGTTTGTCGGGGGTGGTTTCTAAGGGGTGAAACATCTCTTAAATATATTTTTTTTAAATCCAGAAACACGTTAATTTAATTTTGGTATTTTCTCATTATCAGTGCGATTTTTAAATCCCTCGAGCTGATTCACTATATTGCATGTCGTAAAACAGTACAAAAAATAGTGTATTTACCTCTATTAAAAAGAGGCTTGCAACCCTTCTGTATAAATGTTATGTCCTCAAAAGCGCCTTTTTATAAGAAATTTTTCAACGTCGAATTTACTGAAAAATATTCATTTGATGCTGAGAAATATTAAACAAATTGATTTTAGGGGTTGATTTTCAGGGTGGATTTCACTTCTTAAAAGCCCTTATGGGCCGATAAAAAAAACACGTATCAAATTTTTTTTCAAGTACTACAACATATCCCAAAATCATTCAAATCGGTGAGGTCGGGTTGGGGTGGTTCCCTTGTAAGAAACACGTACAGTTAAAAATGAAAGTCATTTGTCATTTGTCATGGCAAATAAATTATTTCCCACAAATTGAACTAATACCAAATAAAACCTATGTACTTGGTCCAGTAGAGTCACTAACATTGAGGATTAGATTGGACTAGGATATATCGTATTAATGGACCGAAATATTAGACAGATTTTATTATATTTTAATTTTATTTTGATTATGTTTTAATTATATGCTCTCCCCACTACCGTGCGCTACCAAGCCACGCTGAATCAGAATGAGAGAGAGAGAGAGAGAGAGAGAGAGAGAGATTACAAGGATGGCTTTTTAAGTAACATGATGGCGCTGTGGGTAGTGGTATAAGTGCTGTAGCTTATGTAGGAGATAAAAAAATAGAAAAGGAGGGGGGCTATGGCAACTGTAACACCCTTTACTTTTAAATGGTGGTGATTTATGGATTTTATATAGAACAAACTCATATATGTACTCTTATAACGGCTTTGATATCTCGTGCGCATTAATTTCTTCATCTTTTCAAGTGGATTACGTATTAGATATTCAAGGCTTTCAAGGTTTATACGACTCCTTTGATCTATGTCAAGCACTGGCCTATTTACCATTATATACGATTGATACTTTCCCAACTGTGCTTTTCTTTGAACTACCGCATGATTGGCTTAAACTATATGACGTAAAGTGAATAAATTGTTAGAAATGTTTCATCATTTTATATTATGGAGATCTGGCATTATACCATATAAAATTTTACCATGTGTATTGAACAATCATTTACATAATTCTAGAAATATTTATGTAAAAGGGTAGCCAAAGAAACAATGGCTACAAAAAATATTACCTAAAAAGTAAGCATAAAAAATTATTTTTTGGACATGGTCAGAAATAAAAATCATTATTAAAAAATTAAAAATTATAAAAATGAAAAATTAAAAATTAAAAATTAAAATTAAGAATTAATTTAACTTATTAAAAATTAAAAATTAAAAATTAAAAATTAATTGTATCTTAAAAGCGACATGACATGTCCACCATTGAGAGAGAGGCATTACCTCTGCCATCAAAAACGTTGTGCATGTGTCATTTTGGTAATTGAGATACGAGGGAGGATCAAGAAGTCTTTACAAAGTCCAAGAGATGGCGCTTGTCACGCTCAAATTATGATGTTTTTAGCAAGCAATACTACTAACTAGATATCGAACCAAGTTTCAGCTCGATTCATTAAGTCGTTTTTTTTGTGAGCGTTGGTTGAACAAAAAGTTATTGGTTTATTTGAAAAATAGAAAAAAAAGAGTTTCGAGCGTTGATAAAACATTTTCATTGGAAAGGCCTTACACCAAAAAAAATCACAGTTGAGTCGAACGCCATTCATGGCAAGTCTGCCTCTGTGTTTAAGACTGTTTATAAATGGGTAAATGAATTTAAACGTGGCCGTACAACAACAAAAGATGAATTTCGTTCAAGACGCCCCGTAAAAGTGAGTAATCCCGAAATGGTCAACAAAATCCACGATATGGTGTTGAGTGATAGAAGATTAAAATTACGATAATTAGTTGAGGCCACAGGGGTATCAAAGGGTACAATCATTTCAATTTTGCATGAAAAATTGGGGATGAAAAAAATATCAGCAAGATGGGTGCCGCGTTTGCTCACTGTTGAAAACAAACGAATCCGCGTGGTCACCTTTGAAGCTCTTTTGGCACGCATACGTTGTAATCCGGAAGACTTTTGGCGTCGACTCGTAACTGTAGAGGAAACATGGGTACACCACTACACTCCTGAAACCAAATAACAGTCTAAATAATGGATTACCGCAGGAGAACCAGCCCCAAAGAAGACAAAGACAGTAAAGTCAGCTGGCAAGATTATGGCCACAGTTTTCTTGGATGCGTATGGAATCATCTACTTCGACTACTTGGGAAAGGGCCAGATGATCACTGGATAATATTATGTGTCATTATTAGGTCAGTGGAAAGAAGAAATCAGAGAAAAACGTCTTCACTTGAACAAAAAAATGCCTCTTTCTGCAAGACAATGCTCGAGTTCACATGTGTGCAGTTTCGATCGCAAAAATTAACGATTTATACTTCGAATTAATTGACCATCCACCATATTCGCCTGATTTGGCTCCCAGTGACTTTTTCTTATTTCCTAACCTCAAAAAATGGCTTACCGGACAACAATTCACGTCGAATGAAGAAGTCATCGCCGAAACAAATGCCTATTTTGAGGGTTTTCAGAAATCATATTTTTCTGATGTCTTAAAAAACTGAAAGGTCGTTTAATAAAATGTATCGACCTTCAAGGAGATTATGTTGAAAAATAAAACAATTACATACGCAAAACTTTTTTTTCCTTATTTTCGTAAAGACTTATTGACACCCCCTCGTAACTTTGAATATTCCGATAGAAATGCACAAAAATTGTTTACTTGGATTGAATATAAACAGACGCAACTGAACTCAAAGGCATTGATAAAGTTTATTGTAATACATTTAAAAATTTATCTAAATATTTCGAAATAGCTATGTTGACTACTGAAAATAAAGATTATAGACAGAGTTTTCAGTATTTAATTTATAATTGTACAATAAATTAATAATTCCATGAAAATTCTATGAGTTTTGTTCAGGCCGTTTTTTGTTTTTTTTAATTGCGGAGATGTTTTTCTTGTTCTTTTGGTTTTCCTTTTTTTTATTAAGAGTGGTTTGAGCCACTATTTTTCTTTTGTCAATTCTTGTTGTCAAAAGTGACGAGAGAGTGACGTCACTGTTTTGAAAACATTAAATATAAATGTTTTTTTCGTCAACCCCTTTCTGAATTATATTTTATGTACGCCAGTTACCTATAAGCTCACGCTGCTGAATATCACTGCTAGAGAGAGATGATCTGATCTTTATTTTCTCTTCGATGATCTCCTTGAGGTGAGGGTAACAACGGCAGAGCAGGCTGATCGCCGGGCTTCTCGTTGTTCATGCTCTTTTTCTCTCTCTTTCTCTTTCTCTCTCTTTTTCTCTATCTCTCTTTTTCAGTTGCAGCTTCATGCTATATTTCTTTGATAAGTGAAATTGCTTTGTGAAAATTAGCGATAAAATTTTTGTCTGTTACGTTTGAATTCTGTTCTAGTAATCGCACGCACCTTTTCAGGTAGTCGGTTTTTAAATTTACCGATTTAATTTGTTGTTCTAAGCTATTGTCAAACAAATATGTATTCGAGTCTTCATCTATTATATAAGATAGATCGATTATAGTCATGTTAATTACTTTTTCTATGTTTCCATTACATTCATCGTTCATTATACCGAGAACGTTTTTGTTAGCTCGAGGTATACCAAATTGATTTTTGATCGGATAGTTAGATGTGTCAAATTTATGAATATCTTCTTTTATGATTCTATACATGTTAACATCTTGAATTTCATATGAGACTGTCAGTATCAATTTAAAGTAATTTACATTTTTCACCAATTATATGCTTCATATATCCATAGTGAAACTCATAGACATTTGTTTTTGAAAGGTCCAGCACATAAAGACCAATGTAAATGGATATTCTAATTTAAATAGTCGTTCAAGATAGTTGTATTACAACTAAATTTTGATGAAAGATAGAGCTACTATGAAAATTAAGTTGGACAATCTGCGCTTCTGCATAGAGCGATTGAGTAAAAGCCATTGATTAACTAATTTAACGTTATTTCATTTTCTCGTCTTTCATTGTCTTTCCATAAACAGCGTTAACCATCAGCTTATAAAATAATTTTTTAAACTCGCTTGTAGTTTGCTTCCTTTCTTCTGTACTCAAATCCACTTAAGGTTTAAGCCAAGGCTTCTGATTAAAATTTATCGCTCTATGAATCTATTGGAGTTTTAGTCCAAACTTTACAGCCTGTTATAAGTTTTTTCTGAGTTGACTATGCTCAGAATAAAGAGGAAGATCCTTATGTTCGTCGTGCAACTCTTTTGGATACTCTAGATCTACCTCTAATATATATCCTATCTCACTATTATCATCAACATTGAAAAAATTTTAATTGCTAACATTTAAAATCCATTGAAATTGCCTATGGTAAAGGTTGTGTCATTGACCATCCGCATAGATTATTTACATCAAAATCTTGTTTTCTTCATTCTCATTGAAATCTGCACCCATATACTTATTATTTGCTTTTAAATGTCTGTTAGAACATTGGCTAATGCCTCCACGAATGCCTTTCTGAATAAATAAGATCATATCAATATTACTTAGCAGTTCGAGTTCAATATTTGTACACTTTAACATAGCATCCCATATCAATCCTGAAGTTATGAAATAGTGTGGTGGGTCAAGTTCATACACATTCATACAAATTATACTAAAATTTTCGAAAATTTCAGCTAATAGTAAAACGTTTATTTTCAGATAAAGATCAAAATACTGACCTGAATCTTTAATTTGAAAAGTATTCCAAACTTTTTGTGTGTTGATGTAATCTGGCATGAATATATTACTATCAATAATTGTCTATAAACTCCTTCAATAGAAGGTAATTGATTTTCTGTCAGACTATTTAAACTGTTAACCTATTCGTATGGGAAGACACCTTTTTCCTTTTAAAAAAAAATCAATTTGTCTTGCTGTGAAATCATCTTTCTTAAATTCTCTTTTTACAATATCTAGCTTACATAAATATGATGCTAATTTATCTAGAGATGAAGTCATAAAACGAAATGAATCAATAAAACGTAAACTAATGTCATAACCCTGAACACGTTTTATAAAACATACATTGTTTTTGTTCTTTGCTAGAACAGCAATTTTTCCCTCGAAATGTGGATTAGTAGCAATTTCTTTTATGATAAAATGAGAGTTATAACCTGTAAAATTGTAAAATACTACTGGAATGAAACAGGCCTGTTTATTACTCAAATTACAATGATTATGAGCAGCTCCTCTAAATCTAATGTTAAATGACAATGATCTCTAACTTTCCTTTCTTCTTTTTTAAAAGATTTATTACAAATGTGACACTTCTTAGCCCATTTAAATGTATACTCATCTATAATAGAAAGATTGATTGCTAAAGCATTTTTATATACTTCTCCTAACTAAGCTAATAATATTTTTAATTCTTTTATAAGCAATTTTATAAGCATTTTATAATATATATAATAATATATTTTTATAATATATATATTATATTTATAATATAATTTAATGTATATATATATATATATATTTTATAAGCAGGCGTCTCTTCATCAATTGTTTCTTTTATATAAGACTTATACTCTGATTTACTATCATCATATCCACATTTTATATATGTATAATCCAATGCTAAAAGCTTCGTGTTCTTGAAAAGCACGACTATTGTCGACTGGCTTTAACAAACATTCTATGTCAGCATATATGACATATGGAACAACTTCTTTACGTTTCGAACGTTTGAATTTTAGAATTGTATGATCAGGTAGAATGATTCTACACTTATTAATTTGTGAACAATCAATATCTTAAGCTATCAATTGATCCTCAATGGTAAAATAGTGGAGGTAGTGTTTACAAAGACAGATTTTCTTAGTATATGTGGTTATTTGACTTCTAACAAGAGCAGACAAATTTTTAATCCAAACATAGTGAAACTCATTAAAAATTGGTTCTACATCGTGAATATTTTGGCTATTATCATCATCATATTCATCAATATACTCTTTTTAAATTAAAAAAAGACTAACATGTTTATATTTTTTAAGAATGTATACGTTTATAAATGTCTTTCAACTTTTCAAATTCCGGAATACTTTTTATTTCTACAGGAAATGTTATATCATCAAATTTCAATTCTTTTTCGAAGCGTGTATAATTACTAGTTCTATAACTGTGGTTTTTATAACTATCTGTAGGATGAAGCCAAGATAGTACAGTCCATTTAAAACATTCATTGTCAGTATTCTTAACATTAATACACGCTTTTCTCATTTCTATGGCCTTACGTAATGAAATTTACGAGCAAGATTTGAGTGGATTGTATTTATTTACGTCAACTGTAAGCCCAACAATAATCTTGAATGACCAACCAGATTTTCTTTCTTGAAATTCTTAAATTTTTTAGGTAAAACGTCTTCAATATTTCTTTCAAACGATTCAATTAGATCACTGCTTTTATATAAGTATTGATTTTTAGTGTTAAAGTATCTAATTTGAATATCCTCTTCATTATTTTTCTTAATAATGAACTTAGCTGAAAATTCCATATTTATCTTCAATGCATTGTGGATAGCTAGAAACTTCGATATTTGCTTGTGAAAAAGTTTATTTGCTGCATTTAAAAACGACTTGATATCCACATGATGCTGATTTGCTATAACTATAGTTGTGACAGGGTTATAGCGATGTTCGCTAGCCCTGTGTGCGGCACTTTCCTGGCGTGAACGCAGCGACCAAGTGTACGCTATATAGCGACTACATACTTATGTCGTTGCAGGATCTGGAGAGAGGAGCGCGACGATCGGCGAGGTGTCGCCGTGAGTGCGAGGGAGAGCGAGAAGAACGATAGAGAGAGAGAGAGAGAGAGAGCGATTTTGACTGATTTTTGATGGCGAGTGAAGTGGGAGCGCGGCGGCGCGAGGCTTAGAAAAATGAAGAGAGAGGAAGGGCAGTTAGGCGCGAGCTCTCGAGTAATTAGGGCCGCCTAGGAGAAGACTGGACGAAGCGAGATTTTGGCCGGAAGGAAGCAACTGCCATCGGTACGACTGCCACGTTAGCCAGGAAGCCAGTTTTCCGAAGCAGAGCCAGTACACGCAGCGACCATTCGCCGTCTACGAGGCAAAGGCCGTGCTGCGGCCCGTCCTGCAGCAGCTTCCATCGTCGCCAGGGCACCGATTCCTGCGGGACTACGTTTTCGCCGGCGTCGCCTCTCTGTCGACGGACCGTCGGGGCATCTGGTGGGTCCAAAGCCAGTTAGTCTCTCTCGCGCCAGCTCTCGCTCGATTACAGACATTAGCGTATTTTGAAAATTTATTGCGCACGCCAAGCGATCTCGCTCGCGTGATCCCGCGAACTCTGGTCGCGGAAAGGTTGAGCGAGTGCGCTTACCGCGGTGAAGTAAATCTTATAGCGATATTTGTGAAAAGGCATTAATAAATGAGATCGCCATATGTAGTATAAGTAAATTAAAGTGTCCGATTATTTGTATCAACCTCCCCAACCAGAGCGAACTTCGGCCTGTGAAAGTCAGCGCCGGCTTTCTTTATCGAGAAAGAACCCAGAAAAATTAGCAGAGATCAGCCCAAGGCGCACGGTGGCTGATCCACTCTTGCATGGCATCCCTTGTTTAATCTCGGCGGGTTTTGTTGTTCGCATCGCTTTGTTCTGGTTGGGAAGAGGTGATCGCGATAATTCCCTTTGTGATAAGTTTTGAGCAGTGCGGTGTCTCGGCCGATCAGCGCTTTTCGGTGAATTCGCGGAGTAGCGAGCGAGAGCTGTGGAAATAAGTCGGAAAAGGGAAAATTTTAGTTGCATGGGCCATTTTGAGTTTTCGTCATTATTGTGTCGTCAACACATTTGGCTTGAGTTATGCGGAAGCCCGGAGCTAGTGAAACGGGCTGAGGCGAGTATCGCGGTGTTGTGATTAAGCGATTACGCTGTAAATTTACGTGCTGTTATTGGGCAAATTGCGATTGCCCGAGCCGGGTGTTTTGGCTAGTCGAAATTTGTACGTTTGAATTGTGTGTTTGTGAATTTGAAAGTTGCGAGAATCGCAACGATCATTCTCGGCTATTTGGATTGTTGTTGAGCGAGAGCTCAAGGTCAGACGTATTTAGAGGCTGAGTAAGGTCTTTGTGTTGCGTATTCGCACCATAGGCATGCCGGCTTGTGCACGTTGAGCTGTTCTCGAAAACAAAGAGGATAAACGCGCTTAGGTCTGTTGAAGGTGAAATAGGCCGAGGAAAGCTTTGGTATGTTTAGGTGCCTCTTTGTTTACCGCGGGGGTTGCGTGAAATACGATACCGGAGACGAGATCGCCTAAGCATCGAAGAGCTGCAGAAAGGTGATTGCATGAAATGCAATCATTTTACAGATTCAAGGACGCGGAGATATTGTCGGCGCTAATGTTGTCGTTTACTAGCGCGGAAAAGGCTTTATGGTGGGAAACGAATCGCCCGAGCTGGGATACATTTCAGGATTTTAAAGATAAATTCCAGCGCCAGTTTTGTTCGCGGCGATCGCGCGAGGATGTTTACGACGCGCTACGCCGCCGAACTCAAGGCGAAGATGAGCCATTAGGTGAATTCCTCACGGCCTTCCTGTATATTGCGAGTAGATTAGAACCGAAGCTTTCGGAACGTAGACAGCTTGAGTTGATTAAAAATAATTTATACCCGAAACTTCGCAATTATATCAGGGCGAGAAAGGTTCAAACGCTCAAAGACCTCCGCGTTTATGGGGAGAGACTTGAACGCAGACGAGGCATCGAGAATCGCAACCGCCCGCCGCCAGCGCCGCAGGAGTCGTTGATGCCAGAAGTTCCTTACCGCGGAGATTCGTCAAAAAGAATCGCGAAGACTAGCAGCGGGGCGAACTTTGCGATGGGCGAACGGGTTTATGCGGTCGGGAATGAGAATAGTAAGGACCGCCAAGGAAAGAAAAATAAGTCTGCAACAAAACCCGTAGGCAGAAGCCGCAATCCGGATAGTGAAGGTGTAGCTCGACGAGAGGATGTGGATTCGTCAAAAAAGTTGCCGAGAGATACAGTGGCCGTGTTATCACAGCTAGTTCATTCGCAGAGGGGCCCGCCCAGGGGAAATGCGAGCCCTGCTGCGAGGAACGCTGCAGGGCACGTGACCTTTCAGGGCGTATGCCACAAATGCGGGCGGCTGGGACATCGGAAAGCCGAGTGCCCTAGCCCAGAGAACTTGAAGTCGACGCGAACAAGTTCGGAGCCGTTGGGGGCTGAAGGCGCGAGTAGCAGAGGGGTTTCTGATCAAAGTGCGAGTCGTAATTGGGGAAAGAACCCAGTGTGCTGCTACAAATGTCAACAGCTAGGACATTACGTGAACCGATGTTCACAACGAAGTAGAGCGGGGTTAACGTGCCAAGGCTGCGGTAAGGAAAATAAGACGTTGGAAACATGTCCGCAATGTCAGGTCTGGCTCAAAGCTCTGGAAAACTTAAAATCGGGACCCAGTTGCCCGACGGATTCCGCATAGTTGTGCGTAATAGGGTACCCAACGGGGCAAAAGTCGCGTTCATGAGGCTGTTCTATAGCAAGTCCACAGAGTTTCAACAGCAGGTGGAGCGAAATGAAGCTAGATTGGGCGCGAATAACGCGAAAACAGAGGCCTCTATGCAACGCGAGGGCGCGAAAGGTAGAATCAAGGAGCATTCGAGGAAAGAGTTCGACTGGATCGAATTCAACGAACAATGGCTAAGAATGCGTAAAGCAGGTCCTGAGCGCGAGCAAGGAAAGCGAGCGTTGGAGGCAGGGGATTCACGCGAATTAGAGCGAAATCGAGGAGATAGACAAGGGAGCCCGACGCTCGGGCGTAGGTCGAGAGGTGAATCGACGAGAGCACGGGGGGTGAATCAGCTGGACAGGAACTCGATGGAAACTGAAGAGACCGCGCGGTCTTCGAGAAGTTCAGAGGGGGATGCGGCGTGTGCACGGCCGGTTCCGGAAAAAACTCGGACTGAGAGATCGCCTCAGCAGGCTGGAAACTCAAAAACGGACGACTTTGATGGTGTAGACGAGACGTCGGCGCGAACCGTCACCTCGTTCAGGGAGTTTATGGTGCTGAGCGGAGAGGTAGCAGTTAGGACGACACCGATCGCATCGGGTTTGGGAGGGTCGGATGATGCAGGATGCGAATCGACACGCAAAGATTTGACGGATAGTCGGGGAAGCGAGAAGCGAGGCGAGTCATCGGGGACCGGTACGGGTCTCTCGCGACTTTGTGCTCGTGTTTGCGTGGGCGAACCAAAAGTGGACGCGGTGGAAAATCGCGAGTTGCTGGTAGTTCATATCGCGGGGAAGCCATACAGTGCGCTGTACGATTCAGGAGCGATGGTGACTATCGTGGGCCCGCGGATACGCGGCGACTTTGTAGACAGGATTGAGCCGTGCGACTTCGCGTTGTTCGGGTTTTCGAGAGCGAAAACCGGGATCGTGGGAATACTTCGGCTCAGGGTTGAGATCGACGGAGTGTCACGAATAATCGTAGCGCGAGTCGTGGATGTACCAGTGCAATACGACATGATAACCGGGATGGACTTCATTCAGGAGTTCGGCATTGGCACGGATCATGCGAATGGGAGATGGCATATAGAGGATGGCCCGTGGCACTGGTTCGTGGAGCTGAAGCGCGAAAGAGTGGAGTTCCCGAGTGATCCTGGGTTTGCGCGTGTTCGTGTTAGAGCCGAGGTCGCGGGGCTCTCCGAGTTGCGATCTTCGCAGCGCGAGTTAGTGGAATGTCTGGTGCGGCGAGTAGTACCCCAGAAGTCGCCTGCGCGTACGCATTTAATTAAGCATGAGATCGACGTGCAGGGTGCACGACCAGTAAAAACTCCCTTAAGGCGATATTCGCCACAGGTGATGGAGTTTATGCGAAGCAAGAGAAGGAAATGGCTGGAATCGGGGCTAATCAGAAAATCGACAAGCGATTGGAGTAGCGCGCCGGTTATAGTCAGAAAACAAGATGGCACGAATCAAATGTGTATGGATTTAAGGTCGGTGAATAAGGCGACGAAAACAGATGCATATCCGATGCCGAGCATTGACTCAATTCTCGATCGACTGCGTGGAGCGCGTTATATTTCTAAAATCGACTTGAAGAACGCGTACTTGCAAGTACCGCTAAGCGAGGAGAGCAAGAGATATACAGCATTCGCGGTCCCGGGATTAGGGTTATTCGAATGTAATTATATGATCTTCGGATTAGTAAATGCTTCGGCGACGTTCATGCGGCTGATGGATACGCTTTTCGGACCGGAATTTGAGCCATATGTTTTCAAATATTTAGACGACGTAATTGTAGTAACCGGAACTTTTGATGAGCATTTGACTTGGCTTGAGCGAGCTCTATAGAAGCTGGTAAATGCAGGACTCGAAGTAAACGTGACGAAATGTGAATTCGGGTGCTCCGAGGTGACGTTCTTGGGATACCGATTGGATAGTCAAGGGTTGCGACCTGATCCGGACCGAATTAAGTCGATGATTGACTTCCCGCAACCCCGAAACGTTAAGCAGTTGCGACGTTTTCTCGGTATGTGCGGATGGTACGCGCGATTTATTGAGCAAGATGAAAGTACCGCTCAAGAAGTTTACGCGTAAGAGCGAACGTTGGCACTGGGGGCAGGAGCAAGCCGAAGCTTTCGAAAAGCTAAAGAAAGCGCTGACGGAGGCGCCGGTTTTGGCGAGACCCGATTTTGCGAAGACTTTCTTTATTCATTGCGATGCATCGTCGTATGCGTTAGGTGCGTGTCTGATTCAGAAGGACGAGGATAGGTTTGAACATCCTATATGCTACGCGAGTAGAATGCTGAATGTGCACGAGCGCAATTACACTGTGTCGGAGTTGGAATGCGCGGCTGTGATAATGGGGATTAAAAAGTTCCGCCCTTACATTGAGGGAGTGCATTTCGTGGTAGTCACGGATCATACGGCACTTACTTGGCTACGCAATAAGAAGGAACCTACGGGTCGGTTGGCGCGATGGGTTCTAGAACTCCAGCAGTACGATTTTGAAATCGTGTACAGGAAAGGTCGCCTGCATCATACGTTGGACGCGTTATCGCGCGTGTATGAGGACGGCGAAGAAGTAGTAGCTTTCGCGACGATCAAGGACCCTGAATACTTCCGAGACCGGATAAATTTTGGAATTGGCGATGGAGGACGGAATGCTGTATAGATTCTCGTCTGATAGATTACTTGATCCGGTTACAAACCGTGAGCAGTGTTGGCGCTTGGTGGTATCGTTAGAACACCGAGCTCGAGTGATGCGAGACGCACACTGCGAGCCGTCGGCAGAACATTTCGGAAGGGATAAGACCTACGATAGAGTCGCGAGAGAGTATTCATGGCCCGGAATGTATTATGACATCACGGAATTCGTGCAATCGTGCGAGAAATGCCAACGGTATAAAATAGAACAACAATTTCCGATGGGCCTCATGAGCAAGCGGGTAGTTGAGCAACCGTGGTTGGTGATAGCGGCAGACGTGATTGAACTTCCGAGGAGTAAGAATAGGTTCAGATACTTAGTCGTGTTTCAGGACTAGTTCACGAAATGCGTGGAGTTTAAACCTCTTGTGTCAGCTACGGGGAAAGCTCTTGAAGAGCTTATTTTGTATCGATGGGAGATACCGGGGTATATTGTCACGGATAATGGTAAGAATTTCTGTGGGAATGAGTTTCGAGCGACGCTAGACGAGTACAAGATTGAGCATGTACTTTGTCCACCGTACCATCAGCAGGCAAATTTCGCCGAGCGAGCGATTAAGACGCTGAAGCTGATGGTGGCGATGTTCGTCAATCAGGATCACAGGAATTGGGATAAGTATTTGCATGAATTCAGGCAGGCGCTGAATACGATGATGCAGGCGTGCACAAAAGTCTCGCCGGCGTTCTTGAATTTTGTCCGCGAAACGCAGCAGGCTAAAAGTCTGCGTCGTGAGGTGGAAACGCGAACGCCGATCATCCGCTCGACAATCGAGAATTGGAGCGAGCGTATGGCGAGACTCGATGCGTTACGAGATCTTGTGATTAAACATATTGAAGAAGCGCAAAACTGTCAGAAGAAACATTACGATAAAAAACGACGAGACGTAGAGTTTTCAGTCGGCGATCTGGTCTTGAGGCGAGCACACACACTGTCAAGCGCGAGTGCGGGGAAAAACGCAAAACTGGATCCGCGATATACCGATCCGTATAAGATTTTGCGAGTGGTTTCTCCGGGAATTTATATGTTGACCACGAATAACAACAAACAGGTACCAATGGCTCATGTATCGGAACTCAAAAGATACGTGCTTCCTAGAGGTACGAGGAAAGGTAGCAGCCGAGAGTGATTTGTTTATTGTGTGATGTTTGTGTGAAAGTGATGTTTGTATTGTTTATTTTATTTCTTTTATTTTACGGATGAGTTAGGAGAAGACAGAACCGTGATTATCTGGTCAGCGGACTGGATGTCAGATGAGGTAGCAAGGCTAATACATACATGGTTTATTACAGGAGAGGTAGTTATGCTGGTGGAAACGCCAGGCTTCTCTGGCGAGTACGCCGAGATGCCAGGAGTGGTGGAGGAAGGCCAGCAGGGACAATCGGCGTTAGAGCTGCCTATCGTGCCGCGGGGCGCGTGTGACTTTGTTGATGCGGGCGCGGCTACGGGGCAGAACCAAGGCGAGAACGCTGGTTCTGTTCCCGAGGGGACGCCAGAGGCGAGGTAATCGCGGACAGGGTTTTGGGGGTAGTGGTAACGAGACAATTTGAGAGGCGCACGGAGCGAGGTACGCTTCGTGTTGCTACTCTCCCACCTGGTCGCAGCGCGGTGGTTCCCGCTGCTGCTGCGGCCGCTGAAGCGAGGGCAGTGGTCGCCGAATGGCCATACGATTTGCCGGTGGTCGCAGTAAAACCGTCACCGAGACGAGGATTCGAGAATCAGGTGGCGATGGCTGAGCCTACTGAGAGTTGGTTGCCGGTGGATGTACAACCATCCACTTCGTGGGCAAGCTTGTCGGACGAATGGGACAATAGCAGGGCTGTCTCACCGCTGTTGATAGCTGAACTTCGTGGGGTGTGCGAAGGCAGGAATTGATTGGGAGGTTTAGCCCGATCGTGAATGAATTGATTAGGCCGAAGAATCTGCTGCCGGAGCGTCCTTTGCGCTTTAGCGCACCGGATCCATCATCTGCATCGGAGCGTCCGCGACCTCGCAGGTTGCCGCCGGTAAGCGCGACGTGGCGCGCAAGCACAGATGGAGTTCCACCGGAATACTTAAGGGAACTTCGGGAAGAGGAAGACGCTGCTAGATATGGAACGTCGAGAAGACGCCGTAAGAACCGGAAAACGCCGAACTTCAATGACTATGAGCCGTCGTTTGCATGTGCTGCTCTGATTGCACAGGACAATAGAATGGTTCAAGTCGAACTTGGGGAGGCGCGAGAGGAGCAGCAGCGAGAAACGCAGCGTGCTCCGCCTGCCGCAGAGCCACTGATCATGGCGAGTTCGCTAGATACAGTACTTGCGATGCAGGAAGCACCGGTAGCTATGGATGTTGAGGCGGAAAACGTAGATGTGCGGGTAGCTGTTTTGTCCAAAGCTGACGAATGGCAACCGATACGACAGTTAGGTGAAATTGGGGCTGATGTGATGTCATCCCATCAACCTGCTGATAGACCAGCTAAACCGTACAACATAGGTCGTGGAAAGGATAGGTATCGCGTGTTCCCCGATGGGACACGCATACCAGCACCAAGAGCGGGTGCGAAGGTTCGTCGCCGGAAGGAAAACCAGCAGGCGAGGGCGGCGGAGGCCGAGGTAGCGCGATCGCAGCCACAGCCTCAAATCGCAGACCAGAGTCAGCTCGAGGTAATGCATTCGCAACGACAGATTGTAGCGGGGAAAGGCGGTTGCGATCACGACGCTTTCAGGATGCTCGATTATAATCCGCTTAGCAAAAACATGGATGATGCACATAGTGCAACATATGGCCAGCCGCGAGACTGGCCAGGTCACTTTGTGCAAAAATCTTTTGTCAAAGCGGCGGAAAGTAGTTGTCTTCCTCAACAGAGGGTGGAGACTTCTCAAACAAACAACTCGTTGTTTTGGGAGAGGATGTCGTAAACTTCTCTTACCTGTACGGGCATAAGCAAATGCAAATGCTGAAGTACAAAATGCGTCACCGATTGCCCTCGACAAGCAATTAATGCTAGTCGACCTGAAGTGAATGCAATGTACATTTGAACGAATACTTGCAATCACAAGTGCAGATGTGTGTACCTTCACGTGGTGGGGCTGAAAACGCTGTTTCTCTAAAGAAACAGTAGGCAAAACACACAACGCTCGCCCATAGGGCAAAAGGGCAGTTGGCCAAACGAAAATAAACAACACGGACCATGACAGCACGTGGTGGGATGCGGCCCGTAAACGCCCAAACATTCAACGCGGAGTCTATCACACCCCAAGAGCTCGACTCGAGCCCAGAAAAGCCAAAATCCGGGAGTCACTTGAGGGGAAATCTCTTGGGATTGTGGTACCACGCGCCCTCTTAGAGGACGGGAAACGGCTCCGGGAGCTAGTTGCAGCGGACCAATGGTCCCGGCAATCCGAATTTAATTCGGATAGATAAGAAATTACTTCCTATCGACTGGCAATCGGTAAGTGCCACTACTGTGGATAAAGAGTCGCGGCCGTGGTCATAGCAGCCACCCAAAGTTCTTTGCCTCGACCTCCTGAAGTAAGGCCCGACACCATTGTGCGAGAGAACAGTCCATTGGGCCGAGTAACTCTCGATGACTAGAACGCACTACGGATGCCGAAACCCTTAGGAAAAATATTTCCACAGAAGGGCAGCATTCTTCCTGCTAAGGAATTGCTTAAGCCCTAATAGCTAAAACAATTTTACATTTGAAAGCGAAATTAGTGGCTGTCAGATCCCTTTGAAAGCGAAAACCATGCACTAAATGTCCATCAGATCCAGTGCTGCTAATGGCGAACATAGGCTAAGATGATAAAAAAGGCGGAAACCCGACATGCTTACTCAAATGCTACTTTGGTTGCAATTGGTCAAACACCTAACCCTGACTTGACCAAAACGAGGTTTGATTAATATCAAACCCAGCGTGAAAGATAAACATGCTGGTACACTCGTAAATAGTTTTAAGTTATATTATAATTAAATTAGTTCTTAAGCAGTTAACAATAATTTAAGCAGTAATATGAGCAGTAGTGTAGTAAATAGTATTAAGAAAGTTACCAATCAAAGATCAATAAAATTAAAAATAAGAAAGATTAAAGATTAAGGATTATAAAATAAAACTATAGATTTGAAATTACTAAACCAAATCAAAAGAAATAAAATAAAATCAAAACAATTAATCTACTAATAGATTAAAAAGCTAGAAAAATAACTAGTTTAACCAATCAATTGTAAATAAAAGAGCCATGGGAAACCATGGAGAAACCCGCCAAGGTAACTAACGAAGCTCACGTCAACACACACAAGTACTCACTGCTCGCACTCGAAAGCCACTCGCTTAATTGAACGCGCACGTTAACGCCAGAACTAAAATCGAAAGCCACCCTCCAGAATCGCCAGCAGCGATCTCAAAGGAGGAAATATATAACTAGACATTGCATTGTACCTTGAAAGCGATATGGTCAACCATTCTAGGTATAATAAGGCGAGGAAACGTAAGCAGGAGGCGACTGTTGAGAAACCAGAGCACTGCTCCAATACTCCGGTGTCAACTCAGTTTCGTTCGCAACCAAACAATCTTAACGAAAGCAAAGACGATTGCCCACCAGTTGAGAGGTTTAAGTTGAACGCAAAACAAAGCCCTGAACTTGGTTCGAAACTGAGGATCATACAATTGAACCTCAACAAAAGGCAAGTAGCCAACGATGAGCTGGGAGAAATCATGACAGACAGAAATCTTGACATACAGGTGGCACTGGTGAAAGAACCATATCACTGGAATAACACGATTTCAGGTATGGATAGCATCGCAGCTATTCATGGAGCCAAAAAAGGCGAAAAGATTCAAGCTGCGATACTTTACAATCCGCATAAAGTCACTGCAACCAAGATTTCTAATCTGTGTGACTCCCACTGTGTTTGTGCACAAGTAGTCGGAGCCTTTGGTGAAATTTATTTCATAAGCATCTACTGCCAGTTCAGCCACAGCAGGAAGACCTATCTTGACAAACTAGCTGAGACTCTCAAGCAATTGAAAGGCAAAAGAGTCTTAGTTGGAATGGACGTAAATGCCAAGTCAAAGATCTCGTCTAATACACAGGACAAGAATGGAACAGTCATTGAAGAATTCATAGACCAATACGGGCTAATAGTGGCCAATAGGAGGGGCCAACTTCCAACGTGCCGTAGCACGAGGGGTGAGACGGATATCGATGTAACTTTACACACGTCAAATCTGTCAAACCTCTTGGCTAGCTGGGCGGTGAAAGAATGGACCACCAGTGACCACAGGCCCATAGTGATCGAACTGGATTTTGCCTCACAACCAGCCAGACTCATACGAACCGAAGAAACACTAGAACCAAGGTTCAACACGAGAAAAGCTGATTGGGAGAAATTCGGGAAACTTTGTAAATTCGAGAAAGAGAACCTAGCTAAACTCCCTTTAAGAACCTCTGAAGACATTGAAACATATGTTTCCAAATTTGAGGAGGTCTTAGTAAGGGCAGCAAAGAACTCTACTACACCAAAAAAGAGTCGAACGCGCTGTCTACCCTGGTGGAACCCTGACTTGCTAAGTAAAAAGCGAGCGATACAAAAAGAACGCAAAATCGTCGCTCTGAAAGACAAGGAAGGATCGAATAGAAAACAAAGGAAAGCCCTCCAGAGATCACTTGATAAATTGAGTCAAATGAAATCTGAATATGCAATGGCTATTAAAAAAGCCAAATGCAACAGCTGGAGAGACTTCTGCACTATTGAAAGCAAAAAGAATGCTTGGTCGTATCCATACAAACGAGCATCCAATAAAGTCAGAATCTCAAAAGCAATGTGCACGTTTAACCGTAATGGTTCAGTTACAAAAGACTGGAAAGAAACAAGCATGACTCTACTAGAAGAATTAATGCCTGATGACGACCCAAGCTGCGAAAATGATATACATGCAAAGATTCGCAGAGATATGCGGGAGGTTCCAGTAACCGGCGACGCAAAGCCTTTCCTAATAAGGTAAGTCGAAATGGCCCTTAAAGCGAACAAGGCAGGGAAATCACCAGGCAAAGATAGAATAGAGTCAGAAATGCTTGTCCACGCAAAACCATTACACCAGGAACTGACACGGCTTTTTAACGCCTGCCTAAAATGCGGAGTGTTCCCCAGAAGATGGAAAAGTGGAATGCTAATCACGTTGCTCAAAGGGGCTGAAAAACCCGAGAACGAGATTAAATCATATAGACCCGTATGTCTATTCCCCATAACCGGGAAGACACTCGAGAGGCTTGTGATTCAAAGAATTTCCAACATTCTAAACAGCTCGGACTGGTCTTCGGAGGATCAATTTGGCTTTAAGGCAAATAGATCCACAGAGGACGCCATCAGAAGACTATATGAAATAGTAGAAGAGGCAGAATCTGATCCGTCGACCAAGTACGTAGCCGCTATTCCACTGGACGTCTCAGGAGCATTCGATGCCTTATGGTGGCCAAGCTTGCTCTCCTAATTGAAAGAAAGAAACTGCGCGAGAAACATCTATAAGCTCCTCCAGAGTTACTTCAGTAATCGAGAAGTGGGCATATATGCCCACTTCGAAGAAACACTGAAAACAGTGACGAAGGGGTGCCCTCAGGGTTTAGTTTTCGGACCGGTAGGCTGGAACGTCATCTTTGACAAACCACTCCGGGCAATCAGGGACGCAGGATACGAAGTACTAGCCTACGCAGACGATGTGCTTCCTATCATTAAGGCAAAAACACGCATTGACTTTGAAAGACAAGCCCAAGAAATCATTAATATAATGACGGACTGGTGCAAGTCTGACAAAATGAACTTCGCAGTACAAAAGTCAGCACTAATATGGCTAAAAGGCTAACTAACCGAGAGTAGGAACCCTACAGTCAAAATTGGGAAAGACAACATTAGAACGCACAAAACAGTCAAGTACCTAGGAATCACAATCTCGAAAGGCTTCCGATTATAGAACATATTCGAAACGTGATTCGAGACTGCAATAGCACCTACTTCGAGCTAAGTAAAATAGCAAAAGTAAACTGGGGCCTAAAATTCAATTCTATGAAAGAGATATATAATGGCTTCCTACTATCGAAAGTTACATATGCCGCTGCGGGCTGGTGGCAAAGGACCAACATCAAACAGCGATCTGCTTTAGAAAGATTGGAACGATTGGTTCTTTGCAAAACACTCAAAGCCTACAGAGCGATCTCTCATGAAGCGGCGCACGTGCTTGCAGACTCCCGACCGATAGCTCTAGAGCTTGACGCGAGAGTTACAAAGTACTACGTCAGGAAAGGGAAATCGATTAAAATGCACGGCATCCGAATTAAATCGGAGGAACTTCGATCGGGCAGACTAAAAATCTCGAAAGCTATACAACTCATCAACGATGAAATCGAAAGGGTATGGCAAGAGAGATGGCAGTCAACCACAAATGGCAGGAGAACGTTCTGCTATTTCCCAGTAATCAAAGACAGATTAAAGAAGAGGTGGCTAAACCCCAATCACTACACAGTACAGTTCATGACTGGACATGGTGCTTTTAAGTCATACCTCCACAAAAGAGGATAATGCGAAGACCAACTGTGTAGCTGTGGAGAAATAGAAAGCGAAAGTCATATTCTCTTTAACTGCGAAGAATTAAGGGAATTAAGAAAGCCATTAATAGAGGCTGTTGAAGAAGAGGGCCACATATGGCCCTGCCCAGAAACAGCCCTAGTATCCAGCAGGAAAATCTACAAAGCCTTTGGAGACTTTGCTAAAAAAGTCATAGAGCCCAGGGAAGGAGCACCCATAAAGAAGAGAAAGCGCAGAAATGTAGTTATAAACTACGGTAGAAAGATGCCGCCTCTTACAAGGTCCCTAACCAAAGGACAAAAACTCGCACAATTATCTGAATTTTTTCAATAATTTTTGAACTTGAACAAGCTTATTAAGCTTGAAATTCGAATAATAATTTTTGAACATCGAGCTTCAGAATCGAACCCTGAAGTTAGATAACTTAAAAGCGTGCTATATTACCCGATTTAGCCTAACCGCCGGAGCTGATTTAATGCGTGGTATGACCGGCACGAACACTGTGAACTGCCTGGAGAATCGCCTTGTCGGCTAGATGAGACCCCGTCCTGAGTTAAAAGTCAAAACAAAAATCGAAAGAACAAACATCAGTATTAGCCAGTCATAAAAACCATCCCTCAGAAAGCGAGGCCCAAAGTTGCAAAAACTAGGAAACAACCTTTCCAATGACGGATGCCCACCAGCGTGAGCGGGGATGACCGAAACGCAATGGGAAGACGTGCCCCGGTACGTCGAAGCGATGGATCTGTGAGTCGTGGGAACAATCCCTTAATACAAGTACGCAGGGTAGGATGTTTTTCGAACGCGAGCCCAGGAGGGGAGGTTTAGCTGGTTGATCGTCTTAGGAATCTCCTCTGGCTGTCCTAGCTGAATCTCTCTTCTGACATCCCAATTTGGGTTGGCCTCTTCGGGGTAGTGGTACCAGGTCAAGCAAATCTCGTAAGATTTGTATACTGCGTGCTTCCGACGCGGCAGACGTCGGGGCAACTAGAGTCCCGTCGTGCCCAAACCGAGGGTCAAGCCTTTAGTTCCGCTCTCCTTGAGCGTCGAACCTTGAAAAGATCGGTACTCCTTTCGAGGAGTTCGCCGCCTTAGATTAAAAAGGTTCCGACTCGCTGTGTGCGTCAGGGATGTCGCAGCAAACTTGACTTACGGATCTTCAAAATGTTTGAAAGCGAAGGAGTGAAAGACAGTGGGCTATGCCAACCTGTTGGTGCCCAGTGAGAAGGGTGGTAATGTTTGATTACGCTGTGCCACCCTCAAAACGGAAAAGTGTGAAACAACGCATACACTAGCTGTAGCGGGGGAAGGTGTGAACCGCGATCCGGTAGCAGCAATATTGATAGAGTTAGCACGTTTAACGCCAGAACAACGGGAAAAAGTGACCAGGATCCAACGCCAGGCGTGCGAGCTCGCTGTCAGGGCGATTGGCAAGGGCGCAGCTCCAGATAAAGCATGAGAAGGCTGAGGTACCAAATCTGTTCACTTTAAAGGGTTTTATGTTGCTTTATTTTATTTTATTTTTTATTTTATTTTCTGTATGGTATGTTTATTTATGGTTGTTTATTTTTATTTTTTATTGATTTTGATGGTTTTCGCGAGCTGAATTATTGAAGTTTTATGATTTTGATTTTGTACTATAGTTGTAAGTCGTTTTCTCGCTGGTCCTGTGTTCGAGCGAGGAGGGTTGCGTTGGGTAACCCACGGGTGCCTGCGGCTACCGCGGCTTAGGGGGGGGGGGCTGTGACAGGGTTATAGCGATGTTCGCTAGCCCTGTGTGCGGCACTCTCCTCGCGTGAACGCAGCGACCAAGTGTACGCTATATAGCGACTACATACTTGTGTCATTGCAGAATCTATGAGCGCGACGATCGGCGAGGTATCGCCGTGAGTGCGAGTGAGAGCGAGAAGAGCGAGAGAGAGAGAGAGAGCGATTTTGACTGATTTTTGACGGCGAGAGAAATGGGAGCGCGGCGGCGCGAGGCTTAGAAAAATGAAGAGAGAGGAAGGGCAGTTAGGCGCGAGCTCTCGAGTAATTAGGGCCGCCTAGGAGAAGACTGGATGAAGCGAGATTTTGGCCGGAAGGAAGCAACTGCCATCGGTACGGCTGCCACGTTTGTCCGAAGCAGAGCCAGTACACGCAGCGACCATTCGACGTCTACGAGGCAAAGGCCGTGCTGCGGCCCTTCCTGCAGCAGCTTCCATCGTCGCCAGGGCACCGATTCCTGCGGAACTACGTTTTCGCCGGCGTCGTCTCTCTGTCGACGGACCGTCGGGGCATCCGGTGGGTCCAAAGCCAGTTAGTCTCTCTCGCGCCAGCTCTCGCTCGATTACAGACATTAGCGTATTTTGAAAATTTATCGCGCACGCCAAGCGATCTCGCTCGCGTGATCCCGCGATCTCTGGTCGCGGAAAGATTGAGCGAGCGCGCTCACCGCGGTGAAGTAAATCTTATAGCGATATTTGTGAAAAGGCGTTAATAAATGAGATCGCCATATGTAGTATAAGTAAATTAAAGTGTCCGATTATTTGTATCAACCTCCCCAACCAGAGCGAACTTCGGCCTGTGAAAGTCAGCGCCGGCTTTCTTTATCGAGAAAGAACCTAGAAAAATTTGCAGAGACCAGCCCAAGGCGCACGGTGGCTGACCCACTCTTGCATAGTATTAATACGATTTTCAAAAGCAGAATGAATAGGTCTCGAAAAAACACCATCTCCTTGAATTTCATCTATATAAACTGTGATGTCTTTTGTGCCTCACAACTATGCCGACTTTAATTAATACTAGACCTATTTACATAACCTTAAAATAACTTTAAAAATTTCAAATCGACGTAAAAAAAAAATCGTTATTTTGCATTTCTTTCATACATCTCTTAAAATTCTTGTTTTTGATAAAACTATTTTTTAGAATTTTTTCAGAATTTTAGAAATTGTGGAACTAACCTATAAGTTGAAAAAACTGAAAATTTTTATTATTTTGGACCATTGGGAGGCTTTATGCCGTTCAAAAGTTATAAATAACCTGAAAATTGTGGTCAGCGACCAAAATTTCCTGTAATTACTGATACACAGCACCATTTACATGATATTTATAAGTAATATATTAAGATAACCACAAAATATTAATTTTTTCATGGAAAACTATCCTATAAATCATGCTTTTTGCCAATTGGCACTGAATACATAGCTCGCTATCTCTCCAATTATTTCATAGATACGTTTAATAATCTAAAAGAAGTATTTTAGTGTAATGCCCTGCCTGACGGGTAAACATAACATCTAAAAATGCATTTTTTTGTTAAAAAATACTCCAAAAAATAGTTTTTTGCCCATTTGGACCAAATATTTAATTCGCTATCTCTCACTTTACCTGAAGGCTGTGTTAAATAACCAAAAAAAAAGTAGTTCAGTCCAAAAGGTGAACTTAACCTATAATTACTTTAATAAATATAAAGCCGGAGCTACAAATATAAATGCAGATGTTTTATCACGTAACCCGATAGAATTATATACATTAGATCCGCAATTAATTCAAGAACTAATACATATAGTAAAAGGATTAGAAGCAAATGATGATAAAGTACCGGAACTGGAAAGGATGATCACACGATCGGGCACTGGACGAAAGCCTAGCGCTAAATACGAAGAAGCTATAAGCGCACTGAAACCTAGTAAACAGAAAAAGAGACGAGACCAAAGTGCCACTGAGGTAACGACACAACAAAAAGGGAAAGACAAAAGGTTAGAAACCCCTGAAAACACCAATAACAATACACCATGTACGCAACAAGTTGAGAACCAAGCAACAGATGTACAAAGCAAGGGGGCAGGTTTGCCATTAAAAACTAGTTTAGAAACCATCAAAGAAGAAGACGAATACGAATCAAACGAAACTAAGATAGACGCAACAGAGGAGATCGTAAATAATGAGAATGAAATAGAAAATAAATTACCTCAAAGCAACATCATTTATTGTTGCGGAAAATTGTTTATGAGAAAAGATAATTATTTGTATTTTGTCAATGATAAAGGAGAACCTCTCGATGAAGGAGCTCGTCTTTTAAAAGAAGTATATAAATTAACAAGATTAGAAAATTTAAAAGTAGGATATCCTAAACTAATTAAAGTTGGGAAAAGATATCATTTATTAATGCCGCTAAGGTGCGAACAACGAAAAAGCACCGAGGATATAATTACTAGGCTAAAAGCATTACTCATGAATTTAAGAAACATTATTGATGAAAACAAGATAGTCACCATTAGCTTAGCCAAAAGTGAAAGCATAGAGAACGTCTTATTCAGTAAAATTATTAACTGTATACGAGATAAGCTTGAAAAACTAGGTGTCAAGGTCATAGTATGTACCGGATAGGTAAAACATCCCCTACCTAATGAGAGAGCAGTGATTATACAAGAAGCACATTGTTCAGCAGTCGAGGGACACGTGGGAGTTAATAAATCATTTAATCGTATTCGACACAAATCCAACTGGAAACATCTTAAAGAAGACGTACTTAGTTTCATACGACAAAAACGATGAAAATAAACATACCTTCCCGGCAAAACAATTTCACTCATTAAAGAACTACAACATGAAAGTAAAGAAATTATGTTAATAATGCTTGAAATGTTAAAATATAACAAATATTTATTAGCTATGCACAACTTACAAACTGTAATATATGAAATAGAAAAGACATCACTTTTAAAATCCATTGTTAAACCTAATAATATTAATACATCAAATATTGCTAACATAGCACAGTTACATTTTATTATGTATAAAAAAATACTAATTGTAGAAATAGTACTACCGTTCATAGATGCCGAACAATTTGTCGTGTACAAAATGATGTCTTTTCCAGTTTTTCAACAATCTGAGACAAACAAGTCAATCGCTGCATACGAGGGTGGTTCGATAAGTACTTAGCCTCATCGCCCGATGGCGCCACTCTCGCAAAAGAAATATCCTATCACGTAGTACGACCTTCTCGATGGTAACTGTCAAAATTTCAGCCGGATCAGAGTTATAGTTTATTTTTAAGAGCGTGTGAAAGTAAGTGTGTCCGTTGAATTTTGAAAAATGGAAAAAGAGTAGTATCGGTCGGTGATTCGATACTTGTTTTTGGAAGGGAAATCGCACAGCGAAATCAAAAAGCGCTTGGATGCTGTGTACGGTGACTCTTCTCCTTCGATGGCGACCGTCAAAGATTGGTTTAACGAGTTTCAACGTGGTCGCACATCGATTTTTGAAGAGCCACGTCCAGGTGCTCCGAAAACGGCTACTACGGAGGATAACGTGACAAAAATTCACGATCTCGTATTGGCAGATTGACGATTGAAGGTGCCCGAGATAACTAAGATTGTAGGCATCTCAAAAGACCTCGTGGTTCATGTCCTGCATGAAATTTTTGGCATGAGAAAGCTGTCGGCGCGATGGGTGCCGCGTTTGCTCACTCCGGACAACAAGCGCGACCGTGAGACAACTTCAGAGCAATGTCTGACGCTGTTTAAGCGCAATCCGAAGGAGTTTCTGCGTCGTTTCGTGACAGTCGACGAAACATGGATCCACTGGTATACACCAGAGACCAAGGAATAGTTGAAACAGTGGACTTTACCCGGCGAAGGTGCTCCGAAGAAGGCGAAGACTGCCCCATCGGCCAGAAAGGTGATGGCCACCGTTTTCTGGGATTCACAAGGTGTGATCTACATTGACTACCTGGAGAGGGGCAAAATGGTCACAGGGCTGTACTGTGCCGAATTATTGGGCCGATTCGAAGTCGAATTGTTGAAAAAAGGGCCCCATTTGACGAAGAAGAAAATGCTCTTCCGCCATGACAACGCACCGGCTCACACCTCCGCCGTCGCCATGGCCAAATTGGTCGAATTAGGCTACGAACTGCTGCCCCATCCACCGTATTCTCCAAATTTAGCCAGGTGCGACTACTTTTTGTTTCCAAACTTGAAAAAGTCACTCACCGTGCAGAAATTTGAGTCGAATGAAGAGGTAATCGCTGCCACGGAATCCTACTTTTCAGACCTCGAGGAAACGTATTTTTTAGACGGGTTAAAGAAGTTGGAGCTTCGCTGAGCCAAGTGTATTGAACTAAAAGAAGTCTATGTTGAAAAATAAAACGCCACTTTTTCAAAATTTTCGTTTTTCTTTTGTAGGCTAAGTACTTATCGGACCACCCTCGTACATACAACATTAATTTTTGTATAATTATTATCATAATTTTTTCACTTTTATCAACTTCGAAGATTTATATCACACTAAATTACTTCTGTTTATTTATTTAGCACTCCAAGTAAATTGAGAGATAGCAAGCCACACTACAAAGTAGACAAAAAAACTGGTTTTTTAGTCGTTTTCAATAAAAAAATACCTTCTTATGTTAACCTTTTGGACCGAACTTTATACCGAACTACTTTTTTTTTGGTTATTTATCACAGCCTTCAGGTAAGGTGAGAGATAGCGAATTAAATATTTGGTCCAAATGGGCAAAAAACTATTTTTTGGAGTATTTTTTAACAAAAAAATGCATTTTTAGATGTTATGTTTACCCGTCAGGCAGGGCATTACACTAAAATACTTCTTTTAGATTATTAAACGTATCTATGAAATAATTGGAGAAATAGCGAGCTATGTATTCAGCGCCAATTGGCAAAAAGCATGATTTATAGGATAGTTTTCCATGAAAAAATTAATATTTTGTGGTTATCTTAATATATTACTTATAAATATCATGTAAATGGTGCTGTGTATCAGTAATTACAGGAAATTTTGGTCGCTGACCACAATTTTCAGGTTATTTATAACTTTTGAACGACATAAAGCCTCCCAATGGTCCAAAATAATAAAAATTTTCAGTTTTTTCAATTTATAAGTTAGTTCCATCATTTCTAAAATTCTGAAAAAATTCTAAAAAATAGTTTTATCAAAAACAAGAATTTTAAGAGATGTATGAAAGAAATGCAAAATAACGATTTTTTTTTACGCCGATTTGAAATTTTTAAAGTTATTTTAAAGTTATCTTTTGAGCTTAAATAGGTCTGTTATTAATTTTGTTTGATGCGCCATAAAATTCCCTTCAATCTAACGTTGAGTTTGATCAAATCGGTTGCAAATTTACAAATTTTAATTGAATTAATTTCAATACAATGAAAGATATGACCAAAATACGAAATACACGATTTTTGAGGTTAGGAGGCCTATGTTAGGTCTAAGAGTCTAAAACTTTGGGAATCCATGTTTTTTAACAAGACGAACAAATGAATAAAATTTCAGACCGCTAGATTTTCAGGCCGATTTACCTTATTTATCCAGCTATAAGCTCTTTCCGTTTTTCGAGTAAAAATCATTGAAATGAGTTATTTATTTAAATGCAGATTCCATAAATTCAGTAGACTTTGAAAATATTTTGTAGTTAAAAAAAATGTAGCAGATATCGAGATCTTTGACCTGAAAAAATTTTCTTAAAGATATATAATATTTATCTATAGTTATTGCATAATTACGAAGTTTCTAAATTTCATTAAAAATAGGTGAAACTCGAAAAGCAAGTAAACAAATAAGGATTTTGTACTATCTTTAATAATATTGTAAGGTAGATCAAATTATAGCGAAAAGCAAGTCCTTGAAGCAGTTTTTTCAACAATTATTATTTGAGAGAAAAGATATTGTCAAATTATTAACTATAAATTACACTTTTTTCCCGTAATAAGTTGATTACCATATTAATGTACTGGAAAAAGTAAATGTCAGGTTTTATATTGTTCATGATCATTTTTCATGTTAGTATATTCTAAGTAGAAGAGAAAAAACTTCCATAGGCCATAGTTTGTTCACAACTTTTTGAAAGATGAATATTTCTTCTAAACACGATATTTTATTTATTATTTTATAGATTTTCGAAAAGTTAAATATTTCTATTGCTGTCACGAAACTGCGACTAGATTTTTCTTGAGTTCTTATGGTTTGTAGTTTTACGTGCCTGAATCTGGCAACTTTATTTGAATACTGTCACTTAATTTTATGTAGCAAGCGGGGTCTCGTAGGCAACTTGTGTTTAGACAAGTGGGGCCTCATAGGCGACTTGCGTATAAACATAAAACAGTCAAATCTTTCTACCTCGGAAAAAAAGAAAAGTCGATTCGGAATTAGGAAAGATGAAGAGCTTTAATAAGAAATAACTAAAATTGGATTTACTTTTTATATTAGGACAATATATATTTCCGCAATCACTTTGTGACGGGCGAATCGATCGTAGAATTCGATCGCCCTATTCGCCTCTCTCTCTCTTCCGCGTGCCTTCCCCTGAGCCGCTGTCACATCGGTCTTGGTTGAGTAAAACCGAGTATCGACGCACGATGTGGCTTTGTTGCAGGTCTGATTCCTGATCGGCGGAGATGCCTGGCGTTGGAGGGATAGGCGTGAGCGGGGAGCAGAGGAGGAGAGAGAGAAATAGTGTCGCCGGCATGAGCCGCACATGTGTGCGTAGCCGGCGGCGCTCGGCCGTTTTGAGCACCTATAGGGAGGGGGCGCGTAAGAAATCGTGGAAGGCGCGAGATCGCAGTCAGTAGAGTTTTGACCGGCAATTAATTGCCAGCTAGTCAAGCTTCGCGACCAGAACCAGTGTTTGTGCGGTTAATTGCCATATAGCGACCATCAGCAAGAAGGAAGACCGGCTGCATCGAGAATCCCGCCTTTGGAAGACAACATCGTTTGCTCAGAGGACGCGGACTTCAGCAGCAGTGCTCCCTCTCAAGGTCAGGTACCCTTTTTGGTTTCTCGGTGCGCACCTCGATTTCTCTCTCTCCGAGCATCGTATAGGCCGGACGCGGACGAGCGGTTGCATGCGTGAACTCGCATCGCCCTCGCGGAATTCGCGAGATACGTTGTAATGTGACGTTCTGTTTCCTGTGCGTTAATTCGCACGGAACGAACTTAGCCCGGACTCGGCCGACGCACACGTCAACGCCGAATGTATATTATTGTAGCAATAAAGAGTAAAATAGTTGAACTGATGAGTTTATTCTGTTTAAACCTGTCTCTCTTGTAATTGATTAAATTGCGATTATCTATATTACCAGACGAAATAGCCCTCGTTAAATTTTCTCTACGAAGCAAATGCGCCTTCCGAGCCTTTCCCCTTAAATAATTTGTGACGCAACGTTGTTCGGGCTTAAATTGTTAACGTACGTGTTACATGGCATCCCTTGTGGGGAAATCGCGGAAATCGGGATTGAGATGATCGCGAGAAAGAGAGACAGGACGCGAAATTATAAAATAGAAAAGTAATTCGCGTAGACAAAAGAATTTGAAAAGGTCGGTTGACCCCGAGAGGGGAGGTGATCGAACGATCGGCCGAGCTGCGTTGAGTCGCGGCTCGAGCGGGGTTTGTTTACATTCCTCATCTCGGGTTCACAGAGAGCGCCGATCGAGAGAGAGATACGAGGCCGAAATTGTAGCATGGTCGTGTTGTCGTCGCTATACTCAGGCACGGGCGAGTGAGTCATCGACCTAACGTGTCGAAGGCCACTATTCACTATATCCACGGTATACGACCAGTAAAAGGACGGCTAGACGAGTCCATTTAAGAAGCGGGTGTTGTCAGTGTAGTTAGTTAGATACTTAAACGGTATGGCCATTGGGTACTAATCTGTGTTGATCAGCGGATTATAAAGGTGCGCCCTTGCCTGGGAGCCGCAACGAGAGAGAGAGTAGTTAGTATTTGTGTTTTTATTTTGAGATTAAGGACGCAGAGCAGTGCGTATAATTCGCACTGCCTGAAAGTTTATTTTATATTATTGATTAAGGAACGGACAAACGAAAGAAAGCGAATGCGTAGAAGTCGCATCCGCCGTTGATGAGAATTGGCCGGACAATAATTGAGGGCAAGTTAGTGTTGGTCGTTAGTGTTTTTTTTTTTGTTTAATTTTGTTTTATAATTGGACAGTTGCGCGACGCGGTCGTCGGTTGTGCCCACATCGCGAGCGTGATAGTGGATCGAGCGTTCGGGCGGTGTGAGAAGCAGGGCGCTTGTCAGGATGCCGCCAAGCGGGACGGCGGGCGCAATTATGCGCGAAATATTAAAAGATAGGTCGGTGCGGGCTCTTAAGCGGCGAATCAACGAAACGCCGCCCGCGGAGTTGCTGAGTCTCCTTAAGAGCTATGGCCTTAGCGTGACGGGTAGCCTCGGGGAACTTCAGGAGCGCATGCTGCGCTACATGATCTCGTGTGAACGGCCGGAGCTTAATCCGGCCCTGAGTCCGGGTGACTTTGAGTCGGGTGTTATGCCGGGCCCGCCGGAGGCCATTCTGCGGGAGGAATCGCGTGAGGTCAACATGGACCTGCAGCCCGATAGAGGCGAGGGGAGTAATGGACGTCTGGAAGGCCGGATCGAGCCTGCGTTAATTCGCAGGCGAGAGAGCTTGGCATCCTCGGAAGAGCGGCCGCCGCCGGTAGCGGCGCAGAGAAGTGGGCCGGAACATAGGAGCGAGGACGGGCAGGATAGCGCCCGAATTGCGTCACAGGATGGGGCGACGGCTCCCACCGATGCGAGGAGAGAGTTGGCGTCTCACGGAGAGGTGGCGTTCCGGGATGCCGCGGGGGGCCGAGCCATTTTCGGACAGGCGTGGAACATCGTCGCAAGCCTGCCTGGCTTAGTTATGCGGAGGGAAGTACGTGCAGCATTATCGGAAAGCGCGAATAATTTATATCGCGTAGAAGAGGCCGCGTTGGGGATGCAGGCGGGTAGGCGGGATGCGCCGCGCGCCGGGGTCGTGACGACAACTCGGACGCCACGTAGACGGGCGCGAGAGGGGCGACGATCTCGCTTTGCGTCGCGCCGGCGGAGAGAAAGTAGCTCGCGTGAGCCGGTTTCGGAAGACGAATTTTTCTCCGAAGTGGAAAGCGACGCCACCGAGGAGAGAGTATTGGGGTCGTTCGACCGGAGAACGAGGACCCCGGCACTGCCACGCGAGGTTGGAGAGGCCATGAAGAATTGGGAAGATTTAATTAGTAAACTGTTGAAGGACGGCGCGCGAGAGAATTACGCTGTGAAAACCGAGGGAACATCTTAGCTATCTCGCGCACCTTCAATCGTCGATCTGTCAATACGAGATCGTGAATTTTTGTCACGTTATCCTCCGTGGTAGCCGTTTTTGGAGCACCTGGACGTGGCTCTTCAAAAATCGACGTGCGACCACGTTGAAACTCGTTAAACCAATTTTTGATGGTCGCCATCGAAGGAAAAGAGTCACCGTACACAGCATCCAAGCGCTTTTTAATTTCGCTGCACGATTTCCCTTCCAAAAATAAGAATCAAATCACCAACCGATACTGCACTTTTTCCATTTTTCAAAAATCAACGAACACATTTACTTTCACACGCGCTCAAAAATAAACTACAACTCCGATCCGGCTAAAATCTTGATAGTAACCATCGAGAAGATTGTACTACGTGATAGAATATTTCTTTTGCCAGAGTGGCGCCATTGGGCGGTGAGGCTAAGTACTTATCGGACCGCCCTCGTAGTTGTGCTATTAACATTTAATTCAATATTAAACATTGACGTTGGTTATAATAAATTTTACATTGAAAATCAAGAAGCTATCACTTTACCGACTGGTAGCTGCGAAATACCAGATATTGAAAGCTTTCTAAAAGAAACATTAGCAGCCAAACGTATCAACGTTGCAGACAAAGAAAAAATCAACTTATTCATTCAGATTGGACGAGATCGTGCAATTACAATGAGTTATCGTACTTGGGAAATGTATGACTATTGAAAATTACCCGTCATCAGCATGTACATCAAAGCTTGTTTGGACTTTCAATCAATTGGAAAAGCCTCGCTTTGTTATTTTAGCTTTTCAAACTAAACGTAAAAGTTCAGCGAGTGTTAATTCTAGTAATTTTGATCATTGTAATATTAGTAATGTGAAGCTATTCCTCAATTCACAATGATATCCTTATGGAAATCTCAATTTGAATATCAATCAAAATCAGGTTGCTGTTCTCTACGATATGTACGAGGTGTGATCAAAAAGTAAGGTGAATTTTGAAATTTAGCGGGCTACGTCCGTTCGATCTTCGACTTTTTTATTTGGTTATGTCGGTACAATCGTCTAGAACATACGTTCCAAATTTCAGCTTTGTAGTATGTTTGGTTTGTTTGTCAGAGGCATCAAGGTTAGAAGTGTTTTGCGTGCTCCACGATTTACTGCAGTCTAAAAACATGGATCAAAGAGTTTGCATTAAATTTTGTGTGAAAAATGGAATCAAATGTTCCAAAACACTTGAAATGCTGAAAGTGGCATACGGTGAGTCTACTTTAAGCCAAAAAAATGTTTACAAGTGGTATAAACTCTTCCAAGAAGGCCGAGAAGACACCGATGACGAACCTCGTTCTGGACGCCCCAGCACATCAATAACTGATGAGAATGTTGAAGAAGTGAAGAAAATAGTGTTGGGAAATCGTCGAATTACCATTAGAGAAATTTCTGATGATATTGGCATCTCATTTGGTTCGTGCCAATCAATTTTGACGAGTGTTTTAGACATGAGACGTGTGTCAGCGAAGTTTGTTCCGAAATTGCTCAATTTCGACCAAAAGAAACGTCGCATGAGCATCGCCCAAGAGCTACTGAATGACGTCAACGATGATCCAGATTTACTCAACAGGGTTATTAACAGGTGACGAAACATGGGTATACGGTTATGACGTAGAGACTAAGACTCAATCATCCCAGTGGAGGCATTCTGGATCACCAAAACCAAAAAAAGCACGCTAAGTTCGATCAAATGTAAAGGTTTTGCTTACAGTTTTTATTGACTGCAGGGGCGTGGTGCATCATGAGTTCTTGCCACAGGGTAGAACAGTAAATAAGGAATATTACCTGCAGTTAAGCGCAATTTGCGCGAAGCAATCCGCCAGAAACGTCCGAATTTGTGGAAAAATAAAAATTGGCTTTTGCACCACGATAACGCCCCTGCTCACACATCGTTGCTTGTGCGCGAATTTTTGACTAAAACCAACATAGTAGCGATGCCATAAGCACCGTATTCCCCAGATCTGGCCCCCTGTGACTTCTTCTTGTTCCTAGAACTGAAGAGGCCCATGAAAGGACGGCGTTTTGCCACGATTGAGGAGATAAAGACGGCATCGAAGGATGAACTAAACAAGATCACAAAAAATGATTTTTTGAAATGCTTTGAGGATTGGAAAAAGCGTTGGCACAAGTGCATTATATCCGAGGGGGATTACTTTGAAGGAGATAAAATAAAAATTGATGAATAAATAAATATTTTTTGGTAAAAATAAAAATTCACCTTACTTTTTGATCACACCTCGTATACTAATTTTCAAAACGCTTACTGTGGTAAAGTAAACGTGCCGTTACTCAATGAAAAGGACTTTATTAATAAAGTGCCGCTAATAGTTATAGACTGCTCCAAACAAAATGAAACATTAAAAAGCGCCCCAGTCGATGTTCGCCTAGAATATGAAACTCGGACTGATTTTTCTGAAGATACTGCAGCCTACTGCTTAATATTACACGATCGTATTGTACAATATAGTCCAATTAGTGGTGATGTTAAAAAATTATTTCGAAATTAACAAGACATTATGTAATCAATGTATACAAAGCTTTTCAATAAAAAGCAAATAAAATATATATATACAGGGTGGTGAAAAAGTATGGAAACACCTGAAAATCTCAGAGGGTTGGTCATAAAAATAAAATTCTTAAGGTCAGGTCCTATATAACTTTCAACGAGGAATCCAGTGATGACCTTGAATTTGACCTTGGACCTTACCTTCAAGGTCATTTCAAGGTCAACCTCATTTTTTCAAATGAGAACCCCTATTTTTGATGCCGGAATCAAAATGAGCGGGAAATTTTACGTCCGGATACGTGGTTAGGTATGAGGTTAAAGTAACCTCTGGAGGTCAAATAGAGGTCAATGTCGGAAAAAGTATATTAACCCCTGAAAATCTGAGCGTTGGTCGTAAAAATAAAATTGTTAACGTCAGGTCTTATGTAACTTTCAACGATGAATCCAGTGATGACCTTGAATTTGACCTTGGACCTCACCTTCAAGGTCATGTCAAGGTCAAATTTCTTTTGTTAAATGGGAACCCACACTTTTGACATCGGCAATTGAAAGAGAGTCAAATTTTATGTTAAAATATGCCTTGAGGTCCAAGGTCGACGTGATCTCTGGAGGTCAAATAAAGATTAACAGTATATTTATATCGAAACTCCAAAAATGTGTCTATTTTGATTATTAAACAAGAAAACTAGTTTCTCAATCCAGAATCCTTCTTTTAGCGCTATCCAGGAACAACGACGTGGATGTAGAAGGATTCTGTTCCCTTTGGGGGGCTTTTTTAGAGTAAGTTCCGCTTGCCTTTCACTTGGGGTGCTTTGTTGAATAGGTTTTAGTATCACTGATCTCGATCACGCTACCCTGAACCTGAATCGGGATACACGGCTACACGGAAATACGGCGATTTCCAAAATTACTGAATAAGTTGGCTAAAATAAGAAAATAATTTAGAAAATCAGATATGTAGTTTGTAATAATTTGCAAAAACGATTCACTTGCAGAAATTTGCAAAAACTATTCATTTACGAAAATTTGCTAAAATGATTCATCTGCATAAATTTGGTAAAACGTTTCATTTGCAAAAAATTTCTAAATCGTAGCCTTTCAAACAAATAACGAAAACGAAGTTGGATCCCGCAAAAATTCGTTTCTATTTTCATTAACATTCATTTACCATTCAAACCGTTACATTAAAAAAGTATTGCTAAGTTTAAATTAGACAAGAAAAAATTATTTTCGTTACGCCCGCTTCTACAAGAAAGAAAGAAAAGAAAGAAAGCCAACATATCCACATTTTCAAATGAAAATCTGACGTTTCCGCTTTTACAAATAAAAACTCAACTTGTCCGATTATTCCACCAAACTGACAAAATGTATCTTTAACAAAATAGCTGTCTCATTAAAAGTCGAAAATTCAATATTATGTGTGGCTTTTTCATGTCCGCGTAATTACATAAATGATATTGTTAAAAAAAGGTTTTCTTTAGATAGAAAATAAATTTATGAATGAATGAATTTTTATTTCAATTCGCTTGACGAATACATTTTTGGTATTACTGCATAAATAACACTCTGTAGTTGCAAGAGATAAAATTTGACAAAATCACCAAATATTTTTGTTGTAAATTAGTTTTGTACGAAGAAGTCATTTTGAAACCAAAATGTTTCGATTGTCCGAAAGAGAACGGATATCACTTTTGATGATGAGAGGTTGGGGTGATATGTATAGGTCATATACACAGGTAACTAATCTGTTTAATGCAATATTTCGAAACGATGGTACTCCTATATCAAGAGGAACTGTTTCAAAAACAATAAGACGTTTTGATGACACGGGACCTGTTCGAAATCGTCCTGTTGCTGGTAGACCATCGACAGCAACAAACGAAGAAAAATCTTTACATGTTTTACAGTCTTTTGTAGAAAATCCTCATGAGACTCTTCGATCTGCAGCTTTACAACACGACATCCATCACACATCTGTTCTTCAAATTTTGAACAGAAACAAATTGCATCCCTTCAAAATTAAACTCGTACAAGAATTAAATGAAGATGATCCTGATCGTCGCACTGAATTTTGTGAGACGATGATGGAAATGATAACTGACAATCCACAATTTTTAGGAAATATTGTCTTTTCAGATGAAGCAACGTTTCAGTTAAACGGTAATGTCAATCGACATAACTTTCGATATTGGTCTGATACAAATCCTCACTGGATGGACGCAACTCACACTCAATATCCTCGAAAACTAAATGTGTGGGCAGGAATTGTAGACGACACAATAATAGGTCCCTTTTTTATTGAAGGAAATTTAAATGCACAAAATTATGAACAGCTATTGCGAAACCAAATTGTTCCAGCAATACAAGCTGTAAAAGGAGACGATTTCGAAAACACATGGTTCCAGCAAGACGGTGCAGCACCATATTTTGCAGTTAATGTTAGAGGATTCTTGAATGAAACATTCTTTGAAAGATGGATAGGTAGACGAGGTAGCATAGAGTGGCCTCCAAGATCTCCAGACTTAACACCATTGGATTTTTTCTTATGGGGTTATTTAAAATTAAGACGTAGAATTATTGAGGAAACTGCTCTCATTACAAGAGATATGATTCGACATGCAGTTCAGTCATTTTACATCAGGATTGGTTACTGTCAAGAAACAAATGGAGAACAATTTGAGCATCTGTTATAAATTTACTCATCTACTATAATAATTCATAAAAACGCCCTAAGTGAGAGGCAAGGGGAACTCACGATAATCCAGCACCCCGACGTGAGAGGCAAGGAGAACTCACGATAATCCAGCACCCCGACGTGAGAGGCAAGGGGAACTCACGATAATCCAGCACCCTAAAGGGAACAGAATCCTTCTACGTCCACGTCGTTGTTCCTGGATAGCGCTAAAAGAAGGATTCTGGATTGAGAAACTAGTTTTCTTGTTTAATAATGAAAATAGAAACATTTTTGGAGTTTCGATATAAATATACTGTTAATCTTTATTTGACCTCCAGAGATCACGTCGACCTTGGACCTCAAGGCATATTTTAACGTAAAATTTGACTCTCTTTCAATTGCCGATGTCAAAAGTGTGGGTTCCCATTTAACAAAAGAAATTTGACCTTGACATGACCTTGAAGGTGAGGTCCAAGGTCAAATTCAAGGTCATCACTGGATTCATCGTTGAAAGTTACATAAGACCTGACGTTAACAATTTTATTTTTACGACCAACGCTCAGATTTTCAGGGGTTAATATACTTTTTCCGACATTGACCTCTATTTGACCTCCAGAGGTTACTTTAACCTCATACCTAACCACGTATCCGGACGTAAAATTTCCCGCTCATTTTGATTCCGGCATCAAAAATAGGGGTTCTCATTTGAAAAAATGAGGTTGACCTTGAAATGACCTTGAAGGTAAGGTCCAAGGTCAAATTCAAGGTCATCACTGGATTCCTCGTTGAAAGTTATATAGGACCTGACCTTAAGAATTTTATTTTTATGACCAACCCTCTGAGATTTTCAGGTGTTTCCATACTTTTTCACCACCCTGTATATATATAGTGTTGGAATTTAATACATACAACCTATAATCATACTATATAGTGACTATGACGTTTTATACTTTCGAATGGTGAGGTATGCTGACTATGACGCCCTCTACTTTCAAATGGTGAGGTATAGGCTTTATATAGAACAAATACGTGCCTTTACTCTCATAACGGTTTTGGGATCTCGTAGAGTTCACATTAACTTTAGCATCTTTTCAAATGGATTTCGTAATAGATTTTCAAGGCTTTCAAAGTTTAAACGAGACTTTTGTTTGTAAAGAACTCGCATATTTACCATTAGATGTAGATGCTGTTCCAACCGTGTTGTTTTTCGAACCACCATATCATTGGTTTCAACTTGTTTTCAAGTATCGAAAAGTAAATCATTTCTTAGAAACGTGTCATCATGGTTTATTATGGAGATCCGGCATTATTCCATATAAAAATTTAGCACGTGTACTAATAAATCATTTAGATAATTCTAGAAATATTTATGTAAAATGATTAAAAAAGAAACAATGGTTACAAAAAATATTACCCGAAAAGTAAGTATAAAAATTATTTTTATTTTTTGTTAGAAATTAAAATCATTATTAAATAGAAACTTTTTTCCTTCTATAGAAAAATTTTAGAACTTGAAAGTGAGATGAGATGTCCACCAATGAGCCCATTACCTTACCCATTAGAAATAATATGCACATATCATTACAATAAACCAGCTAACTTTGTATGTGCCGTTACAAATGCACAAAGATTGTTTTTATGGATAAAGGTAGGCGGAAGCAATCTGAAGTGAAAGGTATTGATGAAGTTGACAATATTACATATAAAAATTCAACTCAATATTTCGATATAGCGATGTCAACTACTGAAAATAAAGTTTATAGACAGACTGTATTATATTAAATGTATTGTTGAATGAACAATAAATTAATAATTAAACGAAAATTCTATAAATTTTATTAATTATTATTCAAATAAAATATACTGTGAGGTCGAAATGTTCCTGAAATATAATGAAACTACTACAGCGCTTGCTTAGAGAAAAAGAGAGAGAGAGAGTAAGAGAGAGCAGGATATAGCTTACCAAGCTGTATGCTAGACTCTCTCCAAGGGCCCACATGCCCTACTATCGAAGCAGAGCGAGAGAGAGAGTAACATCCACACTATATAGCGTATGCGCCTAGCAAGCTAGAGACGCTATCCCCTCTCCAAGGGCTATACGGCGCACGCTCCTAGCAAGCAGCTAGAGACGCTACCCGCTCTCCTAGGACTTACACCTAGCCAGCATGTTTACTGAGTATCCTACTGTCGAAGGAGAGTGAGAGAGAGGAAGGGAGGGAGGGAGAGAGAAAGATATTTTTTTTAAATTTAAATCAATTTATTTAATTAATATTATTACATTTTATTAAATATACAATTTTATTAAATTACAAAATTTTTTTTAAAATATTTTTAATATTTTTTTTTATCACATGGTTTGGTAGGTCATGTAGGTTTCCTAACCAAACAAGAAAATACGCTCGGGTCCCTGATGCTTTCAATCGATTTCACCTTCGGTACCACTTTCTGCGTGCTCGTGGTATCAGTGGTAGTAAAAATCATGCTGCTGCTGCTGTTGGTAGCGATTATTGCCGTTGGAAGGGCATTTTCGATGCTACTCATTGGATGTCTATCCACAGCATAAGTAGCATCATTCATCTCAAAAATAATATTCATTTTTTTAAATTTAGTTATAAAATATAAAAATGTATTTATTTATAATAATAAATAATCTTACCTCAAGAAATTTTTTCTTTGGTGGAAGAGATGTAAACGCTGCTAACGAAACAGCGTTTACACATCTTTTTTTGGCTGCTTTTACGGCTGTTGTTTCGGTCGCAGCCCTCGCAGCCTTTTCGGCTGCACACTTTGCAGCCCTCACCGTCTTCTCGGCTGCAGCTTTAGCAGCCCTTTCAGCTATATATTTTGTGGCCTTTGCTGTCCTTTCCGCCGCGGCCCTTTCGCTCGCAGCCCTCTCGGCTGCAGCTCTTTCGGATACAGCTCTTTCGGCTGCAGCTCTTTCAGCCGCAGCTCTTCCGGCCGAAGCCCTTTCAATTCTCTCGACATCGCTGTGTAACTAAGAACAAAAAATATATATACTTATTTAAATATACTTATTTAAATATAATTATTTATATATACATACCTTGATAACTACTTCTAATATATGTTAAATATATCGCCTATGCGACTATGCGACGGATCCAGCACGATTATATTTAGCTGAAAAGAAAAAATAAAATGATTAAAAATAAATATATTTTATATTATATAAAAATACTAATTAAACTTACAACTCTTAAAATAGAAATTAATAAATAATAAAATATACTAGTCGGTAAACTTGCTAGCAGGATCGGCGGAGTATAAAAAATTATAAATATTTATTATAAAAAACTATCTTGAATAATTAATAGAATATATATATACGTAAAATACTTTCATTAACCATGAAAATAATCATGGCATTTATTATTTTTATTATTTGTGTATTATCCATTTCTTTAAATTTTTTTATAAAAAACAAAGAAAAGTTACTAAAAAATATTAAATGCTTCGTCGATATATTTTTCTTGAGCACTACCGAACTATTGACTCCGGAAGAGATTTTTAGAAAAATCAGGATGATTCCTGCTCTCCAAAAGAAAGTCTAGTCAAATTGAAACAGATCTTTAAAGGAAGAAGAACATTGATTTCGCTTTAGACGCTCAGCATGTGGGGGATGTTAACGCAACTAAACAAGGCTAACTTAAAAACCTTATCTCTAAGGCAAAAAGCAATAAAATTACTAAGAGACGATTCGTCATTAAGATTACTTTATCTTGAATCACCCGCTGCGTAATACATACTTTCGAACGCATCTTCATTGAAAAAGGAACATCGATTGCGTTTTAACCCTTAGCATGAGGTAAAGCGTTATTGGAGAGAGTGCAAGGTGGTGTGAGTGATTGAAAGTTTCCTAAAATTAAATGTTACCCTGAAAAAGGATAGTGCACGCTGCTAGAATGCATCTTCATTTAAAAAGGAACATCGATTGTGTTTTAGACTCCTAGCAAAAGATGTAGTGTTATCAGAGATTGGTTGAAAGGTTCCCAAAAATCAAAGCTTATTATTAGACCTACTATCGAAGTAGAGCGAAAGAGAGAGCAGCATATAGCTTACCAAGCTAGAGACGCTACCCCCTCACCAAGGGCCTAAACTCAGTCAGCATAAGCTTACTAAGTGCCCTACTATCGAAGAAAAGCGAGAGAGAGGAATAGACAGATTGATTGATTGATAGAGAATTTATTTATGCCATAGCCACATTTTGGCCTTATGGCAATTTGCATAATGTAATACATACAAATAAAAATACAATATAAATACTGCATAACAAAAACGATCAGTCGGTAGTAGAACCAGACTACTATATACAACAGTAATAACAATAAGAGCCGCCGACAGAAATTACAACAATTTATAACAACGCGGAGCAAAACGTAAGCAATACGGGACAGACATGGCAGTTTGAGAATTCAGCAGCAAATAACAAATTAGCACAGTATACCCCTTGTGTTAACGCAAGCCATTTAAAGCCAGACCAAGACAAACTTGTGCGCCAACTGCAACCAGCAACCATCTTAACAATCTATTCCTTGAAACAAATCTATTCCGTGAAACAAATATCACGTGCTTTGAGGTACTCCAACAATCCCAGCCTAAAATCTGCACTGTTTTCCCTGAGGTGTAAAAAAGCGGGCAATGAGTCCCAAAGGATCATGGCTTGTACTGTAAATGAACTTTCATATGCGGCAGTACGAACCAGAGGGATAGCAAAGCTAGATTGTTGAAGACGCCCAGAGCGCCGAATTTCGCCTTTCGGCGGCGGGAATAAGGCATACAAGTACTCCGGCTTTTGAGTAGTAAAGGTTTCGTACAGTACCGAGGCCATAAAGTACCTTCTTCTCGCTCGGATCGATAGACAACCTAACTTGTCGTAGAAAGGCTTAAGACAGGCGTCTTTCTTAAGTCTGAAAACGAAACAAACGCAAACATTTAGCAGACGCTGGAGCTTAATGATGTTGAGATAATTAGGCAGATCGCAATAGACCAGACACGCATAATCGAAGTGTGGCAACACAAGGGCAACAACCAACTCCTTGCGAAGGGCTAACGGCAGAATCGAACCTCTTCTCCGCAACTTATGCAGCGCACCGAACACACGCGATAAAACCTGGGCCACCTGCGAGTTCCACTGAAGACTATTAGACATGATGAGCCCCAAGTCCCTTACAGTAGGCACGAGCGGAATGACGTTATCTCCAATGACGATTAGATATAGTGCACTCAAATCCAGAAAGCGTAATTGTTGAACTGATCCGAATAGCATAGCCGTCGTCTTAGCATAGTTGATATCAATTCCACGCATGATTGACCAATTTACTACGCTATTTCCATCCTGGTTTAGTTTCAAGATTCCATCGTTTACCTCATTAGGTTTGCACTGAATGTAAATTTGGAGGTCATCGGCGAAAAGCATACCAACAGAATGAAATAGGACCAGTAAAAGAGAATTTATAAATATCAGAAATATGATAGGGCCAGGTGCAGAACCCTGTGGAACCCCCGAAGTAGCTACGAGGAACTCTGAGATGGTACCATCAAGATCAAGTACTCCCTGGAAACGGCCCGTTATATAAGAATAGATAAATATAACAGCATCATCCGAGAAGTTTAATTCCCTAAGAATCACAAGAAGCACAGTATGATCGAGAGAGTCAAACGCCTTCTTGAAATCAAATAAGAGCAAGATTGTTACATGACCCTCATCAAAGCCAAGGTGAATATCCTCAGTGATCTTCAAAAGAGCTGTCTGCGTGCTGTAATGCTTGCGAAAGCCCGATTGGAAATCAGAAATGAGATTGTTTCCCTCCAAAAAATCAAAAAGTCAGTGATCCGCTGGGCGATAATTTTATCGAAAATCTTGGAAAAATGAGAAAGATTAACAATCGGACGTGTGTCTGACGGAGTTTTAGGGTTTGGGACCTTGCTAAGGGGAATGATTGCAGCCCTCTTCCATCTGGTGGGATACTGCCTAGTCTCCAGCGACATGTTAAACAGATTTGTTAGCGAAGGAACTAGCGAAAGAAAAATTTGCTTGAAGTAGGTAAGAGACAAACCATCAAAGCTACGGCACTTCGCCCTCGGAAGACAGGATTTGAAAGAATTCAAAACCTCAGTCTTAGTAATCGGCGCAAATGAAAAAATTTCACGGTTCAGCACTAATGGCAAAGCTAGAATATCTTGCAATTTGTCACTCGAGCAAAGCGGATGCCTCGTAGCCATTGAACTGAAGTTCAAATCTCGCGCCGAGAATAGTCGGAGTGGCGTGCCAGCTACATCATTCGTAATGCCAAATCTATTTAAAAGACGCCATAGTTCCGACTTACTGCACGCACCAACAAGGGACTTTATTCTATTCGAGCTAAGTCAATGCTTTTGCGAAGCCGTCTACGGACTTGCTTATACTCCAACCAATGGAGCCGATTTCGCGAACGCTTGGCACGCTTATATAGTCGATCTCTATGCTTGCGCAGATATTTAAGATCCGCCGACATCCACAGAGCAGAATTTGTCCTGATTCTTCGTGTCACGAAGGGCGCATGTTCGTCAAGACTGGTGGAGAGTATTTCCTCAAATGAACTCAAATATTGGTCGAGATCATCTGGTCGGGATGAATTCAGGGGCATCAAAGCAAAATCAAGTGTCCGAGCAAAACGATCTGGTGAAATGTGCTTGAATGAACGAAAAGTATAGCTCTTCGATTTGACAATGCAAATGCTAAGGTCAACATCACAAATTAAATAGTCATGCCTGTTAATGTATGGAGCACGTGATTGTTTAGTAAATGCTACACAATCAGGCGAATTAACCAGGATGATATCAATCAATTTGTCTGAGCTGGCCGTATGATGAGTCGCATTGAAAAGGACCAAGAACAGAGAATAGTCCGAGATAAGTTTATTCAAATAGACTCCATAGCTATCGTTCCGATCACAAACATCTGAATTAAAATCCCCAACGATGATCACACCCGTATACCAATGTGAAAGCTCCTGAATCCGCTTGAATAGGCCAGATAACACACGACCTTCAGGTCTACGGTAGGCAACGCAAAATAAAATCTTCTTATTAGCTACAGTTATATCTAAAATCATGTACTCGGTCTCATTTCGAACCTTGATGGATGACTACTCAATCACACTGAAACTCATGCTTTTACGCATGTAACAAGCCACACCACCGCGCTAAACATAAGCGCGCTTGCCTGTCTCCGATCGAAGGCCCCGATCATTACGAGCAAAGCTGTAACCATCGATGGAATACGGAACATCACCATGATTTGGTGTCAACCAAGTTTCCGTAACAGCAAGGATATCGATATTCTCCTCTATTAGAAGTTCCCTAATTTCAGCATAATGGCGATCCAGCGAGTTTGCATTGACGTTAGCTATACGCAACCCTTTCGAGGAGACTCTAATTGGGCAGGTAGGGCTTGTGGGTAATTGGTGTCATTCCAAACGATCAAGATCAGCTTCGGTCACAATCACACGGCGCTCCGATTTATCGTCTTTGGGAACATAAATGTTGCCATCACGCAGCCACACATATTTATAATTTAAGGCCTCTGCACGTGATTTCGTCAACATGCGTAACTCATGCACCGGCTGTGGAACCAACTCGTAAAGTCCAATTTCGCTGTGGGACGAACCACCGACAAGAGCAGACAGCTTAATGCTGCCGAATTTGCGCTTAGCTTCAAGGATGAATCTGCGCACCTCGGGGGACTTTAGCCTAATCACGAAGGAGAACGACTCCACTCACGAGGGAGTGTTTCGCTGCCGGTTAGTCGCCCCACCATCTGAACCCAGCTGGCTTGAAGTGTCTTGCGGCAACACACGACGCACGAAGGGCCTTGTCTCGATGATGTCCGCAGATAAATGGCTAATACCAAGAACTCCAAAAATTCGTGTAGCAAGGTCATCGAGAGGCACGGCGCACGACGATGGCAGACCAGTCACTCTTATCTGGGTACTAGGCACAGCTCGAGCGTAGAGATCCTTCAGCTGGTCGATCTCACCACGCAGAACCACATTTTCATTCACCAGATTGTTTATTATTCTATCCTGCGTTTTAAATCGTTCAGCAAACGCATCTAGCTTCGCACTTGTTTGCGCAGCAATAGCATTCTGGTTCCGAAAAATCGCAGCCAATTGATCGGATTGGGAAAGATTGCCCCAATTCTGCGGGAGATCATTATTATCTGCGTGCATGTTGGATGAGCTATCAGATGACAGATTCATATTGGTCTCCACAACGTTACGCACGCTATCAAAAGTGGAAGAACGGGCCGTAGCAGATAAACTAGCCGAGTTGGTAGCGTTGAGCAGCGCTAAATATTTTTGTCTCATGATAATCCGATCCAAATGAAGTGCGCAACAAGCTTCCGCTGATTTCGACTTAAGATAATAAGTTACACAGCCTGGATGAAAAATACGAGCGCACACCTCACAATATCTTAGCGCACCGGCAATATTACCAGAGCAACGCGCACACAAAGTTTTATTACGCTGCTTATTTATATCAGGCATCAGAAGCAACGGAAGATTCACTCATTCATTCATAAAGGCACGCAATGACATCTGTAGCGAATTCAAGGAACGCCCACACTTAGCAATCGGTAATCGAGACGCGGCGCCCTCTCGCTAGACAAATCGATATGCAAATTATATTCAAATTTCGCGCACAAGAATCCAAATACGCCAACGTAAACAGTCACAAACGAGTGACTTACGCATAAATTAACGTAAGATTATAATATAAACAAGCACTGATAAACCGTAAAATACATACATGAACTAAACAAACACCATCACAAGTCTCAAATAGGTATATAAAAGTAAATTTCACTGGACCACTGAGTTTCTCATCTCTTCTTTAATAAAGCAAATCAGTCGATGGTCATCAGAAGAACGTAATCACAGGCGCAGGCAAGTGATGACAAGGCCAATGACGGTAAATTCTTGCAGAAAGATGGCTCCAGAGCTCAGCAAAAATACACAAAATTATCGGTGGTGTTTGAGACTTTACTGGCTTAAATAAAAAGGCCTATTAGCACAGATTATTAAAAAAAGCGTAGGCCAGTAAGAAACGCACCACCTGCGATCAAAAGTTGCTCAACTCGCAAAGCGAGATATCAGTACCACGCAACAAATAGCGGACAAATAAAATATACGTGCAGACTCACCGACGGAGAGAGAGAGAGAGACCATCATATAGTTTACCAAACACCCTACCGACTTCTACAGCATCCTACCTTAATAACCTCTGTAGGAGGGTGGGTGGGTGAATGGGTGGCGGTGGATGGGGGGGCACTCTGTCGAAGGGCCCACTAGCTTCTGTCTCAGGACATACACATATACCTTATGCATTGGCGACGCATCTTCAATGCATTAGCTACATTGATTACCTTTTAGATATTCAGCGGGAGGTGTCAAAGGTACATCAAATGCCTTTTAGACACTCAGCATACGGTCTCACCTTATCGCGATAAGAAGGTGTCGCGGTAGTGTGATACTGCGAACCCTTCATCGAGCGGCCTCTTTGTGTCCCAGAACATACACATATACCTTATGCATTGGCGACGCATCTTCAATGCATTAGCTACATCGATTACCTTTTAGATACTCAGCGGGAGGTGTCAAAGGTACATCAAATGCCTTTTAGACACTCAGCATACGGTCTCACCTTATCGCGATAAAAAGGTGTCGCGGTAGTGTGATACTGCGAACCCTTCATCGGGCGGCCTCTTTGTGTCCCAGAACATACACATACCCCGTATACATTGGCGGTATCCTTTGTCGGTCCTTTGTGTCCCAGAACATAAATTGCTTATCTACTTACTCTTTATTGAGCTTTGCGGGTTATTGATACGATTTGATATATGAAAAAATGGAAAAGTATATGAATACGCAAATTTTATGGAATAACTATTTCAATTCTAAGTAAGCTTTGCGTAGTATAACGGATTTCTAATTTTTGGAAAAACAGGACGTCATAAAATTTTTATGGCATTCTCTACTCGCCGAATTTCCTTGTCGGTTCGGCGTGACAGCCTGAACCAATTCTTTTTAAAGCAAGAGACATACTCCAGATGGGGGTCTGGGTACGTTTTTTGGTTTTACGGGCCTTTCCATAAAACTCTAAATTCGTTTGAGGAGATAAAGGCTTTTAAAGAAAAAGGCGGAATTTATCGATTAATTAAAAATAAGATGTTAAAAATATTGCCCGTCGTCACATTGCAATCTATTAATTGCATTTAATTAATTTGACGCAATTAATTTACGTGTAATGCATAGATTCAGTGAAAAAAATGAGCAGACACCACGGGAAACCTATCTCAGGGCTGTCGTCAAACAGCCGCTTCACTATACCTGATGGAAAAAAATATTGAAATTAATTTCAATTAATAAATAAAATAAAATAATTATTATATAAATACCTTTGATTAATTCTTCCCGCTTTATGCGATACTTCAATCGACGACCAGCATATGTAGGTGATTCTATCCACGGCACAGTGGATTTCTTCTGTGTCGTGGTGATTGGCCTTGGGCTGACAAGGTCGATGTATGGTATTGGTGGAATCACTAGGTTGATGTGCACGATTCGCCTAGGTTTCGGTTGGTGCACCTCGCACACAATCTCGCAATGAGATCTAAAAAAGTATAATATAAAGTATTACTCACACACACACACACACACACACACACACACAGTTACACGTATGGTGAAAGCTCTAAACATTTCGGTGATGGACGTGGTGGTTGACGTGGACGGCTGTAAATAAAAAATAAATAATTAATAATTATATTTTAACGGGGTTCTGACTACCCTGTGAAGGGTGATGCTAGGTAGCTACTCGACTTGCGGGTAACTCGTTATGGGGGTCTCGTAGGACTCAGCCCAGTGGCTCAGCTATGCCCCTTGAAGGCATCCTTGCCTTCGGCCCGTGGAGAGCGTCGTAGGTCAGGTAGTAGCGGGCGGTGCTAGCCAGCGCGCGCATAGCACGGGAGAGGGAAATGCCGAGAGGAAAGACACAGCGGTTAGCAGAAAGAGTGTTTACTAAAACAAAGGTAACAATGGAAGCATACAAGTAGCATTTACAGTGAGAGAGGCAAGTAAGAAGCAAGCGAGAGAGAGAGTCTTATGATCGAGCGGGCACTTACATTACGGTTTCGCAGTAGTGTCGGATTTACTCCTGACACGCGCAGGTGTTTGGCCGCGAGGCCGCTCTCTCAGGCTGATCGGCGATTATCTGCACGCACGCACGCACGCACGCAGAATGCTCTTGATGTCGTAGGCTTTCATCCACTCGCACGCACTCTGCACTCTCGGTCCTTATCGGCGAAAATATTAGCTGCGTAGCACAAGGTACTTATTCGTCGCACGGCGATAGCCGGGCTTGCTTTCGTCGCGAAGGCGGGCAGCGGATTATCCCTCGCATGCGGAAGGGGTCCCCCTCTTTCCCGCTGGCTATTCGGCAGCGGCGCGTCTCAGCCAATTAGGCAAACGTGCGCGACACTCGAGCGTCCACGCACTCACGCATACACGCGGATTTCTCTCTCTGCTCGATGCTCTCTTACTTACCTTGTGCCGCATCCACAGCTGCGGCCAGACAGGAAAATTACATAAGAAAAATACATAAGTTGTTAATAAATTATGATTGGCTTAAGGAGAGAGAGAGACATAACGAGACTCAGCTCGTTATAATATATAATTCTATGTAATATTTTCTTGAAAGAAAATCTTTAATTCCTTCTTTTCATTCGTAAATCGATAAAAAACCGTTTAATTTCTTTTCTCAGTCTTATCTCGACTGGCCCTACATTCCTGAATTTTGTTTTGTCTAGTGGCAACTGGCAAGACATAAACGTCAGTTCAGCGGTTTTTCACATACAGCAGACCAGTTGTAAAAATCAACGAACAGGTCATGGGTGGTATAGCTGCAACGACTTCAACGGATCTTTCTTTGAGGACTATTTTTCAAGACGATCTCACAGTTATTCCAACGTTCAATTGAAATATAAAACAGTACTTTTCTGTGCAAAATTACGTATGACAAAATATTTGTTCAATAAATAAACGAATTATATTTGAAAATTTTATCAAATTTTCCATAAAACAGCACTTTCCAGTGCTAAATCAAAAAAATTATTAAAAACTTTGTCTCGTGTTTTTTTCTTTTTCCCAATCCAATTTGCAGCAAAGACAATAGGTAAGTATAAGGTAGGTATTTTTTAATTACCGTTTCATTAAAAGTCTTATTTTTATAAAAAAATTCTAATTACATATACATAGCCACAAATTAAATTTTTTGGAATAATCTTTACCAATTTTTTATCGATTTAATTATATTATAGAATATTATACAACGGTAGTCGATTTAATTAATCGATCCATTCGCGATTCTGCTTCTCGCGCGTTAGTTCTAATAATTAAGAGAGAGAGGGGGCGCGCGATCTTTTGAATGAGCAGTTACGCCTCAGCTGCTCACGCGAGTTTACCGCCGACTTGTGTTTCGCACTTAGTTTCGCCAAAATAAAATTTCTTTGGGACAATTACGTGGATGTGTGCAACGACAGTATTGCAGCAGCAAGCAGCGGCGCGGAAGCAGCAGATTGCAGCAGATAAAGGCAGATCGAGGTAGCGCAGCTGATTAATCGAGGGGCAGCGGCAGTTGATATTTTACATCAACAATTATGGCTGATCACCGTAATTGCACCGCATGGTAGGTCCACCTTCCGTCATTATATACGATACAAAATACATTCGGTATTTTGTCTAATCGTGTTAGCGTTATTTTTTGTATTCGCGTCAAGCGTTAGTTCGCGGTAGAATTCGAATCTTCTCTCTCTCTCTTTCTCACCGAACATAGTTAATTGTAAAATCCTATTCGCGAGCGTTAGTCTTTTGGCCCTACAAAGACTGTAGTGATTTTTATTAATTAAAGTCTGTTAACTTTATTCGCAGTTTTCGTCATTTAATTTTCCTAGTAGCTTAACTAATTGAAAAAGGCTTAGGTTTTAATCCGATTACATCTAGGGGATTAAGAAGATTAGGAATAAAGTCGCTCACACATAAAACTCATCGAGTGTTACAAGACACGTGACTTAAGGTAAGTTCAACTCTGTTTGATAGAAGACAACTAGGATAAATCATCTGACGTTAAGGCGAATACACGTAGTATCATACGTGTTTAACGGAGCGGCGGTTTGCTCTGCATCGTGGGAGTTTGTTCTTAAATAAATTTCCCATTTTTCATATAACCTCCCCCGTTACAATTAATATTTATTAGAGATGATAGATATTAAGAATACAAAACGCGCATAGTGACTAGTACTCTCTGAAAGAATGGCTACGGTTAAAGCGGCACAGCGTAGTCGGGCGAACGCACGAAGAGCGCGAGTTCGATTTCCTTCCTGTAGTATTGATATATATTTTTTATTAATATTATAATTATAATTAATGATAAATATTTTTAAGAATTATTTATTTAAATATAATTAAATATTTAAATATAATTAAATATCCAAATATCTTTTTTCTGTTAGAGATTTAATCGATTGTTCTTCAAATGGAAGGGTATAAAGATATGACTATCATGAAAGAATAAGTTCATATATTATAAAAAAATTTCATTTTATTCATTCATATAAAGAGTATAATATGTTGAATGTATATGGTTGAAAGTTTTTTATATACTTCTGACTTCGGTATAGATTTGGTATTGGTTGAATAATTTTCAGTGTATGATTTCCATTGCAAAGATGGTTTTGTTTTCTTATCATTTGCATTGGAACTTTTACTATGTAGGGAAGACGTGTGTAAGGTACACTATTTTTCTGCCCCATTCTGATGAAAAAACGATTACAACAAGCAAAGCACGTTATATTGATAGTTTAATCTTTAAAGATCAACCACCGATAATTTTTTAAATACTTGTAGTGTCATCAAATTCTAATAATGGACTAAAGCGTTTAATAAAAATGTGTTGCCTTATATAGTCGATTATTTTGAATGGATAGAAAATTAGGGAAGTGGGACGAGGGGAGGGGCGGGTGGGAGTAACTTTTATCTAGTTCATCTGCTTCTCATGGTATAAAAATGAACTGAAACTCAGTAACAGTCGCATTTGACTATTCGCATCCAGCGTGTTAGCATTAAAAAGAAGTGCTAAGAGATTTCTGTAACGCAACGTTTTCGTGTGAAAGTGATATTTTGCAACGATTATGAGCGAGAAAGTGATGGACTATAGGAAACTATTTTGATTTGAAATTAATTTATATAATTTCTTTTCATCACATGCATTTTTTCTAGATTTGAGCAAACGAGGCTGCATAGCTTCACCGTTAAATGATCTTACGAGTATGTGCTACCAGCAGATCTAGCCACAGCTGGATTTTATTATTCTGAACAGATAGATCAGGTACGCTGCTTTGAATGTGGCATAGAAATATGTAATTGGGAAGAAGATGACGATCCTATGACAGAACATCGACGATGGGGTGTTCTATGTTGTTTTATTCGTAATAAGGCTTGCGGTAATGTACCAATCGGATGGAGCAATTTATCCATACTGTCACAAAGAGGTAGGGATGATTGTGGAATGTATGAGCTGGAGTATCGGTTTGGAGCGTCAGGACAACCAGCGCTCGCAACGAACAGCATTGTTACAGAGAATGAAAATAGCTCAGCTGTAGCTAGCGCAAGTGCAGCAACAGCCATGCCAACGTAGCATCAGTAAATGAAATCACGAAGATGCTTGATGATTTAAATTTATTAGAAAAAATGATGAATGCATCAGTTAGCATAGCAACTGTTTGTCAAAAACTTATATGTAATTTTAAAAAAATTATTACTAAAGATAATAAAGATATAGAAGAATTCATTAAAAAATCAGAACAAGATACAGCTGATATCTTACAACAGCATGATCTTAATGTATGCAAAAGCAAAATATGTTTGGATACCAGAATTGGTGTAGTCTTTTTACTATGCGCACATGTTGTTTCATACGGTGAATATGCAGTAAAACTCAATCACTGTCCGATATGTCGCCAAGTAATTACGAGACGTATTCATGCTCATTTTGTATAAATTTTTCTTAATAAAGCATTTTTTATTTTAATTGTGCGTATGTGATTTTTTTCTACTATCCATCACTCAATTAATTTTCTCAAAAGGATTAAATATTTCGAATTGTTTATACTAACATATTCATCTCGTGCTTAAAATCATGTTGAAAAGACTTTTTTAATAAAGCAGTATTCATTTTGATAGTCACTTCGTTACAATTCCACATCATGGCTCAGTATTTTAAGGACACTGCTTTAATATTTCTGCGCGCATATTGCTTTACGAAGGTTGGTGATGCTGCCGTTGCAGATATCGAAAGGTGGTCGACATTGGGTTCGTTGGCTTTGCAGAAAGCTGAGAAACTTGCTCTAACGTCAAACTTAATAGTAACAGACAAACAGAAATTGCAGGCAACTATGTGTATTATATAACGATAAATGTAGCCGAAGATGCAACAGTTCATTGGAGTGACATTAACAGTGCTTTCAAAGATAGAATCAAGACTGGAGTAATTATCAATCTGAAGCATTTAGATTTGGCTACGTTTTCGAGACATGCCAAACGACTGTTTCAAGCTCAAATCGATGAAACTTTGAAGCAACATAATTCTATAAAAGTGAATGTTGTATTGGATGCTGAGTATGCAGTTTCGAAGAATGATGAGGAAAAACTCGATGTAAAGCATTTCAATACTAAGATGATGCCGTTATACATAACTACAAATATAAACGAATGGTATATTGAGAATGTACTCGAGCCTATCAGCACTAGTATGGAAGAATTCCAATCACTAAATACCATCCTATAAGGGCTGGTTCTTTCTTTAAATTATTAGAACCTAGCAAAAAAAGGAGGGCTTGTCTAAATGTGTAAAACTACGATGATGATGAGTGTTTCAGATGGGCTATCCTCTCAGCATTACATCTCGTTGCAATAAATCCAAATCGTGTCAGCCCATATACTATGCATCAGCATAAGTATAATTTTAGGAATCTTACATTTTCCATGGATCCGAGGCAAGTCGTTAAATTTAAAAAGGAAAATGGTGTTTCAGTAAAAGTGTATTTTATAAATTTGAAAAATGGCATCTACGAAGTTTTACCTCGACATTTGACCGCTGAGAAGAAGGGAAAGCACGTGAAACTTCTTCTAGTGGAGAATTATTACGTTGATGTATATGCTGAAGAGAATGAAAATCAAATACAACGTCCTTATATGCCTTATAAAGTACACTATGTATGGATAAAATACTTGTCTCGACTGATGTATCGACAATTATCATCTAGGAGATGTAAGTCATATATTTGTGATCATTGTCTGGACTATTTTCGAACTGAAGAAAAATGGTAAAAACACGATGTTGATTCTAAAAATGAGAATATATGTAAAATTGTGCTTCCTGATGAGAGACAAATTTCTACAATTTAACAATTTCAAAAATGTGTGTCCTTTGCCGTACGTTGTGTATACTGATTTCGAGAGTCTCTTGAAGCCGGTGTCTAATGATGAACGCGCCTATCAGTATCACAAACCGTATAGTGTTGGTTTCTTCGTGATGTGTAAATATCGCTATACTATTCCTAGATCTGTTAGCCTACTATCTTATGTGAGAACCAGGATACATAAGCATGATAACAGGAGAAGTAGTGCATATCCTCAAATATACATGTGTAGAAGTACAAACTAGAAAAGACGAAATCTGTTATCAGGAACTAACAATCATATGCAGCGAAACACCTATGTTCATAACGCTGCGGACGTACATATTAAAACAATTTGGAACTAAAACGGCGTGTAACACGAAAATGCCAGTAATATACCAATTCGGCGAAGAATGGATTAAAGTAATACCCGACATTACAAGCCAATAAGCACCACGCATTATAATACCTCAAACTAAACAAACATGGATATACAATAGCCCTATTAATTTAACAACAAGTGGAATGTACACTTATAACGACATTAAACACCTAAGAATATTCATTATGTTTCCAAATAAACACACTGCCTTACTAAACCAAATAGCCGAAGAGCACTCCGTTTCACCGAAAAATCTAAGCTAGCCTCTGGAATATCTGTAACACGCCTCCTAGACGATACCACACTTAATTGCATCGTAAATTCTATCTGGAATAAGATTTGGAACAGATTTATTTCCTTCGGATCTCTAAGCGCCGAATTAATAGCAATTCTTATTATCTTGCAAGCCATTAAATTTATACTAGATACAATTATACATGGATATGCCCTTCATTCCTTCTACGGTTTCAGCATTTACTTACTCGGAGCATTTTGGAACTCACTAACTTACCTCGTATTGCATCTTGCAAAGAAACCAGAAAAAGAAAACTCCCAGAAAGAAGAACATGTAATAACAGACACGCCGCCGCTACCCCCTTTAAAGCTAGACCAGCAATAAAAAGCTTATACAGTAAGATGGCCGCACCGTCACAGACGGAAAAACCGTCGACCTCTACAAAAATATAACCTCAGTTACAGGAACCAGAAATTCCTTATCTTTAAAAACACTTCCACGATTATCAAAATAAACCCTTCAACCACAACACTAAAAAATGACTAACACAAAAATGATTTAACAAAAAAAAGAAAAAAATAGAATACAAAGAAAAAAGAGAAACCCTCGAAAAACTGATTTTCGCAAAGAAACGCTTAACCTGGGCAACGCAATTACCGGACCACACCTCCTTGAGTCGCTCGTTGGAGTTTTGACGCGTTTTAGACAGTATCCCTATGCCGTTAAAGCCGACATAAAGGATATGTATCTGCGAATTCGAATAATTGAGAAAGATAGGGTAGCGCAAACGTTTCTTTACCGTGGGGCTGATCGATCTCGCCCACCCGACGAATGGGAAACGAACTGCTTAATTTTTGGATCAAAATCATCCCCGACTAGTGCGGTATTCGTAAAAAAAAACGCACAATGTTTCGAACGTATAAAATCCGAAGCCGCGAAAAGTATCATAAATAACAGTTACATGGATGATTACCTCGCCAGTGGTAATGACGTTAGTAAGATGAGACAGATGGTTCGTGACGTAATTTTAATAAATAGCGAAGCGAATTTTGAATTGCACGGGTGGGCGTCAAACGACGAAAGCATCATTGAATACGTTCAAAAGGACAACAAGTTGAGTGAAAAAAAGACAGCGAATTTGTGTAATGCGGAAGAGCGCATTCTAGGGCTATACTGGGATCACGACGCGGATATCTTTCTTTTTAACGTTGGTTTAAGTAAAATCAAAAACGATATAGCCGCGGGGAAAACGAGACCTACCAAACGAGAGGTCTTGAGTATCGCGATGTCGGTATACGATCCTTTAGGAGTCTTATGTCCTTTCACATTGAATGCGAAATTAGTCATTCAAGATATCTGGATTAGCGGCGTTAGTTGGGACGCGAAGATTCGTGACGACGAATTCATGGCCTGGCAAACATGGCTAGAAAATTTGCAAAAAATGACTAACTGTACCATCCCGCGCTCTTTTATTCCAATAGGCGCTGATTACACACACACACAATTGCACGTTTTCTGTGACGCAAGCAAAGTAGCCTTTGCAGCGGTCGCGTATCTGAGGATATTTGCTCGCGACGGATCAACACACGTAGCGCTCGTCATGGCAATAGCTAGAGTCGCGTCTGTAAAGCCCACAACAATTCCACGATCGGAACTCCAAGCGACCGTTCTCGTTGCGCGATTAGCATGCACGATTGGAAAAGAGTTAGATATTAAAGTTGATGAAAGAATCTTTTGGTCGGACTCTACGACGATCATTCATTGGATTAAAAAGGGGCCGCGCACTAAGAAAGTATATGTAGCGAATAGAGTGGGAGAAATAAGTTCAAATACACGTGCGATAGAGTGGCGTTGGGTGCCAACAGAACTCAACCCGGCGGACGACGCGACGCGGCCGTCAAATAAGCCTATGTTTTCGACTATGGCTCGTCGGCCCCGAATTTTTACGAAAACAGGAATGCATGTGGCCGAAGCCGAAAAAATTAAATGAGGAAGAAGAACGAGAAGCGGATAAATTAGAATCGCGAAAAGAATTCTTAGGCGCGTTATTTGTCGGCAAACCGAGAGCATGGGAAGAATCTGCGCAAGTTGGAAAATGTCGCTGGAATAGAATCGTGAATGTCGCCGAAAGTTTACGGAATTTATTTCGCCTTTATAAATGGAAAGTGCGAAAAATACAGGACGAAATAATAAAGGAAGTAGACGAAGTAAAGGAATCACCGATGCAAAGAATACGTGAGGTGGAAAATTTTTGGTACCGTCTAATTCAGGCAGCTTATTTTTCAAGCGAGCTCGAAGCTTTTAGGCGAGGAAAAGATTTACCACGAGGCAGTAAGATAATTAGTCTACGACCACACATCGATGAAGAAGGAATATTACGAGCGAGAGGCCGCGTTTCTAAAGTTTTTAATCATAAAATCGGTCAGTCGAATAACGAATTCAAACTTTTTGAAAATAGACCAATTATTTTAAGTGCAGATCATTACGCGACGAAATTCCTTATCGAAATGTATCACGAGCGATATTACCATGCGAACAACGAGACCGTTGTGAATGAACTACGACAACAATATCACATAATAGGTTTGCGCACAAGATTGAGATGGATCGCGAAAAGATGCGCAACCTGCTGACTCCAACGCGCAATGCCGCAAAACCCGCCTATGGCCAATTTGCCTGAGTGTCGCACGACTTACGGACAGTGGCCGTTTTCTTAATGCGGCATTGATTATTTCGGACCGATGATGGTAAATATAGGTCGCCGACGAGAGAAAAGATGGGGCGTACTTTTCACCTGCATGACGACGCGCGCAATACATCTAGAATTGGCAAGCACTTTAAGCGCCAGCTCAACAATCATGGCCGTCCAAAGGTTGGCCGCGCGAAGAGGTTTTCCTCGAAAATTTTTAGCGATAACGGTACGAACTTTGTAAAGGATAGTAAAGAGTTTCGCAACGCAATTACCGAAATAGACACAGACAAGCAACTGGAATTCGCAAAAGTGAATCGATTCTCATGGTACTTTAATCCGACGGACGCACCGCACATGGGGGGAGCTTGGGAAAGGTTGATAAAGAGTGTAAAATTAGCAATTAACCATGTTCTGAACGATCAATCGTGTAGTGAAGAGGTCCTTCTAACATTACTAACCGAAATAGAACATATGGTCAATTCGAGGCCATTGTCACATGTGTCAACAGACCCAAACCATGAGGAGGCATTGAAGCCGAACCATTTTCTCATCGGCCGATCTTCCGAAAATTTGAAATGCGCACGTTACGAGAGCGAAATTTTAAGCCCACGTCGAACTTTCGAAATAGTACAGAATCTTGCACACGGATTTTGGAAGCGATGGTTGAGAGAATATTTACCTATGATGCTCGCACAAAAAAAAATGGCATAAGCAAACGTCTCCGATTCAAGTGGGTGATATTGTGATAATTCTGGATTATCAAGCCCCTCGAAACACATGGAAAAAAGGAAAGGTCATCGAAGTATATCCAAATAAATCCGACGGGATAGTTCGATGCGTCAAAGATCGTTCAGGAAATAGTGTTTTCACGTGGCCCGTTCATAAACTCGTTAAAATTCTAGAATGTAAGGAAAATAAAAAATCACACTGATTTTTTAGGGGGGAGGATGTTCCGGATGACTGAGTATTTACGCGTTCGTAAATAATGAAAAATGAGGAAAAAATGAGGAAAAAATAGTCAGATCAAAATCATACGCTAGCTACAGAATGCCCGTTCGCGATATATTTTTTCTTAGACCAAGGCGTAACCGCATTTCGAACCGTTAACCACCCGATATCCAAATGTGTGGGAAACGTTTTTAAAAACAAGCAGAGTGCGCCTAAGAATAATTTACGGCCTCACCTAAGAGTAGCGCCTGCAAGAAAACCCGACCCGACGATGACCGCTGATCGCGCACATGTTTTCGCTCAGGTTTCCGCGGGCCTTCTCGTCGTGCAAAGACCTTTCCGACAAGTTTCTTCTTAATAATATTATGTTACGGATCACTCACTTCACTCACAGTTTTGTCACTCGCGATAAAGTACGCCGAGATTTCGCGCAGTAGAAGCGTGCTGGCGCCCGTAACCCGTTGGAATGGAGGTGTACGGGGTGGCAAATAAAAAGACTTTTGGCTAAGGTTAGTTTGGTTTTATTTTTAAAGGAACTAATGTTCGTGAGAGCATGTGCTCTTCTCGAAGGCTGGTTCAGTAGTCGTTGCGACGATCAGTCACGCGCTCTCAGTGTCCCAACTCTCACCTTCTCTAACTCGTCTAGCTTTGACAGAGAGAAGAGGGCGTGAGCGTTGAAGTTCGCATATATTCAACAATTTCCAACATAGCTATGATCCGGGATACAAGGATATGCTACTACCAGTTAACAACGTTCATAAGAACGTCAGTCACTTAGCTAACTATAGCTAAGGACTTTCGAAGGAAGGGCATGTCACATCGATACGTGACGTATAACACGGGCCTAAAACGTATACGTAAAGATGTATGTGTATATATGTATACGTATTTGTACTATCAAATCTTCTTGTATCTACTGATGTAAAGTTACTTAGTCGATAGTATACCTGTTATCGATTCTGTATCCTCCGTCGAATCTGTTACCGATATCATAGAGCACGATAATGTTGCCTCCACTGTATTACCCGTCGCGTATACTGACGTTGTAAACTGGCTCTAATCCATGTTTAAATCGTTATTTGACGCAATAATTTTCAATGAATTAGTGTCTTAATTTAAAGTTAAGAGAAGTTTGGTAGCAAGGGTATAAAAGGAGCCATTCGCCACTGGACTCGCTCTCTTATGATCTTGCTCTTCTATACTCGCTGCGCTCGATCTTCAATTCTTGTCTCGTTTTGCGTTCCGATAAACCTGAACTTTGTCAGTTTAAATATTGTATCGTTTCTCAATTAAAACTCTAAAATTACCTAAGTATAAATTGTATTTCTATCTTTAACTTCAATTAAAAGCGTGACTTGGATATCTGGCACTATTTATTTAACTCCACCTTTTAAATTAAACCGCGTATCACGTGAATTATTTAACAAAGACCTACTGCGACTAATTATCATCAAATAATATCGAAGATAAGAATATACTTAAACTGTCAACTACTCTACGCATGCAAATTGTATCATTCTATCCTCGTTCTAGCTATCACATACTTTCGCCGGTCTCGCACTTAGTCCTAAAACACTATCTAACCGCTTTGAACCTCGGACCTAAACGTCATTTGGCGTAGATGTAACACATAGAATCGAGTGAAAGTTAATTCGAAATCGTTTGATCGTATAGTTAATGATAAAATATCATTTGATAATAAACGATCAAGTGATGATACCAGTCTTCGCAATAATTATCTTATATTTTTTTTAACTTATGTTATATAACAAAATATAATTTGTACAATTTTTTAATAGTTAATATTAACTGTACAATGTTCTTTAGGCTAGAAATATACTCCTGAAGAGAGCTAATATGGCTGCTGGAGCAATATTATTAAAAAAAAGCGACTGAACAGAGCTTCTTATAAAAAAGAAAGCCTATAATCACCACAAAAAATTTCTGCAACAACGACACTATTAAAAAAAGCAATGAATCAATAAATAAAGAATACAAATCCAAACCCAAACCTAAGATTAATGATATTGCGGTGTTTGCATTCAAGATAAAAAAGCGAACGTATTCACAATCAGTTTTTGAGAACGATAATAATATTGGTGAGTAGTTCTCATTTTTAAATTTTAATATTAATTATTCTGGCAGGCATAGATTTCTACACCTAAGAATTCTACACGAATTAATTGTATATTCTGTTTTTTTAATTCTACACTGCCGCAATCTAATTGTATACGCAGATGAAAAAAATTATTATGTACAGTAAAATACGAGGTGTGATCAAAAAGTAAGGTGAATTTTGAAATTTAGCTGGCTACGTCCGTTCGATCTTCGACTTTTTTATTTGGTTATGTCGGTACACTCGTCTAGAACATACGTTCCAAATTTTAGCTTTGTAGTATGTTTGGTTTGTTTGTGAGAGGCATCAAGGTTAGAAGTGTTTTGCGTGCTCCACGATTTGCTGCTGTCTAAAAACATGGATCAAAGAGTTTGCATTAAATTTTGTGTGAAAAATGGAATCAAATGTTCCAAAACACTTGAAATGCTGAAAGTGGCATACAGTGAGTCTACTTTAAGCCAAAAAAATGTTTACAAGTGGTATAAACTCTTCCAAGAAGGCCGAGAAGACACCGACGACGAACCTCGTTCTGGACGCCCCAGCACATCAACAACTGATGAGAATGTTGAAGAAGTGAAGAAAATAGTGTTGGGAAATCGTCGAATTACCATTAGAGAAATTGCTGATGATATTGGCATCTCATTTGGTTCGTGCCAATCAATTTTGACGAGTGTTTTAGATATGAGACGTGTGTCAGCGAAGTTTGTTCCGAAATTGCTCAATTTCGACCAAAAGAAACGTCGCATGAGCATCGCCCAAGAGCTACTGAATGACGTCAACGATGATCCAGATTTACTCAACAGGGTTATAACAGGTGACGAAACATGGGTATACGGTTATGACGTCGAGACTAAGACTCAATCGTCCCAGTGGAGGCATTCTGGATCACCAAGACCAGAAAAAGCACGCCAAGTTCGATCAAATGTAAAGGTTTTGCTTACAGTTTTCTTTGACTGCAGGGGCGTGGTGCATCATGAGTTCTTGCTACAGGGTAGAACAGTAAATAAGGAATATTACCTGCAAGTTATGCGCAATTTGCGCTTAGCAATCCGCCAGAAACGTCCGAATTTATGGAAAAATAAAAATTGGCTTTTGCACCATGATAACGCCCCTGCTCACACATCGTTGCTTGTGCGCGAATTTTTGGCTAAAACCAACATAGTAACGATGCCACAGGCACCGTATTCCCCAGATATGGCTACCTGTGACTTCTTCTTGTTCCCAAAACTGAAGAGGCCCATGAAAGGACGGCGTTTTGCCACGATTGAGGAGATAAAGACGGCATCGAAAGATGAATTAAACAAGATCACAAAAAATGATTTTTTGAAATGCTTTGAGGATTGGAAAAAGCGTTGGCACAACTGCATTATATTCGAGGGAGATTACTTTGAAGGAGATAAAATAAAAATTCATGAATAAATAAATATTTTTTGAGAAAAATAAAAATTCACCTTACTTTTTGATCACACCTCGTATCTTCGTGTACAAAATTCGATTTTTATCTAGTGTGTACAATTTCAAGTGTGCAATATCAAAAAATTAATTATAGAAATTAATATTTTTATAATCGTGTATAGTTATATTATGGCAGTGTAGGATGAAAAAAATAAGAAAAAACGTGTACAATTAATTCATGTAGAATTCTTAGGTATAGAAATCGAACTCTGCCATTAAATGAGAATTGAATAAACAATTCTGTAGTTGCATACAGCTTCCTCAGAATTCAACATTAGCTCTTTTTGTTATACATTTGACAATTGAAATTTTTGCGTTTATTTTAAATACTCATATATGTATATTTATTTATGTATTGTGACGGTAAACGTCGTATTAGCGCTAACAGCCCAACTATGCGGCTGCCGACGAGGGCAGCACCTGCCGGTTGGAGCGAAATGTATTGGGGGAATTCGGTACGAGACGCGACGGAACGCGCGCGAATAAAAACGAACCAGTCGAGGATTAGAACCCGATCACAGAGCTGTGCAACAAAGACATTTGACGTTTTCCCGAGCTTTCCTGAGTGCTGAGACGAAATAATAAGGAGAGATAGGAACCGTGCCATCGCCCGACATAGATGAGTGTGTGTAAGCGTGCGTGTGTGAGGAGTTTCGCCATCAAGGGCGAAATCGACAGCGAGAGCCGATCGACCGCAAAAGCGGGCTTCCCCGAGTCACGCCTACGAACTTTTTCTTTCGTTCTCCGTGCTACTGCTAATAAGGTAAGCTGGACAGCTTAATTTCGCGATCACGAGAGAATTGTCTATAACCTCTCTTACTCGACAAGAAAGGCGCATGTAATAACTCTGCGAACAAGGAGTGGCGAGCGATCCGACACTGCATGTTGTTGTCGTGCGCGCGGCATGTAAACATAAACGCGCGGGCCGAATACAGTGTAGCATTAAGAGGCAATAAACGATTCCGTATGTGATGTTAACAGTATTTTCGATGTATTTATTTCACGTTAGTAGATAGTTGGCTGACTCACACCCGTTCCCTCCTGCTCTCCGGTTTTCGTGTTTGAACGTTCAGATAATCACGCGCGCTTTTCTATGCGATCACGCGTGCTTTTCTATGCGATCGCGCGCTTCAAGTAAATAAACGGGATTAACCGCGTTACAGTATATATTTGAAATGATTCTAAAATAAAAATTAGGGAAGATTTAAATAGATTATCATTGTGTACTGTGATATTTTAACTTTTTGAAATAGTTGATTATTTTAATTATTTGAGCATATTACAATGCAGCTTTTGAGATCATGAAATCATATAATACTGATGACAAGGAGTGTAGAGATACACACAATGATACTCGTAGATTTTTATGATTACAAGTTCAATATCGGACTTTGTTCAAATACATCATGTCCAGCAAAGTAAGTAAATTCAATTAATAAGTATGTTCAATTACTATCTGAATTGAAACCTATTCGCATTCCCTGACTAAATTTTTATTTTCTTAAGAGTGAGGTTTTTTAATAAATATGTTGGCTTCTTGCAGCATCTTAAGATACCTCCAGGTAAATAATTGTTGAAAATTACTTAACTTATATTATTTTATTCATATTTGCTGAAACTGAAAAATGAAATGATTTGTAATACCTGATTTCTAGTTAACATTAATCTAACTCGACTTAATATGAAGCAGTACAACTCTTGCAACGATGGTAACCAAATATGTAATAATATTAATTTTAATATTACATTTAAATTTGACTTTTTATAAATTCCGTTTATAAAAATCTATTATCCAACAGATATATTTAGGATTAGACATTTTGTAGACGAGGATGTATGAGCACAATAACAAAAAAGAATAAAGCCAACAATTTATCTCCGAGACCTAGTAGGCGTTATTTGGTCAAAAGGATGTTGGTGAAAAAAGCATTTAACTTGAATCTTCTAAGCCTGAGCCCGATGGAAAGCCTCGAAATGAGTTTGAGGAAGATAAATAGCAATTGCTTGTAGGTAATATAAAAGTTATGATTATAACTATATGATAATCCTATCATTCAAAAATGATGAGTCGCCTTGATCCAGCATTGTGATTGGTTAATACAATAAAAAGCGCCAAATCTTAATGTTTTTAAAATATTATATATGTTCCGCCTACCAGAATTTTAGAGATCGATTTCATATGTTTCGATTTACATATAAATATTCATAATTAATGTTATATTTGAGATACGATAAATTCGTTTGAGTGCAAATATCTCGGCTTGACAAAACTAGTGATTGACGATTAAAATTATCTTTGATTAATATAAATTATTCTTAATTTTTTCCACTCCTGATGTTTGATAATTATATTAGTAATCTTGATCTTAGGAGTCATCCCTATAAATAAACTACACACTTATTTTATTATAAACGTTTCGCAATTTTATTTATTGCCACCTCAGTACATCTGTTGAATATATATATTATTATAAATAAATGAATTCTTTCAATATTAGTATTGTATTATAATATAAACATACGTTTTGTAATGTAGATAAAATTGAATAAATTAAAAGTTCTTCCGCACATATATAGTCATTACACTTTAATTAAATAAATATTAATTTTTCTGTCTAATAATAAATATAAATAAATCAACAATCTTTTGTCAGTTAGGCAAAAACATAATTTGTCAATTAGGTAAAAACACATCATGATCAGCAAATTAAAAGCCAAGTAACTGTTATGAATATAATAACATATCGTACTGTATATGAAATAAAAGAGAAAGACAGAGAGAGACACAACAAGAGAAAGAGTGTACTTGATGAGTGGGGGAAACACTGGAAGGAAAGGGAATTAGTGATGTAGTGTAATATCTATGTTTATTTTTCGTATTGAAACTAAATAGATTTTATGATGTTGAGTATTCTTGAGTATTGATTGTTTAAATATTTTGTATCTTCCTGTGAATTGATGGTATTATCCGTAATTTTAATATATACTGACTCTGCGATGCATCTCTTTCTGTAATTAGCTTCTAAATGCATGATTTTTGCATTCTCCTAATCAAATTCATGTTCCGGATTATTCACGATATGGGCCGGTATAGGTAAAAGTTTAAATCTAGAGTTGACTGGATCTTCAATAATTTTTTTCACGGAATATTTATGTTCACTAATTCTATTATTGAGAGCCCTTTTGCTTTCACCGATGTAATTCGATGGACATTGTTTACACTGAATATTATAAATTGTGCCTGTTTTCTCCCATTTCTTTAATTTATCTTTGCCTAGAACAATAATATTAGATAGCTTGCTTGTCATTTTTGGTATGCATACAATGTTACTCTTCTTTAATGATGATTTGCATTTATAGAAAAATTCTTCTTTAAATGGAATTGGAAAGTAAATTGTCGGTTTATCGTTATTGTTTTTATTCTGTGTATTGTTATGACTATATGTATATTTTCTAATGCGATCTCTGATGCACACATCAACAAATTCCTCCGGATAGTCATTGTTATATAACATGTTTCTTACAATAGATATATTATTGTCATGGTGACTTTCATCAGACAATAATATCGATCTATCTATCAAGTTATAAACAATATTCTTTTTTTGTTTTAATGTGTGATTTGAGTTGTAATTTAAAATACGTCCCGACATAGTTGGTTTTTGGTACCAGTTAGTAATAATCCCATTATTTTTTCTAGTAATTGATAAGTCTAGAAAATTAATAGAACTATTAACCTCTGTCTCATAAGTAAATTTCAAATGCGAATTATAATCATTAAATACTTCGAAAACACGATCAAAGTCAAGGCTTCTGATGCACAATTCTATTGGAAGAAGCAAAAAGATTATCGAATAAACGTCAGATAAATAATCATAATAAGGAAAATTGGGTCAAAAACACTACAGAAACACACATCCCGAATGAGGTAATTGAGGTAATATCTTTAGGCCCTAATAATAACATACATAATGATCTTAGTAGAACGGATATAATAGACAGTATTACTAATTTAGAATTTATTCTGAGTGGAGAACAAGATAAAAATAATAAGGACATGGAAAACTCCTTTAATGATATTAGGAATAATTTGATTAAAAATATAGAGTCCAGTCTTAACAACAAAAGACATATAAAAAGATTAGATAATGATTTCAAAAAAAAGCTCAAAGCCACTAATATTTTTTTAAAAGATAATAACAACCTTTTTTTCACTAGAGCTGACAAAGGCAACATAACTGTATGTTTATACAAGAACGAATACATTGAAAAAATGAATTTGATGTTGTCAGACAATAGTACATACATAATCTGGGAAAAAAATAACACATTAACCAAAATGCAAAAAGATGTCCAATATTTTCTTACAAATTTCAATGACAAAGGCTATATTAAAAAATATTTTCCAAACATACATATTAACCAATTTTTTCTAACGCAATCACATACAAATCTAGCTAGAGCATACGGACTTCCAAAAATCCACAAAAATGGTTTTCCACTCAGGCCCGTAGTATCTACAGTTAACACTCCCACGCATTTCCTATCAAAATTAATTAGTAAAGTTCTTAAAGAATCCATAGACTTGCCTAGATCACACATTAAAAATAATTATGAATTGAAAGAACGTATCAAGAACATTCACATCCCATCGGACCACATATTGGTGTCTTTCGACGTAGTTTCATTATTTACAAGTATACCTAGATATTTAATTCTCAATAGCATATACAAGAGGTTCCAAAAATTACATAGAAAATCGTTGATGATGTTCGACGAAATTATAACAACTATCAATTTTCTTTTCAACAATGCATATTTTTGTTTCAATAATACAAATTATAAGCAGATATTTGGAACTTCGATGGGAGACCCACTATCAGCATTATTTGCAGATGTAACGGCGGTTCAAAAAAAAAAGAGAGAATAAAGAAAAAAAATACCGACCACACATTTAGCTCGTAAATTAAGATGAAAAGCTGCGTGCGGATGAATAAAAACGATTTTTCCTGTGAACGGCAGTTTTCGGCTCGTGCATCTGGCGACTTTCGGGTACTGGAGATTATCAGGGCGATTTTACGATCGCGTCATCCGGAGTAGTCAGATTGCGTGCATGTTTAGAAAGAAGAGATCTGTAGCGCACATGTGCATCCTGCCAACAGTACTATTATTTTATTTTAAATAATTTATTTTCATTTTTGCTAATTTCTTTTAAATTAAAGGAAACCGATTTGCTTGCAGGTCTCTCGAAAAATTGCGAAATTGTCTTCCTGTATTTATTGGTTCATTTTCTTTACGAGTTTCGTATATATATAATTGTTGGATGCGCTCAACTTTGCGTTAGACAATTTAAGAATGGCTTGAATGAAAGTTATTAATTATGTTTGTTACAATTAACTCTGATTTTTTCAGCATTTCTCAAAACTTTTTAATAATCAATTAATAGTTAAAACTATTAATATCCTAATTGTTCTTAGATAAATGTAATTCTTAACTTTTGTTCTATCATTTAGTTTTATTATAGATTAAGAAACATTTTTGTAAAATTAGAGTACCACACACACAATTAATTTTAAATAAAATTAGTTTAAATAGATAAAGGCCAGAATAGTACATAGTAATGCGAAGAGGGCCCAAAACACTAAAATGAAGCCACACCCGCACACTCCGCTCCCGGCCAATTAGGATTCGAACCTTGCTTACGCTGAGATACTCCCCAAATTTTCCAACCAATTAAGTGAGAAAATTTTAGTTCTTCCTGCCCAAAAATGACGAAGATTTTCGAGTGGGAGTCTCTTGTAAAAAAGTATAAAAGAGATCTTTTCACGAAAATTCAGGCATTACATTATTATTTTTTTTCGAAATTCAGTTCGTTTAAAGTTAGTAGCTCAGATTTAGTTCGTACAATTTATTTGAATTCGTTAGCTATTCTTCAAGTTCGTCCAGACCCAGTTAATCTTTTAGTGTGTGTGTGGGAAAACCATTATAAAAGTGAGTAAGAAAAATTAAATAAAAATTTTTTACATTCTAACTACTCTCCTTTAACTTCTCTCTCCTTACTCTTCCTAGTTTCGCGTACGGGATTTTCTTTCTTAGATAGTTACACTCGATTGCCAAGCGTGTGGTCGAGTGCATATTAGATAGGCTCCCTTTACGTTATTTTATTGCCAAGAGTGTGGTAAAATAACGCGAAGTATTGCTATATTGCCTAGCGTGTGGTACAGCAAAGCTTCGATCCTCCGTCGCCGAAAAAAGGAATTTCCCGCGATAGTGGTAACGCACGTCCCGGTTATTGTCCGCAAGGATAGACCAAAAAGTGCGCCTGAGAATTGTTTCGTCAACCGACGTCACACAGACCTAGTCATGGATGATTTGGAGACACAATGCTTGGTTTTTCTGAAAGCAGAATATAATATTAATCCAATCTTTTATTACCGATATGTGGATGACACATTAATGTGCATCAGAAGCCTTGACTTTGATCGTGTTTTCGAAGTATTTAATGATTATAATTCGCATTTGAAATTTACTTATGAGACAGAAGTTAATAGCTCTATTAATTTTCTAGACTTATCAATTACTAGAAAAAATAATGGGATTATTACTAACTGGTACCAAAAACCAACTATGTCGGGACGTATTTTAAATTACAACTCAAATCACACATTAAAACAAAAAAAGAATATTGTTTATAACTTGATAGATAGATCGATATTATTGTCTGATGAAAGTCACCATGACAATAATATATCTATTGTAAGAAACATGTTATATAACAATGACTATCCGGAGGCATTTGTTGATGTGTGCATCAGAGATCGCATTAGAAAATATACATATAGTCATAACAATACACAGAATAAAAACAATAACGATAAACCGACAATTTACTTTCCAATTCCATTTAAAGAAGAATTTTTCTATAAATGCAAATCATCATTAAAGAAGAGTAACATTGTATGCATACCAAAAATGACAAGCAAGCTATCTAATATCATTGTTCTAGGCAAAGATAAATTAAAGAAATGGGAGAAAACAGGCACAATTTATAATATTCAGTGTAAACAATGTCCATCGAATTACATCGGTGAAAGCAAAAGGGCTCTCAAAAATAGAATTAGTGAACATAAATATTCCGTGAAAAAAACTATTGAAGATCCAGTCAACTCTAGATTTAAACTTTTACCTATACCGGCCCATATCGTGAATAATCCGGAACATGAATTTGATTAGGAGAATGCAAAAATCATGCATTTAGAAGCTAATTACAGAAAGAGATGCATCGCAGAGTCAGTGTATATTAAAATTACGGATAATACCATCAATTCACAGGAAGATACAAAATATTTAAACAATCAATACTCAAGAATACTCAACATTATAAAATCTATTTAGTTTCAATACGAAAAATAAACATAGATATTACACTACATCACTAATTCCCTTTCCTTCCAGTGTTTCCCGCACTCATCAAGTACACTCTTTCTCTTGTTGTGTCTCTCTCTGTCTTTCTCTTTTATTTCATATACAGTACGATATGTTATTATATTCATAACAGTTACTTGGCTTTTAACCCATTAACGCTCACAGGACGGTTTTTCGAGACCTGAGTTTGAACTATTCTCATGTCATGAATTCTCGTGGAAAAAATTCAGGAACCATTGTTTCTTATGTTTTCGAGTGTCCTCTTTCCAATGATGCTGGTTAAAATTGTCGCTGAAAAACTTTTACGGTCCAAAAATCAAAAATAAATAAAAAAAACATGATTTTCTGATTTACATTTTTTTTTTAAATCGACTATTCGTTCCCTAAGCATTTTTTTTAATGCCTAAAACCCTTATAGATCGCGGCCTCGAGGTTTTAACTACAAATTACTATGGTTCTCCGGATATGAAAATTTTTCGTATAAACAAAATGGCGGCCGAAGTGAAAATATTTATCTAAAACTTTACAAATTTGTTTCTCGAATACTATAGATTTTCATGAAAATTTTTAAAGAACAAAAATGTCTTAGAATTAGTTATAAAATACTCTCAAATTTTTTCAGAATCATCCGAGAAAATTTTGGGATTTCGGAAAAGTCTCTGAATTGAAAATTTAAAAATTATGTCGCAAAATTTTGAAATAATTTGAGAGCGTTCTTTGTTTGTTTTTAAGACATTTCTATTCTCAGAAAAATGTTCCTAAAGAGTATACTTTTCGAGAAAAAAAATGTTAAAGTTTGCTAAACAAATATTTTGTTTACCAAAAACCATGCACTTTACGAAAGTTTTTCTGAGAATAGAAATGTCTTAAAAACAAACAAAGAACGCTCTCAAATTATTTCAAAATTTTGCGACATAATTTTTAAATTTTCAATTCAGAGACTTTTCCGAAATCCCAAAATTTTCTCGGATGATTCTGAAAAAATTTGAGAGTATTTTATAACTAATTCTAAGACATTTTTGTTCTTTAAAAATTTTCATGAAAATCTATAGTATTCGAGAAAAAAATTTGTAAAGTTTTAGATAAATATTTTCACTTCGGCCGCCATTTTGTTTATACGAAAAATTTTCATATCCGGAGAACCATAGTAATTTGTAGTTAAAACCTCGAGGCCGCGATCTATAAGGGTTTTAGGCATTAAAAAAAATGCTTAGGGAACGAAAAGTCGATTTAAAAAAAAAATTAAATCAGAAAATCATGTTTTTTTTATTTATTTTTGATTTTTGGACCGTAAAAGTTTTTCAGCGACAATTTTAACCAGCATCATTGGAAAGAGGACACTCGAAAACATAAGAAACAATGGTTCCTGAATTTTTTCCACGAGAATTCATGACATGAGAATAGTTCAAACTCAGGTCTCGAAAAACCGTCCTGTGAGCGTTAATGGGTTAATTTGCTGATCATGATGTGTTTTTACCTAATTGACAAATTATGTTTTTACCTAACTGACAAAAGATTGTTAATTTATTTATATTTATTATTAGACAGAAAAATTAATATTTATTTAATTAAAGTGTAATGACTATATATGTGCGGAAGAACTTTTAATTTATTCAATTTTATCTACATTACAAAACGTATGTTTATATTATAATACAATACTAATATTGAAAGAATTCATTTATTTATAATAATATATATATTCAACAGATGTACTGAGGTGGCAATAAATAAAATTGCGAAACGTTTATAATAAAATAAGTGTGTAGTTTATTTATAGGGATGACTCCTAAGATCAAGATTACTAATATAATTATCTTTGATTAATATTTTCAGTTTTATTTCGAGACCGCTTAAAAATACGATTCCAGAATGACACCAAAGCCATAAATGCATGGTTCGAAAAAGTGCCGAATACTATAAGGCAAAAAATACAAGACCTTCGAACAAGATACTGAATAAAAGAAGAAGAAGAAAAATATGCAATTGTAAAAAAAAAGCAATTGAAAAGAAAAGCAACTTGCTACATCGATACCTAAAAATTAGCAATATAGTTCATTATTATACTGAGGTTAAATCTACACAAAAATTTGGAAAAATATCTGTTTAAATGAGATTTTCTATTTTTGTATTTAAACAACGTAATCTATTGACCTTCACTTAACAATTCCAACCCATATTTTTCATTATATATAATATATTTTTACAAAAATAACAAAGAATTTAATTATCGTCACTGTATCCCGAAAGAATTAATTAATCTCGCTTGATACCAGAATTTTGTCTTTCTAATCGCAATAAGTTCTAAAAAAAAATATTAATTATAGTCAATATTATAGTAAATCATTAATTATTATTAACTATCTGAATTTAAAATTCCAACAAAGTATTTTTTGTCCATTTTTTATACACTTTTCTAGAAGATAATTTACAGGATTTAGATTTAGGTAATGTTCCATCAGAATTTATATAACAATGAATTAACCCATTTCAGCCGAAGCGGATTAATATCAATACTTATTTATTTATTTATTTAAGTCCAGAGTAAATATACATTAATAATAACACAGGCCGACAAAAAATTTTACCAAGAACCCGAGTATAGTTTTCCGAAGGTTTTTTGCGCGCTGAATCCGAATCCGAGGTCAGAATTACTCTGGTGGCTCCGGTTTTCGAGATATCCTAACCTTAAAGTGCAAAAAATGCGATTTTTGCCTATATTTGAGGTTATGTAGCAAAGAAAAGAAATTTTTTTTCAAAAAACTGTATACATCAAATTAAAGTATGAGTTTTCTTCTTTCAAATACCGTTGAGTATGCTCGGATATCTTTTTTTTTCACGAAGTTACACAAATTTGAAATAAAAAGCACTTGGCTAACTTGCTCTACCCAGCGTCATGTGGGTGTGCCTGCTTAGGGGTTGGGAGGGCTGGTTTTAAAGGGTTGAGGAGGTATTGGGGGATGAGGCCTATCTAGATCATATTAGTACGCATACCTGTGATTAGAAAATGAGTTTTTTTTATCAAAAAGCAGTTAATTAAACTTGCTCTACCCAGGGATATGTGGGTGAGCCTGTTTAGGGGTTGGCAGGGGTGGTTTCTACCCGTAAGAGAGCATTTTGTAAATAGAAGCACGATGCTCACAATATTTTTTAGTGTTTTGTCATATTTCCAAGTTTGGTTTAAATTGGTGAGTGGCTCTTTAATATGGTTACTTGTTAGATAGCTTGGGCTGAATGATGTGGTGCTTTTTAAATTCATAAAATTTGAAATTTTCAAATTTGTGTAACTTCGTGAAAAAAAAAGATATCCGAGCATACTCAACGGCATTTGAAAGAAGAAAACTCATACTTTAATTTGATGTATACAGTTTTTTGAAAAAAAATTTCTTTTCTTTGCTACATAACCTCAAATATAGGCAAAAATCGCGTTTTTTGCACTTTAAAGTTAGGATATCTCGAAAACCGGAGCCACCAGAGTAATTCTGACCTCGGATTCGGATTCAGCGCGCAAAAAACCTTCGGAAAACTATACTCGGGTTCCTGGTAAAATATTTTTGTCAAATTCTGTCGGCCTGTGTAATTAATAATATACAATTATATTACATATACATGTAATCCAGCAGAGGAATTTCTTCCTGTACGCTGGTCTAGCATGTTTAATAAACTAACACTAATACTTAAAACTAATTAGTAATTTGTATAAAGAAATTCGTGATTTGTTGTTCTAATCCCATGTTCTATTTAGCATCTGTCTGGCTGTAGTGAAATATCCTGTTGTTGCATTCTTGGTTCTTCTGTAGATGACACGTTCTAAGCTTGTTAATCTTGCTGGACATGTTAGTCCTATTGCGCAAGTTTCTCTATAGTGTGGAAAAATTTCTTTGTGTTGTCTGTTCGAGACACATTTGCAAGTTGAGGTGAACACTATGTCATCGACAACTACAATGTCTAGGTGTTGTGGTTGATATTCTAGAGGTGATGCTGAGTTCTTGAAAATTTGTGCTCCTTGAATACCTCTGTCAAAATTTAACAGGGCTTTATTGTTGCCTAGATAGTTTATGTCTCCATAGGTCATTCTGATACAATTTGATTGTTCTATCAGTTTTCCAGGGGCTGGCATCGGTTTTCTTGACAGTGCTCTATAGTTATTTTCATTTGCCATCTCATCAATGGCATCGAAAACTGTTTCTATGGACATTTTGTTATTACTGTTTATGTTATGTTTTTCGAGTGTGGACTTAGTGAATTTTATTCTGTTGATTTGTGTAGCTGTCGTTGTTTTCATATTATTCAAGAGGCTGTTAGCTAGCTTTGCGATCCTGTTGATTTCTTGTGTTGATCCTTTCAGCATTTTTTCATAGTTATACTGGGTGATTCTTTTGTGTGATCTTTTATGAGATAAATTGCAATTGTTATTTGCACAAATAAATGTTCTAATATCTAGTATTAATTTGTTGTGGTCTACTGCATCCTCATGGACTTCCGATGTCGGATACAGAGTACCATAGAGATCAATTAATTGTTTTATATTTTTGCAGTTTAATCTATTTGCCATATTGGGTTTCCTTTGATCCATTTTTTAATGTTTTTCCTAGTTGTCGTGTTGCTAATTGTTTTCAAGTCATTTGGTAGTTTATTGTATAACATAATTCCTCTTACATAACTGTTTTTTATGCTGATAGTTAGTGTTCTTTTTGGGTGTTGGATTGAGGCGAATCTTGTTTTTCTTTCTTTTCCAATATATTTGTCCTTAAAAGTATTGTAGTGGAATAATAGAGATTCCAATGAGAAGCATTGATCTAAGTTAAGTGGGTATTCATGTGTCACAAATTGGTTTTTATAGATTATTTTTAGTAGTCTGTTTTGCAAGTTTTGTATTATTTTAATTCGACCTGTGTACGCTCCTCTCCAAGCTATAATTCCATAGGTCATTATGCTGTGAAAGAGTTGCGTAGTAGATCATTTTTAATGTACTAGTATTCATTATTTTTGATAGCTTATATAGGACAAATGTTAGATATTTTGTTTTTTGGTATAGGATTTGTAGATGTAAATCCCATTTCATATTACTGTCAAAAGTAACTCCAAGATATTTTATGTTTTCAACTCGGTGTATTGGATGTCCTAAGATTTCAATTTTCAGGTTTTTTGGCGTACTGTCATGATAATTTCCAAATTCCATGTACGTTGTCTTGTCTATATTCAAAGATAGTTTATTAAGAGCAAGCCAAATTCCCACTATTTTTAGATAACTGTTCATATTAGTTTCAGCTTCTTTCCAATTCTTACCTTTTGCTATGATTGCTGTATCGTCAGCAAAAGATAGTATGGATTTTTCTGGTAGTATCGTTTGTAGATCATTTATGTATAGTAGGAAAAGTAGCGGACCCAGTATAGTTCCTTGTGGAACGCCCATTTTTACTATTTGTTTATCGCTACTTGCATTATTTACCTTCATACATTGTTTTCTATTTGTTAGATAGCTTTTGATAAGGTTATAGGCACTACCCCTAATACCATAGTTGTATAATTTTTGTAACAGTATCTTGTGGTCAACTGTGTCGAAGGCTTTGGCAAGATCCAGAAAAGTTATTGCTATAGGTTTACTTGCATCTAATTGTTCATAAATGTTGTTTGAAATATAATTTAGTGCATGTTTTGTGCTTCTGTTTTTTCGAAAGCCAAATTGATTTGTGGAAAGCAATTTATAGTCGTCAATGAAAGATTGAACTCTTCTATGTATTATTTTTTCAAAGATTTTAGCTATGTTGGAGATTAGAGAAATAGATCTGTAGTTATTTGCTAAATGTTTTTCTTTTGATTTGTGGATTGGTATAATATCCGCTTCTTTTAAAGCATCAGGCCAAGTTTCATTAATAATGCACTTATTTATAGTAAGTGCAAGTGGTTCAGATACGTAGTGGATTAATGATTTTAATAATAATGAATTAATTCCATCAACTCCTCCTTTTTTGTTTTTTAGTCTGCCAATTATTTTCTTTACTTCTTGTTCATTTGTAAAATTTAAAAATATTGTTTTCGGGTTTATTTTTGGGAGGTTGAGCGTTGCATTTTGCGGTTGTATTATATTATTGCTAAGTTCCGTTCCGATTTCACAAAAAAATGTGTTCATTTTGTTTGCAATTTCTTCTGGATTGGTGATTCTATTATTTTTGTCCGTGATGTAATCAATAGTTTTGTTATTCTGAGTATTTCTCCCTAGTTTGTTGTGGACAACTGACCATAATTTTTTAGGATCATGTTGCACCATTTCTATGATTTTTTTATCGTAATTTTCTTTTGCTATTGTAATTATCTTATCTAAAATTTTGATAAAATTTTTATTTAGTATTTCTTGTTTTATTTCCTCTCTGCTTACAAGTTTGAATTGTGTTATAAAAGCACTAGCTTGTTCACTTAAGTCCCCATATGGCAAGTTTGATGTTAGTGCAAAATTCGGATGCTCCTGGTATATTATGAATGAGCTGTTTATTATTTTGATTGCATTTCCTGCATTGATTTTTGCTACTATTTCACTCGTATGATAGAAATTTCCACATACTAAACACACAACTGCTCCTACTTTTGTATTTGGATGACACTTGAAATGCTTATGTAGCGATGATGCGTCAGGCGGTTGCACTTCCGCACCGCTTAACGGCGACATCGCGACTGAATTAACTTCATAATTAACATTAATTTGTTAAGTTATTAATTAATATTCAATTTATAATATAGTTTATAATCATAGTAAAAAATTATTTCTATTAAAATAAAATATAGAACAAGTTCTTATGTAAGAACTTATTGTAACAGGGGGGAATAAGCCGTGCAAACGGGGAAAATATTTGTACAACATCCCTCGGTGGAGAGCTAATCGCCACTCTGTTAAGTACGTATAAGGTATGCATGATCCTGCCGTTTCGTTTGACTCAAGCTCCAACCTTACGTATTTCCCTTAGTTGAACACACCTTAAGTCACCTGATTTGCGATACTTGTCTTCCACATGGTATGTAGATGTTGATATTTACTTGTTACAATCCCCTAGATCAAATAATAACCATAGACAAAAGTCTTTTGCGCGCGCGTATAGGTTTACAAACTCAGGCGGGAAGAAAGAGAGAAAGAATATACGAAAATAAATTGGCGCGAACTAACACTCAGTACGGCTCTATAATAAACTACTCGGCGTTAATCCTACTTATCATGCAATACTAATCTAAAATAATGTCGCGAATAAAGTAGGTGCACCTACCCTTCGTTGCGGTTACGGTGATCAACCGTAACCATTTGTGCAACAAAACTATAGGTGCTCCCGATCTCTGTGGTTGCTGCTGCTGCTACCGTTGCTGGCTCAGACTGCTGCCGCTGTCGGTATTGTTGCAGTTGCTGTTGTAGTGGTTATTATAATGGTTACTTCTTTTCTGGGCTGCTGTTGCTGCTGTCACTCACAAATCATCAAGAACTTCATGCAGGGAAGGAAGTAGCAAAACACACTCGGCACCGGCTCAGACGAAGCTAAAATATTTTCCGCGCGTGCCCCCTCTTTCTCCAAATAGTTAACTCGCGCGCCTCGATCGCTACCGAATCACGAATGAATTGATACTCCTATCGATTGCCGTTGCATTATATTATTTCTTACATCTATCACAAGAATCTACATAAGATCTTGCGTTGTCTGAAGCCAATTTCTTATGCAAATTCTTATGGATGTTCTTGCACAAGAACTTGTCAGATAATTTTTAGGAGGGCGTGTTTGTGTCTGTGTGTTCGGTAAAATGCAGGAGATATTTAATGATAACAAAAATCTTCCTAATAATATATTAACTTTGTTCATTAATATTATAAAATCCACACGATAAATTATATTTATTATAAATATGTGTTTAATTGAATTGCTTAGGAACTTTAACATATGCAGTTTCAGTTAAATGTGTTCAAAATAAATAAACAAAAAAGTTTTCTAAGCTGAAGTTGAGAAATATTTATATTAACTTTAGAAAACGGTAATAATATTAGTACATAAGCAATGTATATCCTGGAACATAAAGAGGCCGCCCGAAGAAGGTGTTGCGTTTTCGCGATAGTGTGACACCTGTCTGTCTGCCAGTAGGCCTTTTCGCCGTGTTCTAGCAGAGTGCACTCCCTCTTATAGAGATTGTTAAGGTAGAATGCTGTAGAAGTTGGTAGGACGTTTGATAAACTATATGCTGGCAAGGCGTAAGCCCTCGGAGAGGGATTAGCGTCTCTAGCTTCCTAGACGCGTACATCGTATAGCGTGGATGCTGCTTGTGGTCAGGGAGTGGGTAGTGCCTCCCGATGACCCCCCAGAGTCGTTCCTTGACCTAGTCACGACGTCCCTCCTTAATAACAAATAATAAAACAATAAATTTTATTAAGTTATATGCTGGGTAGGTGTGGGTCCTCGGACAAGGGGTAGGGTCTATAGCTTGGTAAGCTATATGCTGGTTAAGCGCGTACACTGTTTAGTGTGAATGCTGCTCTCTCTCTCTCTCTCTGGTACGTATCACACCTACTTTTTTCGCTCTGCTGATTATCTGCTTTACTCACCTCATTTTCCTCCTTGGAGTGAAAACTAAACTTTGCAGGGTAATCGTCATCTGCGGCTCTCATGAGTGGGCAATAAATCGCAATTTTTATTGCCTTTTTCGAGCCGCAGATGCGATTTAATACCTGGCTACACAACAACATAACCTAAAAACGCTACACCGTCTTACACACCAACGCAAGCAACGCCTCACACACCTACGCCTCAGCACACCTGCGCTTCTACACGCCACGACTTCTGCTCTACCTGTTACATCGGCTGCACCTTGATGCTGCCACATCACCACAACGCATTCTACTAGGCTCCTAGCCATCGTAGACGTCGTCACCTGCACCTTGCCTACATGTTGGTGAGAGAGAGAGAGAGAGAGAGAGTGAAATTTCAAATCATAACCTGTGCATGTGTATCAGGACTCCCTATGTGTCGCCTTCATTAATTCGCTCGACCATACTCAGAACATCGTGCATATTTAATAAAAAAACACCCTATTCTGCACATAATATTATTGCTGAGTCATGCACATATAAGGTTATGTTCGCGTTCTGTTTACCTGTCTGTTCGTCTATTCAGTCGGAAAATGCTACTCCCGCCAGAGGCCGCTAGGCACAAAAATCCACGCGCGACTTTCAAAACTTGAAATCCGACTGTAGCGTCTCCGCTCTTCCTTGACTTCGTCAAGCTCTCTACAGTCGAAAATTTCCTGTCGTTCGCTTACGCGCAGTTCTCTATGTCCGCCGCGTGTGCTAGGTGTCACCACCTGCTTCGTCGTGCCGATAACACGCTACTCTGCACCGATTGTAACGCGCTTTATCACGTTGATTGCGTCTCGCCGTCTCTTCGCCCAAAGAAGTCCGAGTCATTCATCTGTCGCCGACATGTGCTGGTCAGCAGCACTGACTCTTCCCCGGACTCTGTCGTAGCGGCCCCTCCCCTGTCGTTGACCGCGCCCCTGTCGGCCACGCCCTCCATCAGTGAACCCACGCCCATATCGCTATTGCTCGCCTCCAAAAAGCGCTTAGCATCACCAAACTTCGCTACCTCGCGCGCTGCTAAACTCCGTTGCAACTCATCACCTGTGCCTCTCTCTGCACACACCTTTACCTCTCACACTGGGCACTATTCAGAGCTGTCAGCATTGTCGCAGGTACCAGTCACTGCACCCGCGTCACCCTAACACCTCACTGGTCCATCTTGCTCCACCATGTCCGATCAACCCCCTACTTGGTTCAGTGACTATATCAAAGATGGTAAAAAAGAGAGGGACCATGATCGTGCCACTGCACATGAGCACTACGTCTCGCTCGCGGGCTACATGCAGCGCTACACACAGCGCTCAGAGACTATTGAAAGGCTCGCTGCGCACACCGATAACCCCGAGATCATGGTCCGTGGCCTGCCTAATCAATTCAACGGCTCACTTTACGACGCTGCTCGTTTTCTGCTCAGCGCCCTCGGCTTCGGCCATGGCCATGACATGCCCACCATCGAAGCTGCGCGTCAATGGAACTTAGCTGCCCACCCCCGAAACTCCGAACCTCTAGCTGATGCCGCAAATGGCCCCCTCCTTCAGCCTACGACTCCTCCATCACTTTCTCCTTCTACCTCTCCTCCACGGCTCCCCGTGACCACGTCATCGCTGCCTCTGCTCGCCTCCATGAGCTCTCTGCTCAGTCTATCTTTGGGTGCGGTGTAAATGCGCCTGTCTACGTACGCCCTATCTATCCGAAACCTATCTTCGAGCTGTTTACCAAAGCTCGTCTCACTTGTACTGCACTTGGCTATCTTCGCCCAGTCGTTCGGAACCTCCGCGTCTTCGTCCGCCAAAACTTGGACTCGGAGCTCATCTCCACCATCACCGAAGAAGACTTGCAGTACCTTCAGCCAAACCCTAACCACCACGGAACTGGCACCCTGAATGCTGTCACCCCCACACGTGGCTCTAGGCCGCGAATCCCCCGCCAACCCCCGCGCGCTCATAATCAATCCGAATCTCAGCAATCTCGCGGGCAACTACCTCTCTCACAGCTGCACCCCCAACCATTGCAAACTCAACAACCCTACCCCCAGCAACAGTACTCGCTTCCACCATCCTACCCCCAACAACAGCAGCAACAACAACAGCAACAACAACAGACAAATCAACAACAGTATCGGCACCAACAACAACAATTTCAACAGCAACAGCAGCAAATTCAACAACAACCACACCTACAACTTCAACAATTTCAGTATCAACAGCCGCAACCCCTCCAACAATCGCTCTTAAATCCGCCATACCTCCAGCAAGCTCGCGCCAACCCACCCACTCAAAAACAACACAAAAATCCTCCCTTTCAAAATCCAGTCAAGCAACGGCGCCCACCACTGCAACAACCGAATCTTGCCCCTCAACAAACTAACGAGCAACAACAGAAAGCACGCGGCCGCCAACAAACCCCCTTTGCACCACCCATAGCCCCCCTGCTCCAACCAGCCCTTTTCCCACCACCACCCCCGTTCTTACAATCATCAACGAGCTCACACCAGTCACAATTACCCCTCGTTGGGAAATCGCCAACACAAACCACCTCGCCACACTCCTCGTCTATACTGAGCGTTAATGCTGCTGGGCAGAATCAGCCCTCTGCTATGGACACCGTTGATCCCTCAGCATCTCGTCTTGATGTCGTCATCGGCCACTCACCAGCACCATGACCCACGGCACCTTGCGTTCCGCCTCATAACCCACCCCCAATTTTTACTGTTGCGCATGCAAACGTAAACCGTCTCAACCATTCCGGCCACTTTGCGCTACTCGAGGACAGGGTCTCAAATTTTAACTACGATGTCGTAGCGCTCTCCGAAACGTTCCTCGAAGACTCTATATCGGATTCGCACTTATCACTTCGCGGCTACAACCTTTATCGTCACGATAGAACGCTGAAAGAAGGCGGAGGCGTCGCTCTGTATGTACGTGATGTATTCAATGTTAAAATCCTTGCGAAATCACAAGCGTGTGATTACAATCTTTGTGAATTCGTTGCGGCCGAAATAAAGCAAAATAACTACTCACTCCTCGTTGTAGTCGCTTACCGTCGCCCATCTGCCCTTGCCCCCCATAACCTTTTCCAGATTATCCCCCCTTTGCTCATGAACTACCATGATGTGATAATCACTGGAGATCTGAATGCGAATCTGCTGTCTGACACGCTACACTACGCTGCAGTACTCCAGGATCACATTGACCTTCTCGGCCTCAAGGTAGTGTCGCGCCTGCCTACCTGCCACCGTTTTCAGGAAGACCGCTCGTCGCACACACTCCTCGACCTCTTCCTAGTAAAGCACACCACGGACATTCACTCGTTCTCAAAAACTGAGGCCCCCTTCATCGACTGTCATGATCTCATCGAGCTCGTAATCTACGCCACTGTTCCCCCTGACGGTGACAAACTCATCCTCTCTAGGAACCTTCGAGCCATTGACCTTGCACGCCTGAACTCGCTTGTTGCAGGCTGCCTAGCCTCCACCTGTCTCAGCGCTGCCCCCTCAAACTTAGTGAGCTCGGAGATTTCTCAAGTCTCCATCGATGCTTTCGAACGCTCTCTATCTTCTTCTGTCCTTTATGCGTTCGACACCTTGGCACCACTACGCACACTGAAGCTATCTGAAAAAGCTAAACCCTGGGTTTCTGCGGATATCCGCATCCTTATGCGTGCCAGAAACGCTGCCTTTAAGCGCGCAAAAATCTCGCCATGCCTTGGGAACATCCAGAGATATCGTGATCTCCGAAACCGAGTCTCCAATAATTTGGATACGGCCAAGAACACGTATCTCTCAGCTAGGCTCGCCACTGCTACTGACCCCAAGGCAAAATGGCGTGAGCTTCGCTCTATTGGTATCGCTCAAAAGCAAACGCCCTCACCGCTACTGTTCTTCTCCTCTCAGAGCTTAAACAAACATTTTGCCCGCGTAGTAAACCTGCTACCGCCTATTGATGCCAGCACCCTTGAGACCATCCTCTCAACCCCACGTACTCGGCAGTTTGATTTCCCCCAGTTTGCTCTCCATCCTGTCACTGCAAAAGACGTTCATGACGCACTCAGTGCAGCAAACTCAAAATCCAAAGGAGAGGATGGGATCTCGCTTCGTATGTTCTCTATGGTTGCTGACTCGTTCGCTCAATACTACGCTGCGCTCTTTAATCAGTCCATCACCAGCTCGCTCTACCCGTCACTGTGGAAGCGGACTCAAATTGTCCCGGTCTCAAAGGTCAAATCGCCCTCTTCTCTCTCTGACACACGACCCATTGCGAAGCTCTGTGAACCGTCAAAAATTTTTGAGCGCTTGGTTCACCGGCAGCTCTCAGGCTATGTCGAGTCTCACAGGCTACTCGACGCGCGTCAGGCTGGTTTTCGGAAGGGTCACTCAACGGAGACTGCGCTTCTTGGCCTCCTGGATGACGTGCGACACGCCACCGAAAAGAGGCAAGTCTCCATCCTTATCCTCTTTGACTTCTCCAAGGCTTTCGATCGCATCTCCCACTCTCGCCTAATTCGGAAGCTCCGTAACCTGAACGTCTCTGATAAAGCTCTGAGGTGGTTCTTCAACTACTTGGCTGATCGCATACAAGCAGTAGTTGACGGGGGAGGAACCGTTTCGGAGTGGCTTCGTGCGGCTACTGGCGTCCCGCAAGGCAGTGTTCTTGGTCCCCTGTTGTTCGCCGTGTATATTAATGACCTTCCATCCGTGCTTATTTTCGCCAATTATATGATATACGCGGACGATACACAGGTGTACCTCCACTGCTCACCGCACGAAATTGAGCGTGGCCTTGCTCAGATCCAGCAGGATGCTCAGGCTGTCGCCGACTGGGCTGCTGAAAACGACCTCAACCTGAACCTGGCCAAGACGAAGGCTATGATTCTAGGGAGCGAGCTTTTTATCTCCTCCCTAGATTTCACCATCTTGCCTCATATCACCATCAATTCTACCTTCATCTCCTTCGTGGCAGCAGCAAAGAGTCTCGGTGTCACCCTCTCCCCGACCTTCCAATGGAAAGGCTACACTACCGAGATAGTGAAGAAGGTCTACGGCTCACTCAGCTCGCTGAAATTCTACCGCAAGTCCATGTCGCTCTCCCTCCGCAAGTCGCTAGTTGAAGCTCTCGTCTTCCCACTTCTGAATTTTTCCTCCACGGTCCTTATGGACCTCGACAAAACGCGGACTCATGACCTCCAAGTAGCACAAAATGCCTGCGTGCGTTTTGTCACGGGTTTCATACCCTTCATCCCAACCAGCGATGTGACCACCCACGTCACTTATCACAGACTCCGCCTTCACTGGCTTACTTTGTCTTCTTCGCGTCATCTTGCGTTAGCCAGACTCCTCTACAAAGTTGTCTGTAATAACGGTCCTACCTATCTGACCCCCCATATCGCTAATCTAAATCACGTTACCTGCTCCCGGCGCTCTCTCCACAATATTCCAGCTGCCTTTCAATTGCGAGCTCCACGCACTGAAGCCTGGAAACGGTCGTTAGCAATTCGTGGTATGGACCTTTTGAACCAACTTGCGGTCACCGACTTTGACCTAGACCGACTCGCTGAATTCAAACGCTGGATGTCTGAGCTTCTCTTTCTCCTGGAGCTTGACGAGTTCACCCAAAGTGCTACTCATGAGAACATGTGTAACATGAATGCCCTCACTCTACTGCCACAAGTCCAGCGACCCTACAATGTATCGGCCTTCGCCCCCAACCCCTCCTACCTACTTGTACCAGGTCGCTACCTTCAGTACAACCTCTTACCTCACCAACCCCAACCCACCCTCGCATCTAAACTCTAACCTCCGCGCACCTTCAAGCTCTTACCCATGCGTACTCAGCGTCGTCTAACAAAGCTCTAGCCTAAGTTTCCATCCCCCAACCGCCGCGCCTCCCGCTGCGTACCCTCGTCGTATTGCGCCTACTCTAAGCTTAGTAATTTTAAGATAGTCTTAAGTATTAAATGTATTTTCAATGAGGTGCCTCTCATTGCTATCTGCGCGCTCGCCTCAACTAGAAATGTAACGCTCTATACACACAAATTGCATTGTTTATCCACCACATACTATACTCACCTGCCTACTTATGTAACGATATTATATTACCTGCGTGCACTGTATCCTTCCTTAAGCCAACGGGGTCATACCCCATGGCTCAATAAATGTTTAATCAATCAATCTTCCAACAGGCTATATTTGTATGCATTACCCAGCGGGTAGATGGAGTGGGTGTCGATAATTAGAAATTGCATATTGAGAGACTAAAGTATATATTATATAATTTATATATGTATATATATATATATCGTTCCTTAATTATTTAAATGCTTTTTTATACATAAAGATAAGGTTTTAAAAACTCTGAGCGGATATGTTGATAAATCTTGCAGAAGTAGAATGATGCCCCTATATTTTTATATACTTGACAGTGTATCTGTCTTATTTTTGGTCCTATCTTTGGAAATAAACCTTTATTTTTCGGGCAACTTGCTGCGTAATGACCTGGCTGATAGCAGAAGAAACAATGGTTCTTCGGGCATTGTCGGTAGTTATGGTCTCCTTGGCAGCATTTGCATGGTTCTCTACTCTTTTTGTCGGTCTGATTATTATTTGCTGAATTATTTAGTTCTATCAGATTATTTTGAAATGGTATAAGTGAGAGCTAATTTCATCTTGTTTCTGGTCCGTTCGATAGTGGTCCCATTTGATCTGGTCTATAACCTTGAGCTTGATGTTGATCTAGGTTATGACTTTGCCCGTTGGTGTGTTCGTTATTCGCCGTCGGTATCTTCTTCTGATTAATTCAATTTTGTTTCTGTTTTACCGGTGGGTAACACAAGTATTGATGCAGTGCTTGGTATGTTACCATTTGTGCCATCATAGGTGCTGTGTACGTATTTTGTTGTTTGGTCTGTTGTTGTATCAATTCAATAAAACTTTAAAATAAAATACCTACATGGTCATTTATTTTAATATAGTAAAAGTCTCATGCCTACTAATCTCAATGATAATTCATCTCTGGAGTCAACAGTACGATTTTGTACAAGGAAATTAACCTACAGCTAATTATACTAAATTTAACTCTCATTTTATCTTGTGGCCGTCTCAGTTTTATTACCATCCTGCTCTTGTTCAGTCTCATACCCGTGGTAAAGCGTCTTCACGTTGACCGAAAAGAAACAGTTGAGTACCTATTATACGGGTATTTGAGTAACTATTGTCAATCCGCGGCCATTACTTGCGACGTAACAGTTGGAAACCACACCGGGTTTTTATTATTAACAAAAGCAGGCTTAGGCAAAATTTTTTTTCTTAAATCGACATGGCTACGGTGGTTGAAAAGAGAGGTAAACGAAACGTAGAAGCATTGATAGTTCTAAAAAATTGTATAGGAAAAATAGACGCAAATTTCATAATCGGTAGAGAACCAACATTATTGGAATGCATGAAATTTTTGCATGCGCGTCAAGATATAGGTTTTGAAATAGGAAGCAACAAACAACAAGAACTAGATAAATTAATGAAAATTTTACAACATTATATCGATGGAGAGTTAATAAGGAATATATGTCAAGATCCACTTTTATTGCTTATTATAGGAGAATTAACGAAACGCAATATAAGCCCGAAAGAAATTTTAGAAGCAGTGAATCGCACTGACAAAGTAGTACAATTTGAAAATAAGTTAAACATTTCATTCGTTGTTATGACAGATTGTTTTAAAAAGTATAAACTCAATCATATCGTTTTCTTCGATCAATAAAATTTGTTATTAAGTTTCAATCTCCTAGTTATTGTTTAATACTCGTAACAGCCGACGAGTCAAGAGAATTTTTCCAATCTCTGACAAACTTGATAATTGACGATGATAACGACGACGAGATAAATAAAACACAAAATAAAATAACACCTTCGAATCAGAAAAACGTAAAATTTTCAATACCAAATCTTAACGAAAGAAGCGATCAAGTAATTAATCAAAACGCGAAAAGTAGTAATACAGAATATTTTACCCCCAAGTTGACATTCAGATCATTTGCCAATGCAATACCAATTCATCATTCAACACCACAAGATTCAACGCGTACAGTGCAAAATTCTACAATTAGCCTATGAGAAATGTAGGTTTGAAGGATATTGTAGATTTTATTCCAAAATACGACGGATATTGTATTCCGCTATATGATTTTTTAGACGATTGTTGAGAAGTCTATAATGTTATTCCACCCGGAAACAAAGCAGATGGCAAGATCAGTTAAAATGCGATTGTATGGGGATGCATTAAAAAGTATGCGAGGAAAATATTTTGAGATAATTAGTGAAATTGAAATATACTTAGATCATCTGTTCGGATCACACAAAACTTTCAATGAACTCGCAGGTGAGCTGACCATACTCATGCAAGGAGCCTCAGAAAATGTAGTAAAATTTTCAAACAGAGTTAAAACAGTAGCGCGAGAGTTAGTAAGCAAAGCGGTGCGAGAAAAAAAGTATAATGTAGGATTTGTAAATCAATTAGAAAAGAACAAAGTCAAATGTTTCATCCGCGGCTTAAGCTGGGTGATTAAAGCGTAAATGGGACCGGCAAAATATCTAGTAAACGCAACGGCAAAAGTGGTAGATTAAACGCAAATTTAATTTTAATTAAATTTAATTTAATTTAATTTTAATTTAATTTTCAATTTTAACGGCAACACAAGACCCCGATGATCTTAGTCAGACAGTAAAAGTACTGACAGAAGCAAAAAAAGAACTAGCAAACATAAAAAGTGTAAATGTAGTGAAAGCAGATAACTCACAAGCATGTCAAATTTGTAAGCTAACAAATCATTTAGCGGATATTTGTTTTTACCGTAACAATGGCGGTACGAAATCCAGAAACGAAAGATTTATTAGCAACGATGGGAAAAATCAAATCAAAATTCAGCCAATAGAGAAAGAATTAATCAGCAAGTAACCCCGCCCCAAGCGAGTCAGAACTCGAAACTAAAAAATCAATGTCAGGGGAATTTTAATTCTAATAATCGCGGACCAGGAAATCCAAATAGAGATCCGACAGCTTGTAATTATTATTGTATTAAAGGACACTGGAAAATTAGATGTAACAAACAAATTTTTAACGAACAAAAAAAATAGTAACAGGGAAACGCCAGTGGTTTTCAGGTGACGGACGCAACCGGGGAAACAAGCGGGTAGAAGGAGCGCCGAGCATAAGTAGAAATACAAAAAAGTTAGAAGTAACGAAAAGATTGGTGTTGTTGAATTTAAATAATAAGTCACCAACTTTCATTTTAAGAGATAAAAATTAAAACATTAGTCTTTCTATCATGCTTGACACTGGTACTGGAAGATCTCTACTCAAATGGTCTAAGAAACCTGCGGAAGCATATTTGAACAAATTAAACATTTTAGAGCTACAAGGCATTACTCAAAATAACATAGCAATATTAGGAAAAATAAATATTAGAATAGAAGATCTAGAATTCGAATTTCGTATGGTACCCGACGATTTATCTATCGAAGAAGACGAACTAATCGGTAGCGAATGTTTACGTAAGATTAACGCAAGAACAGATTATAAAAGCAATACTCTGAAAATTGCTGATAAAGTTTTTCCTTTATCAATAAGCAATGCAAATGCTAATAATGAAATTATGACGTCGCAAGATAGTAACAGTCGTTCAGAATCACTAACAAATTGTAAGACTTATGCTAAAGTACGCAAAAATCAAGTCGACAACTCCAGCAGTTTTAATTGCGAGAATAGCTAGCAATAATAAAGAAAGCAATGAAAATTTAATGAAATGTCTTGAAGCGGGTAAAAATAACGTTCGTTAAATTAGTGGGAGTGATTTCGAACACAACCGTTCGAATAGAATTAGAATGAATTAGCAAAAACTCGAAACCTGTCAATTTGAAAATCAACAATCTGAAATTATAATTTTCAAATTAGGCCAGGAAAAGATAGCGATGTTAAAAATTGTAAGGTTCAAATTTTTGAACCTGAAATCTGTACATCTAAAATTAGTAACTTGAACTTTGAAAACTGTGAGAAAAACTCCGAAATTAGAAAAAACTAAAATTCATACCCACTCTGTAATTTAAGATCAGTAGACAAAGAACACGAGAGTGCACGCCGAAGTTCCGCGAAAGTTAATTGGTTGATTACTTAGAAGTAAGGTTAAGCAAAGCCATAAAAAGGCGTACTCGATAAAAATAATTCGGATGATAAAATTTACCCGATGAAATTGTCAATGTCAGAATGTAGGTTAGGTATAGAGTCATACTATAAGTCAAAAAATAGAAAAATAATAGCAAGGATTGCAAAAGTGTACATTGTTATCATTATACTGACGAGAGTACGCTATTGGAGAGAGTTAATGAATATATCAAAAACAACAATAACAGGGAAACGCCGGTGGTTTCCAGGTGACGGGTGCGACCTTGGAAACGATCAGCCAGTCGGAGCACCAAGCTTAAGTAAGAATACAAAGAAATTAGAAGTAACGAAAAGACTGGTGTTGTTAAACTTGAATAGTAAATCACCAACTTTTATTTTAGAAGATACAAATAAAAATATCAGTCTTTCTATCATGCTAGATACTGGTGCTGGATCATCTCTACTGAAATTGTAATTCCGAAATTGGACTAGAAAAAGCTAGCAAAGTTAAAATTAGTGAACGTGAAATCTGTTCATCCGAAATTAGAAATTCGAATGTTGAAAGTTGTACAAAATCAGAAATTAGAAAAAACCAAAGTACGTACTCAGTTTGTAATTTGGCATTAGCAAACAAAGAATGTAGGAGTGCACGCACAAGTTCCGCGAAAGCTAATTCATTATTTATTCAGGACAATGAAATAAGTAGGGCGAAGCAAAGCCATAATGAGAGCACCCTCGATAAAAATTTTGCAGATGATAAAATTCATCCCACAAAATTCTCAATGACAGAAAATAAATTGAGTGTACAGCCATATTATAAGTCGAAAATTAGAGAAAGTAGTAGCAACTATCGTAAAAATGTAGATTGTTACGATAATACTGACGAAACTACCCTATTGGAAAGAGTTAATAAAGGTATTAACGTATTAAATAATACAAATTCATACACAAGTAATAAACCATATTCCGTGAACAACTTTTTATCACTAATTAATTCTACAATTACCCTGCTCGAAACATTGGACGAAATCAGAGATAAAGAATACATTAAAGAATTATTAGAGGGAGTGACACAAATAACCAAAAATACAAAACTATTAGTCATCTACAAAAGTCCGATGATTAAAGGGCGGTTTTATACCTTTTAGTAGCTATAAAATTTTTAATGAAGGAAAGGGCACCGATACCCTTTAATATCAACGAGTGCGTGCGGATAGCCAAGTATTAGTCAGAATAATGAAAATAGGGTGTCGAGAATAATTAGCTTGTCACGACTTAAATCCAAATGAAAAGGAAAGCTTAGTAGATATAATTAATAAATTCGATGATAAATATCACTTACCAGGGGATAAATTAGGATACACAAATCTACTCCATCTCGAAATCTTACTAACATCGAAAGTGCCGATTCGCATAAAACCGTTCAGACAGCCACCAGAGTTAAGAAAAAAATTGATACTCAAATTTTAAATATGTTCGAGCAAGATTTAACTGAAAGGTCTTTTAATCCTTATTCGTCCAATCTTTTTTGTGACGAGAAAAAGGATACTGAAGGTGTAATCATGAAACAACCAGTAATACAATACCGGGCGGTAAATACACTGATTGCGAATTATAATTTTCCAGTACCAATTGTAGATGATCAGTTAAACGTGCTAGGAGGATCCACAATATTCTTGGTATTTGATTTTTCTTCGGGATATAACAATGCTTATTTAAAAAGAAGAATCGGTAGGTGACAGCATTTCAATGTGATCAGGGCCTTTTTCAATTTACAAGGTCGCCTTTTGGATTGAAAACAAGCGCGATGGTTTTTTCGTCATTAATTCGCCTTTTAACGACAGAAATAAAAAGAGTAGTAGCCTTTTTTGACGATATTTATGTATCGTGAAGACAATCGTTCGAGAAAAGCAAATTTAGTAATAAATCCGGAAAAATGCGAGTATTTTAAGTCAAAAGTAGTATACCTTGGTTACGTGATCTCAAAAGATGGTCTACTACCTTACGAAGATAAAATATTAGCCATACAGCAATTTCCCACACCAAGAAATCCACAGAATATTAAACAATTTATCGGTCTGTGTAGTTATTACAAGCGTTTCGTTGACAAATTTTCCGACATTGTGCAACCTTTGAATAAACTATTGTGAAAAGATTAAGAGTTTAGATTGGGAGGAAGAGCAACAGAAAACCTTTGAAGTGTTAAAACGAAAGTTATGTTAGCCACCCGTATTAGTACATCTAGATTTCGAAAAACCATTTATTTTAATGTCAGATACTAGTGGGTACTATGTGGGATGATATGGTCCTAAAAGCAGAATGAGAAGGATTTTGATATGCCAATAGCTATGCATCGCGAGAGTTAAATGACGCGGAAAGACGATACAGGACATTCGAGAAAAAAATATGAGCAATCGTTTTCGGATTTCTTAAATTTCTACCGTATTTATATGCAAAAAAATTCTTTATCATTACTGATCATAAACCATTAGTGGAATTAAAATCGCACAAAGATCCCAACTCCCAAATAACGAGAATGAGATTAAAAGTGACGGATTTTCAATATGAAATTAAACATAAATCGGGAGCTACCAATATAAATATGGATGTCTTGTCTCGTAACCCAATAGAATTATATACATTAGATCCGCAACTAATTCAGGAGTCGATCGATATAGTAAAAGGATTAGAAGTAGAACATGACGAAGCATCAGAGCTAGCGAGAATGACTATGCGATCGTGCGTTGGACGAAAGCCTAACGCTAAATTTTAAGAGATAATAATCGCGCTAAGACATCGTAAACTAAAAACGTTGTGAGACCAAACTGCCAGTGATGTAATGAAGTAACATGAGGGGGAAGACATGAGGTTAAAAACCTCTTTGGACACAATAGGCAAAACAACAGATACACAACAAACCGAGAACCAAGCGTCGAATATAGAAAGCCAAATGACAGATGTGCCACTAAAAACTAGTTTGGAAACTATCGAGGAAAAGGATGAATGTAAATCAAACGAAACTAAAATCGACACAATGGATGAAATTATAAATGATGAGATTGAATGTAAATTACCACACAGTAGCATTATTTATTGTCGTGAAAAGTTATTCTTGAGAAAAGACAGTTATTTATATTTTATCAATGCTAAAGGAGAGCCTCTTGATGAAGAAGTGCGTCTGTTAAAAGAAGTAAATAAATTACCAAGATTAGAAAATTAAAAAGTAGGTTACCTTAAATTAATTAGAGTGGAGAAAAGATCTCATTTAGGGATACGACTAAGGTTTGAACAACGTGAAATTACCGATGATATTATTATGTTAAACGCATTACTGATGAATTTAAGAAAAGTTGTAAATGAAAACAAGATAGTCTCGTTTAGTCTAGCCAAGAGTGAAAGCATAGAGAACGTGTTATTCAGCAAATTTATTTATTGTAGAAGAGACAAACTTGAAAAACTAGATGTCAAGGTTATAGTGTTTACAGTATAGGTAAAACGTCCCACACTCAACGAGAGTCCTTATCTTTGTTCAATAGTGCATGGATTTTCAAATGAACTAGTACATGAGAAAACTAAACAAAAGTTTGTGGTCACAGATTCACTACCAGTACTATTTTTCAAAACAGCAATGGATATAATAGCACCGATGCCGATGACCAAATTAAATAATCGTTACTGTTTAACATTTCAGTGCATGTTTACAAGTTTCGTTATAAGTATTCCAATACCAGATCAAACAGCTATCACTGTAGCAGATGCTTTTATTAAACGTGTGGTGTGTGTATTGGGAGAACCGAATGGCTTGGTTACCGATTGTGGGCAAAATTTGTTGTCAAAATTAATGAAAAAAGTTGCAAAAAGATTTCCCATTAAACAATTTCGCACAAGCACGTTTCATCCCGAATCTAATAGAGTAAAAGAGAGACAGCACTCCTCGATAAACGAGCATTTAAATTTTTTACAAATAAATTTAAAGATTGAGATAAATTTGTTGAAATGGCAATGTTTAATTATAACACTAGCAGTCACAAGGCTACGCATTATATTCTATATAAATTTACGTTCGCAAGAGTTGCAAGAGTGTTATCAGCAGCTCCTCTAGAACCGAAAAATCATTGCCTACATAAATGGATTATATATCACAATTAATTAACCGATTGAATGCTTCGCATCAAATTACTCGTGAAAAAATTATGATTGCAAAAATTATATCAAAATATTATAATAGAAAAATCAATCCCAGAGAAATCAAAGCGAATGATTATGTTTGGCTTTGAAGCGGCCCCGAACCAAAAAAATTTGACGATCTATATTCAGATCCGTATCTGGTATTAGAAGTATGGTTGCACGAAAATGTTGAACATAGCAAACGCTTACGCATATGACACATAAGGCCAACGGAATAATAGCTTTGTAAAAATATAATAGACGGTTGCGCCTATTGACTGCTCTGACTAATAATCAGCATTGAGAAACGGTATCCTTAGGCAATAATAAAATCACGTTATCAACAGCTACCGTTTGCAAATTTAGTGATGATAAATACGTTGATAATATTTTAGGTTTCACCTTTTGAGGTCAATATCTCATGCAAGAGTGTCAGGATAGCAAGTTCACAGATCTTTACATCGGGTACGTAGAAAAGGTAATGGAACAGGGTAGCGAAAGGCAACTACTATACGTGTTAGACACACAAGAAGTGTCCTTCACATTTAAGGATCTAGGAGTATTACTTAAATGCGGGTTCGTCTTAACTAGAACAGAACATCCGAGAATTTTGATCCTTGACGATAAAAATAAAAATACCATCTCGACGATAAAAGATAAAAATATTAAAAATATTGACCTATTTGCATACTTTAATGCAAAGATACTAAATTTTAAGAAACATGTAAGAAAATGGCTATAAAAATTATATTATGACGTTTTATATCAACAGTGCGAGTTAGAAAGAAAAGTCATAATGAATGCAGTGACTATCGCGATCGTTAGTCCGGATATTTTAGCCTAATATTTGATGAACGGACCAGACTATATAAGTCTACTAGCAGGCGAGGTAAGTCATATAATTAAGTACTTACGTGTAGAAGTGCGCAAAAGAAACTCTTCGTTGTGCTATCAGGAACTCCTATAGAAAAGGATAGCAGACCTATGTTTATGACATCACGCACGCATATATTAAAATTTTTCGGTACAGAGAGAGCTTGTAACGAAACAGTACCAGTAATTTTTAAATAAGGACATGGGAGGCTTTAAATGTTATCGAGACCGACCTAGTTTGGCGACAAACCAGATATTTTAAAGACACAAACAAAACAGACTTGGAAATATTTAGTACCCATCGATGTAACAAATTGCGGAATTTATAGTTTATCAGATATTGAAAAGTTAAAAAGTTATATCATGTTTCCAAACAAAAAAGCCGCGATTTTAAATAAGATAGCAAAGAGTGTATCATTGAACGGACGCCCGGAAACAGAATTATCGTTCTATCATATACTCGATGAAAAGGGACTTGAAAAATTAGCTGAATCTTCATGGTTAAAAAATTATGGGGAAGATTTATGAGTTTTGCTTCAGTAAGCATAGGCATTATTTCCGTAATTATGCTTTTTCGCGTGATAAAATTTATACTCGACACAGTTATGCGTGGGTACGCGCTTTACTTCCTTTTCGAATGGTCTATTAAAATAATTGTGCAGTGTGGAATTCACTGACCAATTTACTTGTCCATCTAGCTCGGACGGGAATGAGATAAGAATCAAAACAATATCGAGCAGGGATCAGTGACCATCAGGAACAATCCAATCCCCTTCCAAATTCCCCAATTTCTCCGAACTCCAGGGACGCACTATGACTGAAAACGAAAGTTATTGCGTATACCTTTAAGTATACCTTTAAGGCTTCGGTCCTTTAAGTAATCCTTCAAGACTCTTAGAAGGTAAGCGGGTATTTGAAAACCGTCTAGTGCTCTCAGAACATCCACCCACCTAGCAGAGTTAAAGGCGTTCTTTACGTCTAATGTTACTAGGAGCGTTATTGGTTTGGTTCCGTAGCAAATCTCGTTCATTCAGTCAACTACCTGTTTCACGTCTGTAATTGCTCCTATCGTTGAGCGTCCTTTCCGGAAGCCGTGTTGTCGGTCCGATAGATCGCCAGCGGCTTGCACCGCCGCGTTTAGTCTTAGTCTCAGTAGCAGTTCGTATAATTTGCCTATACGAATTCGGCTTGTCGGGGTCTCCCTTGCCTTTGCCAATAAGTACCAACCGCGCGTTTTTCGAGAGTTTACTGAAAACACCAGCTGTCAGGCACCCACTGTACAACTGCAAGAGTATGTCGGGCCGTCGAGTCGCTATATACCGTAGCAGTTCACCCGGTTTACTGTCTGATTCAGGAGCCTTGTTAATCTTCAGCAAGGTTATCGCTCGTATGAGCTCATCCCTTGTGAAGCAAGGACATTCTTTCTTCGTCCGTGTTCATGTCATCGATTCTGTCTGGAGGCTTTGGAAAAAGACCCTCAACTATCTTTTCCATTGTCCTAGCGTCTTTTGTCTACGGTGGAACTGGAACGCCTAGTTTCCGAGTCACGATTTTGTGACCCATCCCCCACGGCTCCGAGTCCACCTCGTTTGTCAGTCGTGTCCAGCATTGTCTTTTGCTGTCCGTTATAGCTTATCTCAGCCTTTTTCTAGCAAGCTTATATGCCTCTGAGGCTTCTTCGTCATGTCTATTTCTTTGTCTTTGTGCCTATCTACGCCGCCGGTGACATTCGCGTCTGATGTCTGCAATTTCATGCGTCCACCAGTACATCTGTCGCCGGTCGCGTTTATATCGTTTTTTTTGGCATCATAGCTTCGCATAGGTCCGTACAACTTCGAGTGGTTTCCGTAAAAGGCTCTGCGTTTTGCAGTAGTCTGTCGAGTTCTTTTCTGTACAGGTGCTTCGTGTTCCATCGTAGAGACAGTAACACGTTACCTCTTCGTCTAGTCGTATTTTCGTTTTTCAAAGATGATGTACTGGTGATCACTGGCTGGATATTCCTCGATCACTTTCCATCCTCTTATGCGCGTCAGTAGTCTATCTGTGGCTAAGGTCACGTCTGGTATAGATTGACCCCATCCCGGTCGTCTAAATGTCGCCGTCTTTCTTTCGTTCACCACGACTAGTTCCAGCTTCGCGGCCATCTCTAGTAGCAGTCGTCCGCGTCTGTTTGTCATGGGCATACCCGACTCAATCGTCTGTGCGTTAAAATCGCTCGCCACGATCGTATTTCCGGGTATATCCCTCACGGCGTCTTCGATATGTGCGAATCTGTTGACATACTCCAGCGCGGAATAGTTTGGTAACAGGTATACACTGACGATAACGACAGTGCCCACCCTCACCCAAACATAGTCCGCCCCGAAACCGCTTGCCGTGACTCGCATTGCTTCGTGACCGCGTACCCACACCGCCGTACAGCAGGACAATTAGCTCAGTTACAATTAGACGAAATAATAAACATTATGGAAGAGAAAGAACAGTTAACAACAATGTGTTTTGTAGAATACCTGAACAACGACGTAAAGAGATATATGTGTCAACACAAATTTTATAGTTCATTACATCAGGCGATTATGCATGCTGAACAGGTTAGCAATAATCTAAGAGAATTAGAAAAGTTGGCAAACATGACACATTTAACAATTAATCCATTAAGATAAATTTTCAGTCCTTTTCTTTAAAAATTTTTTTTTCATCTCTCATCTCATGTAAAAAAAATAAGTTAAGCTTGAAATCATGAATATCCACGAAAAAGTACTACAAGTAGCGAAATGTGTCAAAAGTAAACTGAACCATAAGTGTGAAAAATGTTTAGTAGCAATACAAGAGCTAGGTCAAGCCGTGATTAACGATGGTTCAGTTAATCTTAATGGTCCTACAGTCTTTCCATGGTAGTATAAATTATTAAATGATAAGTGCAACTATTATCGTATTACAGTTTTCAGAACAATCAAAAAACCGTTCAAGATGAAAAAAGCAGCAATTTGCCTGTGTTTTCTTATCGGATTTACGGCAGTCAGAGGACGAGAAGGAAACCCGTTGTATATGTTATCGAAGACAATCCAGGTATTGCGTTTCATTAAATTGAAAGTAAAGCTTTTACTCGGGAAAAAATTACTCGGGGAGTTTACTAATAATCGTTGACATACTTACTTGGAAAGAAGTGCTTACCAGTGAAATGACTAGTCTAAATAAGATTATTGTACTAGATAATATTTCCTATATAGAAACAAGTTCGATAATACGTACAGCATGTTAAAGAACAAATGAAAGATATTCAATACGTAGACCATACCCTGAATCGTCTTGTTAACATGCTGTATGTTGACGAAATTAAGGGGAGAATATTAAGTAATAGTACAAAAGTTATAGAATTATCAAGGAATTTATAGGCTTAAGAAGTAAAATGTATAGTATTGAAGTAGAAAATCAACTTGCGATGAAAAAGGCGAAATGAGTCAAAATGCATACAGTTAAGAAAACAATTTCACATGAGGTTGTTAATCGATTTGAAAATTATAACTCGAAAGCAGTGTAATATTCGAAGAATTACGAACCGAGAGGGAGCAGAAGATAGCTTCAAGTGCTTTGTACGATAAAAGATGTATAATCGATGGAAAATCTGATACTCTTCCATGGAGACATTACAAAACGATAGAAATCTCAAAACTGAAAGATAGAGTTGCAGTGCTACACCGAAAGAGAGGTGGAAAAGAAGTAGAAGATGAAGAAAATGACTATAGAGGGTAGCACAAAAATTCTACTTCAGCAATAGTCAATAGATGTCGCTTAGTAGAAGTTAGTATTGGGGGAGAAGGTAGTAGTGGAGGAAGAAGGACCTCTTAAGAAAAGGAAAAAGTTGGAAGAAAGAAGACCTGTATAGATGTCACTCAAGATAGAGTAGTGGGCGAAAAGAGAGGGAAATAACGAGCTCCAAGAGAGGGGATGCTGGTTATAAAGCGGAGAACACGCTCCAATCTAACGCAGTTGTTCAGCATTCGCTTGAAGTAGCAATCTTTTCCTAATCCTCCTCTACCTCCTCCTCCACTTCCTAGTAGAAGCTTTCCAATAAATTTGAGAAAAGTAAGTTTCTTTTATAGTACATTAACTCTAACTCTAATGGTAATAAAAAGTATATAGTGAATTAATGATTGCTTCTTTTTTCTTTTGTAGAATGGATTTTTCATCAATCAATAAGATTGCACAGTCAGTTTACTTACCTAGAAAGACTATGTCACAGTTAAATAAGAACTGTACATATAAGATCACTAAATTGAGATGGCTCAACACTCGCTATGGATTTAGCGTTGTAGTAACTGTACATGAAGGATTTGAGGTATTTCCACCGAACCGAGTAAGCTTGGCGATAGAAAAAGGTGACAAGATGCTACAGAAATTATACGAGGCCACAGAGAAGAACGAATTATTTCTACACCATCGAGAAGGGTCCAACTTTGAATTTAAAAATTATATTAGTATAATGTATTGTAACGGAGTGTGAATTCCGTTTTAATTTCTTTGCCTCGCCCGATGCTTAGTCGTACTAGAATGTGCGCGGCGAGATCGATATAATCAAGTTTTGCTAGCTAACCGAGGAGCAGGAGAGGACGGGTGCCAGTCAACCAACTTACTAATAGCAAAGACAATAATAGATTAACGTTTCAATCATATACAGACTAGTTTATTCATCAAGTGATCTACAACGCATTTGGCCCGCGCATTTACGTTTATACGGTGTGCGTGACAATCTTACGTATCGTCAATTCATTGACAATCGTTCGCTTACTCGTTTGCATGCTCGCTAACGATTTCCTTGTATTCACCGGTGTGAGGGGAGAGCTAAAATGTTACGCGCGGTCACTTATCAAAAACAATAACGTGAACCTGGCTAGCTTACCTTATGCAATTAATCACGCTATTAAGGGGAGCAGTTCTACGTCGTCTTTTAGCGTGTGGCTCAGGTTGCCACTTTTTCAATTTTAAGACGAGGCCTCTTTATCGTCGTGCTGCTTCCGTCGGACGGATTCAGCAACTTCGTGGTTGGCCTCCGATGGCGTCTCGGCTAGCCACTTGAACACGCAGCAACAACAAAGAATGATCGACCGTTTCACGTTCACGCTCCTAGTGGCGTTCACACGCACGCACGTCGTTGCCGGTGCTAAAGGCACTCCTAGGTTCGGGCACGCTATTCACGACTTTCGGGTAGCTGCACAACTCTCGTGTTAGTGCTCCTGGACTCCTGCACGTTGTTACCGGTTTCAAAGGCGCTCTCCCACTGGTCTTTTTCTGTTCGCGCGCCTTCCTTCCCATTTCGGATCGAGTTCCCATTTTGGACTTACCGGGGCAGGTAAGTGCTGCCCTCGCATGTAGCCGCGCGATCGAGACGGTAGCGCAAACCGGACGTTTACCGTCACAACCACCTTCCAGTCTGGACCCATCTTGCCGATTGGGTGCGGACCACAGTGGTAGCTCTGCTGGAGGCGCTTTATCCGTGGACCCCACCACCAGATGAATGTGGATAGGTCCAGTGCCTTGGTCCGCTCTACCACTGTTAAGGTTGATTACCAGGTTTACCCCGCACGTCCGTTAGTTTTGGTTGACGGTCGCCGTGGGGTTTTGGTCACTGGAGGTTCGTCGGTGGCCGAAGATCAGTCGCCAGTCGGGCTCTCGAGGGCCTGGCAATGTCGACGCTGCACCTCCTTTAACGCTGCAGCCAACTGGCGACGATGAGACACCGCCCCAGCGATCTAGATCGCTGGGGCGGTGTCCTTTGGCCGTAAAAGCATTGAATTCAACGTACACTGCTCGCTGGAGAGCGTTGAGGGTTGTTCAGCCTTGTTCAACCTCCCTCAAGCCCTTGACTATTTCCTCCCATGACCGGTGACTACCCGGCGCTGTTGGCTGGAGGAGGAATTCTGGACGCCAGTCGATATCGATGGAAGCTCCGTAGGTTTGGGTGCTCGATGATACTTTCGGTGCTGCCACCGGAACAGCTTCAGGCGGTGGTCCTGGCAGCGACGGGATTTCTTCACATACGACGCCCGGAACAGATGACAGAGTCTGGAGTTCATCTTCTTTACCTCCTCGATTAGCACGGACGACTAGCTCTCGCGAGCTCGTGCTCGTGCCTGTTCCTTTTCCCTTCTCGTTTCTTCGATGAAGTGTAGGGCGGCGTGCACTAATCCGTTGACGGCGGGGCCCAAATCTAATCCTATAAGGGCGGCCGCCTCTTGATCGAACTGCTCGTGCGTGATCTTCATCTTGTAAGATTTCTATATGTCAATAACGGTAGGTGGTTGCAATCACGACGCTCTCAGGAAGCTTTATTATGGTCCGCTTAGCAAAAACATAGATGATGCACATAGTGCACCATATGGCCAGCCTCGTGGCTGGCCAGGTCACTTTGTGCAAAAGTCTTTTGTTAAAGCGGCGGACAGTAATTGTCTTCCTCAACAGAGAGTGGAGACTTCTCAAACAAATAACTTGTTGTTTTGGGAGAGGATGTCGTAAATTTCTCTTACCTGTACGGGCATATACAAATGCAAATGCTGAAGTACAAAATGCGTCACCGATCGCCCTCGACAAGCAACTAATGCTAGTCGACCCGAAGTGAATGCAATGTGTATTTGAACGAAGACTTGCAATCACAAGTGCGGATGTGTGTACCTTCACGTGGTGGGGCTGAAAACGCTGTTTCAATAAAGAAACAGTAGGCAAAACACACAACGCTTGCCCCTAGGGCAAAAGGCCAATCGGCTAAACAAAAGAAATAACACGGACCATGACAACACCTGGTGAGGCGCGGCCTGTAAACGCCCAAACATCCATCGCGGAGTCTAGCACACCCCAAGAGCTTAACTCGAGCCCAGAAAAGCCAAAATCCGGGATTTACTTGAGGGGAAATCTCTCGGGATTGTGGTACCGCGCGCCCTCTTAGAGGACGGGAGACCGCTCCGGGAGCTAGTTGCAGAGGACCAATGGTCCCGGCAATCCGAATTTAATTCGGGTAGATAAGAAATTATTCCCTATCGACTGGCAATCGGTAGGTGCCACTATTGTGGGTAAAGAGTCGTGGCCGTGGTCATAGCAGCCACCCAAAGTTCTTTGCCTCGAGCTCCGGGAGTAAGGCCCGACACCTTTGTGTGAGAAAACACAATTTGAACGCTAATTTCGAACGCTAAAACACCTGATTTGAGCCTAGATCTTCGAAATTGATTCGAATGAGTGGCATGACTGGCACGAATATTGAAATCTGCCTGGGGACTCGCCTTGTCGGCTAGGCGAGACCCCGACCCTGACCCAAGTCATAAAATTAATCGAAAAAGCAGAGATCAATATCAGCGAGTCATAAAAGCCTTCCATAGAAAGCGAAATCCGAGACTCGGGCAAAAATCAGGACACAACCTTTTCGAATAACGTACTCCCATCAGCGTGAGCGGGGATGACCGAAACGCAATGGGAAGACGTGCTTCGGTACGTCGAAGCGATGGACCTGTGAGTCGTGGGAGAAATCCCTTAATACAGGTATGCAGGGTGGGATAATCTTCGAACGCGAGCCCAGGAGGGGAGGCTTAGCTGGTTGATCGTCTTAGGAATTTCCTCTGGCTATCCTGGCTGAGTCTCTCTTCTGACATCCCAATTTGTGCCTCGCGGCTGGCCATATGGTGCACTATGTGCATCATCTATGTTTTTGCTAAGCGGACCATAATCGAGCTTCCTGAAAGCGTCGTGATTGCAACTGTCTACCGTTATTGACATATAGAAATCTTACAGGATGAAGATCACGCACGAACAGTTCGATCAAGAGGCGGCCGCCCTTATAGGATTAGATTTGGGCCCCGCCGTCAACGGATTAGTGCACGCCGCCCTACATCTCATCGAAGATACGAGAAGGGAAGAGGAACCGGCACGAGCACAAGCTCGCGAGAGCTAGTCGTCCGTGCTAATCGAGGAGGTAAAGAAGATGAACTCCAGACTCTGTCATCTGTTCCGGGCGTCGTATGTGAAGAAATCCCGTCGCTGCCAGGACCACCGCCTGAAGCTGTTCCGATGGCAGCACCGAAAGTATCAACGACTACCTCTGCAGGGTAGTGGTACCAGGTCAAGCAAATCTCGTAAGATTTGTATGCTGCGTGCTTCCGACGCGGCAGATGTCGGGGCAACTAGAGTCCCGTCGCACCCAAACCGAGGGTCAAGCTTTTAGTTCCGCTCTCCTTGAGCGTTTAGCCTTGAAAAGATCGGTACTCCTTTCGAGGAGGTCGCCGCCTTAGATTAAAAAGGTTCCGACTCGCTGTGTGCGTCAGGGATGTCGCAGCAAACTTGACTTCCGGATCTCCAAAAAAAAAGTTTTAAAGCGAAGGAGTGAAAGACAGTGGGCTATGCCAATCTGTTGGTGCCCAGCGAGAAGGGTGGTAATGTTTGATTACGCTGTGCCTCCCTCAAATCGGAAAAGTATGACACACACAAACAGTAACTGTCAATAACGGTAATCTTTTTCCTTTTATACCGAAGGTGGGCGCCTGTTCGGCTGCCCAGGACCTTCGTTCGCAGGGCATCATGCGTCAACGGTCGGTATTTTCGTGGGTCTCTCTCTCTTCCTCTTCACGATGACGGGAGGGGAGACACGTGAACTTTGTTAGCACGTCGGGGCCAGAATAGTCAGCCGGTTCTTGCGAGGACGTCCTCTCGGGCGCTTTATCGACTATTAGATAGGGCTACTATCTGGGTCTTATCAGGGTGATTGGAAGGGGTGCGACGGGGTTGGCTCAAACTCGTCGCGTTTTCGCTCTGGAGCATATTATTCGCGGTAACAGCGCGTTCGCTTTCTTGCGGTATCGCATCGCTCGCTATAGGCGGGTGATTCATTGCTTGGGCAACCTCGGTGGTAGGGGTATCGCCTTCGGGTTTCGTCTCCCGACGAGGTTCCCTCTTGTCCATAATAAGGTTTGAGGTCTTTGACGTAAACTAATTCCTTGACCTCTTCCTGCTGGTTGGCTAGGCGGTACGAGTTGACTCCGAGTACCTTAATGATCACGTAGGGGCCTACGAGTTTCGGCGCTATCTTCGCGGATATACCCTCTATCGCACTGGATAGCATGCGGTTTCTTTTCCATACCCTGTCTCTTTCCTTAAACTCCGAAGCTCTGTGCTTGGCATTATAATATTTCGCCTGTCTAAGGGATTCGTTAGAGGCGATGCTCAGGCTTCCTGAATAACAAACCTGTTATTCTTCATGTGTTCATTCCATTGCTCTATTTGAAACAAATCTTCCTACTGGGTTGCAAGCTCGTCCCTTTGCCTCGGGGTTTTCGGTTGCCTCCCGTAATTGAGCATAGCAGAGCTAGTTCCCATGGAGCTGTGGATAGCAGTGTTCAATGCGAATGCGAGTTCAGGCAAGACTCGGTCCCACTCTTTATGATTCCCGTGCAGATACGAGGTAATCATCGTCTTCAGAGTTCTATTAACTTTTTCGGTAGGGTTAGCTTGTGGGGTATGGGTTGGCGTAAAGGTCCGGTTTATCCCCTGTTCCCTCAGGTATCCATCTACGAGCTGGTTACGGAATTCAGTGCCATTATCGGCCAGAAAGATCCTAGGTGTTCCGAAGCGCAGGATCACTCGTTCCCGGAGCTCCTTTACGATCGTCTTACCATTGGCACTACGTATAGGCATACATTCGACCCATCGTGTGAATAAGTCCACGAACACTAATACGTATTTGTGCCCTCGAGGGCTCCTAGGGAACAGTTCGGCAACGTCGCTCGCCACAATTTGCCAAGGTGTGGACAACATCCGAACCTTCATAAGTCCACGCGGCAGTCGCTGTTCAACCTTACACTTTTGACAGATCTGATATTTTCGGACGTACCTTCCGACACCCGCGTACATGCCTGCCTAATGGTAGGACTGGGCAATGCGGGCGAAGGTTTTCTCTCGCCCCAAATGTCCGGCGGTCTCAATGTCGTGGTTCTCGAATAGGACAGCTTTTCGGTCTTCCGGTGGCATAACGAGCTTTCAGGTATCGTCGTACCCGTACTCATCCTGTAAATCACCATTGGGTTTTCGGTGATACATCACCCTGCCCAATACTTTCCAATCTGTTCCGAAAACCAGGCGTTGTCCCTTACTTCAGGCTGATCTATCGCACTGACCTTCGCCTTCGCGGGCTTGAACGCGCGTGATAATGCATCCGGCAATAAATTGTCAGACCCCTTTCGATATTCTATCTCGAAAGTATGGCCTTGGAGTTGCAAGGCCCATCGGGCTAGACGTCCTATAGGGTTTTTCAAATTATATAGCCATTTCAGACTCTTGTAATCCGTCACAACTTTGAATCGGTACGCTTCTATATATGGGCGGAACTTCCGCATAGCCCATATGACCGCCAAGCATTCATGTTCCGTGGCAGAGTAGTTCTGCTCCGCCGGTTTAAGAACTCTACTAGCGTACTCGATGATTCGATCTTCGACCCATACTCTCTGAATCAGGACGGCGCCGATTCCCATAACGCTAGCATCTGTTTCCAACATGTACAGTCCATCGGATTCTGGTAATCCGAGACACGATGCGGATATTATGAGTGCCTTAGGTATGGCGAAAGCTTGTTCCTAATCTGGTCCTCACACGTATTCGCACTTTTTTCCCGTTAGTTTCGTTAATCGAGAGGCCGGCTCTGCACAACCTATCCAACACGGTTTTTAGTTGTCGCAGGTGATCTTCGAATTTCAACGATACTACGATGATATCGTCCAAATAGGCGAAGGCGAAATCGCCAAACTCAGGACCGATCACACTATCTATCAACCGTTGGAAGGTGGCGCCGGCATACCAGAGACCGAATGGCATTCGTACGAACTGGAAGTGTCCCAATCCGGGCATGGTAAAGGCGATGGGTCGAGATTCGGGTTTGAGTGGTATCTGATGATACGCGCTGCTAAGATCGAGCGTGGAGATATATCGTGCGTTTCGCAAACGTCTCAATATATCCTACATGAATAGTAGGGGGTACGCGATTGGCTCGGTGACCTTGTTGACTTTCCGAAAGTCTATATAAAATCGGTACGAGTCTTACTTCTTGAGTATCATTACCACTGTGCTCGACCAGCCGGTATTTGCAGGCTCAATTACCCCTTGGGCCAACATTTCCCTTACCAATCTATGCATTTCTTGCTCGACCTTGTGTGACACTGGATAGTAGCACAGTTTGATCGGTTTCGTATCACCGATTCAAATATCGTGCTCAATTCCTGCCACACATCGCAGTCCCGCGGGGGCCTACCATAAGGCCTCACTGATGGTCTTCTGCAATATTGCCTGTTGAGAGGCTGTTACCTCGGCTAGTCCGATAGTAGCTAATCTCAAACCAGCCTCTAAACTCGCTACCTCTAGTTTTATCTTGGTTTGTGATTTCTTGAACAGTAACGTATCATCGTCAGGGTCAAGTACCGCTCTAAACAATCTAATGAAATTCACTCCTAGGATACATTTATCGACGAGGGTTGGGAGTATAGCTACCCTCGTCGGCATAGTCATATCCCCCAGGGTGAACGGCAACATCGCGTGACCAACGATTGTCACCTTGCGACCATCTGGCAGTCCTGCCGTACCCGCGTGGGTGGTATCCAACCTGATGCCTAGCACAAACGCTATCTGCAGAGCATTACTACCCATTGCTGTGGTGGAAGCTCCCGGATCATAGAGAGCCCTTATTTCGAAGTCTCCTATTTTCACCGGTAGCCACCAGCGCGTTTTCTGTTCCGGGGAATATACCGAAACTGTTTCAGCGACTCCACATTCTTGCTCTTGGCATACCATAGCACTAGCTACTGTGCTCTCGCGCGATAAAGTGACATTGACATTCGTTTGAACCACCTCGGTTCGGACTATCGGAGGTCCTTCAGGAGTACAGCTTGACGGTTTATCTGCCGTTACCAGCGCATCGGAGGGCATGGGCAATTCACTCTCTACCACCTCAGCCGATCTATGGTTTTCCGAGTCGATCAGAGTAAGATGGTAGACGGCCAGCGGTGGAAAAGTCAAAGTGCAGCTGAGGACAAAGGGCCAGCCGAACGCACATACCGCCAAGGGCCGAGGAGGACCGAGAGGACAGAGGACGACTTGTTCCGGCATCTGCTCGGGACGCTACTTGGAGGAGCCGGCAGGAGTTGTCCAGCGACGACCAGCAACATCGTGCGCAGGGCGCAGCCAGGCCTCCCGTTCCAGCATCAAAGGTCAAGTCATGCAAGTTAATCTTTCTCTCTCTCTCTCTCTCTGTCTCTCTTCAACGACGACACTGTGCGTAACTTTAAATATTAGGTGGGTAGCAAGGCGTGCACACGCCGGCTACCTGCCCTAATTACGGTCGGTGTCATAAATCGCTCAAAGAGAAATTGTCCAGGCGATCCTTCGCCGGGCGACTTTCTCTTTTAGGTAAGTAGCCTAAGTCGGTTCGTCGTCAAGGCGGTCATCTGCCGGGCGACGCGAATTGTGTTTTGTATAGATTTGTAAGTGCGATTAGTTAGTTAACTTGTTCTCTTTTGTAATAGGTGTTAAGAACATCGTTGTGTTTATTAGTTTAAGAATTTGTAAAAGCTGATTTTAAGAGTTTATTTTATAATGCGGTTTATTATTATGCGGTTATTCATGTACGGTCTGAAATATAAGTGTAAATTGATTTTGAGTTGATTAGAATTAGATTTGTTTGAATGCGAATTTGTGTTTTGTATATAATTTCCTAATCACTTTCATTTCTTTGCCTTCTCCCCGCTCCCGCCTCAATTGCTATGAGCGAGTCCGCCTCACTTGCCCACCTTAAAAAGAAATGGTTAACGAACGAGCTTTCGTTACATAACCACTCCTTTCTTCGTTTTCATTATTACATCGGGGACAGTACCTTTTACTGTACCCCAGCAATCCACATTCAATACATTTTTATTTTCAGGACCGGAAGATAATGAAGAAGAGACAATTTTAAGAAGAATTTTGAGGAAGAATTTTGTTGAAGTGGAACCCGGAAACGGAAAGGTATTAAGGCGCAAGCTCGTACAAAGAATATCCACTTACACGTGCTCGTATACACACACATTCTAACGCACGCTTGCAAGCTCAAACATCAAACACTCTCGCGGACGGATCCACTCATGTTTTCAAGCTTGTATACAACCGCGCACGCTCGCATGCACACACATCCTCACGCAATGCTTGCAAGCTCACACACCAAACACGCTCGCACATGGATCCGCGCTCGTTTTCAATCTCGTACACACGCGCATATATGGTCACGCATACTCGCCTATACACTTAGGCATTCATACACACTTTTTCACATTCAACTGATATTGATAGAATAGTATGTACCATATTGTAACATAATGTATTATTTATTATTGTTATAGGTACGGCTTTGCGATGGTTGGGAGGTTTATGTTGTCCAAATTGAGTTGGACAACATAACTACAAAATATAAATATAACAGCCAAAAGATGGTCAACAAATTAATGAAATTATTAATCGAGAGGGAAGAGCTCCGTCGTATGTCTCCAACTGGGAAAGCCGGCACGATGGCAATTTCCAAAGTTATTTACGACGGAGTGATGGGTAAATAAATAACTTTTATAAAATAATATTATAAAAAAACATCATTCTTCCTTTTCTTATGTTCCAGAGTTGGTTAACGAAAAGGTTTGTGAGGCGGAAAAGATGTTGGCAGCAACGTATAGGCTTGTGCTGACACGATTATGCGACAATGCGCGAAGAAATAAAAAATAATTTTATAGTTACAGATTTTTTTGTTTGTTTGTTTATTTATTCAATAAAGTTTTATTTATTTCAATGAGCATTATTTATTTAAAGTAATTTCCTACTATTTTGTGAAATTTCTACGACTTTGCCACGCCTTTTTTACAACTTTTTCACGACTTTTCTGCAATTTTTTCACGACTTTTCTACGACTTTTTAGAGAGGTAAACAAATATAAATCTTGTTATTTTTAACGAATTTTTTTTTAATAAGATAACGATTTTGTTTTAATAGAATAAAATATGTAGGAAATAAAAAATAAAACAGAATACAAAAATTATTAATAAAAATGAACGTATAACAATTATTTACACAGATACATACACATTTACTCGTTCGCAGACTAACACACACGCAAGTATACATTCACTTATTTATGTCCCAGTCGGGATCATCGCCGTCGTCGTCAATGTCAATGTCATCGTCATCGTCATCGACATCGTTATCGTTTTCGTCATCTATCGGGTTCGGGTTGACTAAGCATTGTTCAAAATGGCCGCCGTGCTGTTGAATGCACATGATTGTTCTACGCCTTACGTCTCTTATCGTTCTCTCGATTACGTCTGGATCAAGATGATCGGCGTAGTCCTCTGTTCGTAGACGCAATTCATCAATGTTCTGAGGTACCTCGCCATGGTATACTTTTTCCAAAAACATCGCATGGATTACAAATCGCATTGATTACAATCCGGAAATCTTGCAGGCCATTCAATTGGACCATTACGACCAATCCAGCGTCCAGGATATATTTGTACCCAATTCCCATGGTTCCAATTATGAAATTCATAAATTAGGTATTATGTTTATAGGTTATGTACGTGTTATGTATGGAAATAGCGTGCGAGAGTCTATGTATGTGAGATCAAATATTCAGTATTCGTATATGCTACAGGCGCGTTCGCGCGTGCTTGCTTGTATAGTATATGTGACGAGTGCGTGTTTATGCGTATATTGCATGTGTGTTAGGTGTATTGCATGTGAGTATTATGTGTGTGTGTGTGTGTGTGTGTGTGTGTGTGTGAACGTGTATTACATATGTGTGTGTTCGTATATAGGTGTGTTACATGTATGTGTGTGAGTGTTGTGTAAACGAAGTTTTACCTGATCGAGATAATTTCGGATATTCACAGCAAAATGTGCTGATGTTCCGTCATGCATGAATATCATGTTGTTCTGTTGCTCTTGCGTCAAGTAATCGTTCAGTAAACCCAGGAGATCATTTTAAAGAAAATGTAAATAATTTTCTCCATTTAGAGGTTGTGGTAGCTCGTACGGACCGATTATTCTATTGCCTATCAATCCTGCCCAAATATTTATAGTGAAGCGATGTTGAAAGCCAGCTGAAAGATTCCATTGACAAAATTGCTTTGTTCACGTTGGAACAGAGATATTAGCAAAGAAAATTATCCTTCCTAAAAACACTTGTATTGATTATAATGCCAAAAAACTTATACAGCGCTAATATTCTTCAAAATAAATAAAAGGTTACAGTTAAGAAAATTGTCTAGGAACCCGTTATTCAAGTAATTACGATTATGGAAGATTATGCTAGACGCTTTAGAACTGAATAAATTTCATGATAATATTGTCATTATAATGACTTTTATAACAAATAAAATTAACTTTAAATTTTTCTTATACGACACTGGCAAGTCTCGTTAATAGTTTAATGGGTTATGAAGCGATGTACCTTGTTTGATCAAATTAGGATTTTCATAAGCCTACGAATGTTCATTATGCTGGTTAAATATTCCAATTCTTCCATAAGTTGACTCATCCGTCTATAATATCCGATCAAAGGTAACCTCATCGATTTCGATTTCTCCCGACAACCATCGACTGTATGCTACGCGTCATTCAGCATCGCCATCAACTTTAATTATATTTCAAAGTGTATAAATAGAATACTAACAATGTAGCGTGTATGTACGAGTATATCTCTGCGCGTAAGTGTGTGAGCGTGCATGTGTTTGGTGGATGTGAGTGCAACTGCGCACTTGTGCAAGTGCGATAATTCAATAAGAGTATTATATTGTGTTTACTTTTTTCTTCAATTTATCATAGTAATTTTATTTTTTCAATAAAATATATTAATAGAAATAATATTTTAATTATATTAATATTATGGTTCATCTTTAATTTTTAATTTAAAAAATAAATATATTTATTTAAGATTTAAATAATTTAATTAAAAATATTGATTTTTGGAATCCAAATTATATGAATTCATATTTGAAATTATTAGCATCAAAATTTACCAAGTTCTTGAACGCGCCTATAATGATAAAGATGTCCGTCATCTTTCATGATCCGCTGTGCCGTATTGTATGAGTATCTCATGCCAAAATTGTCTCGCATTTCACAGGCAACGTTGCGCCAGCTGTTGATTGGGTTCCGATGAAAAGCTTCGACTATCGGATCGTAAACGACATCGCGTAGCTCTCTTGCTCGTCCACCGTCAGGATTCCGCACGGTCGTGCTGCCTGTCTCGCGTAACCTCCGTACCGTCACCGCAATAGTTTTTGGTGTAGGCATATTCTCTCTTATATCCGCAAAACGACCATGGTATTCCCGAGCTGCATCTTCGCGATTACATTCCACCCAACTAAGACATAATACCATATCGGTATACTCCGCGGCGGTGTATTGTACGCGTACCACGACCACGGATAGTAACACGTTCATGCGATAAATTAATAAACGACAATAAAAAAAAGTTTGAATAATTAGAACAGGACTGAACTGTATTTGTCTGTGAGTTCTAGCATGCATTATGCAATTATTTTTTTAAGTAACAAAGATTTTTCGAATTTTAGCACATTAGAATTGATATTAGTATTGATTAGTATTGATGCTACGTTAGATAAGAATAAAAAAAGTTAAGATAAATAACATGGTTTATGTAAAAATGAACTAAGCTTTATTTTTCAAAGTAATTTTTACTTAAAAAAATGTTTTACTTACCTTTATTTCTGTAATTATGCTTATTAACACACCCGTATCAAGAATAAAGCTAGTTGTAATTTTAGTTAGTCATTCGCAATTCACACCATAGAATTGATACATACGCGTGAATCGTACGCTTGAATAAAGTATAGTATGAGTATGCTATACTTGTACTATTGTCATATTGCTCACTAAATATGATATTCGTTAGCAGTACTGTTCTTGTATTTTTTCGATGTGCCGTGCGCAAAGACTCGATTTACTCATGCTCGAGAAAGCAAGTTCGTGCATTTAATTTAATTTCATTCATTAACTTATGCATTTTAGTTTATTTTTGTGCATTATTTTATTATTAAAACATCATAACTAAAAATAACACCAAATATTTTTAGAAATAAAAAATTTATTAACCATTTATTGAAAGTATTTTTATAATCATTAGCAAATAAAAAATGAAAAAATATATGACATTTTTCCAAATTGCCTAAGAATAGCGTAGTTTGTATTCCCCTATGTAGCATAATTTTTAAAACACTAGTATTTTCGACTCACTTAAATTCATCATCTTAATTCGTCACTTAATGTCGAATAAAATAATTCAAGTAAATTCAAATAATTGTTGAATTACCGAGAATTGCCGTTAGCAAGCAAAATTCATTACGCGCATAAATGTAGTTGAGCACTGCTTTCAGTTGACTGCGGCGTGCGCATGTCGGCTCTCACGCCGCTCCGCACTTGCCAAGCTGTGTTGTACATTCTAAAACCGGCCGCTGATTGGCTACTCTTTAAAGTTGATTATCTCATTATCTAATTACCAAAAAAAATTTTAATAATTTTATTTTAAATAATTTTTCAAGACGAATCCAGTGATATAAGTTTCATCCAATGTTTCAGAATCACCGTGTATATATGTTAAATAAAATATAAATCTAATTTAAAGTAGAAGGAAGCGGTTGTGACGGCTCAAAAACCAAAGTAGTGGGGATAGGTTTTACAAGAGCTGCAGGCCTCGAAGAGCTTCATTCCGTTTCAAGAATCGAGTAGTAGCTGTTAGCAGTAGCAGCAACAGTAGTAGTAGTAGCAGTAGCAGTAAAAGAGGTAACATTCTAGATCTTTTCGAATGAAGCTCTTCGACGTACTTCCTGAAAAGAGTCATCATGAATTGTATGAAGATCAGAATTACCTAATAACATATATGAAGCAAGATAAATCTTGAATTATTCATGAACTCGATTGTGAGTTCCAAATTATTCTGCCGGACCGAATTTCAAGAGAAATAATTCATCATTATGATATTTTTATTGATCTATCCGAGAGAGTTCCAAAATATGCACTATTTATTCAATGTCATGGATGTGATAGATTTCAGTTATTTAAATGTATTTTTATATCTTCTTATATGTTAATAAAGATTGTATTATATAAATTTATTTTATGGGAAGATAAATGAGTCATGAGTGTTTCTTTTAAAGCTGGTTTCGACTTATATTAATGGACTCACTAGTGACGAAGATAAAATGGAAGTACCTCACAGGTAAGAGCGAAGGTTGGGGCTCTTATCCTTAAAATAAAAAAAAAACAATGTAATATTTAAAAATGAAAACAACACTATTTATTTCAATAAAAGCTAGATACATATAAATTTATATTTGTAATTCATTGATTTATAGTCTTCTTATTTATACAAGGCTTGTGAGTATTGTCAAAGCCGAGCCATTTTACGAAGACTTCATTACCCCGTCTTCTGTGTTATCCGCATTTTGTGATTTTATACCCTACACCAGGAGGACCTCCATTTTATTCAATTTACATCCAAACACATCAACACTTATTTTATTACTGAGGAATATTTAGGATTTTCTTAATATATATATCTTGCTACACGTAATTTTTCAATGATTGAGTAAATATCATTAATATGACTAGGATTACGACTAGCTTGTTTGGTTATATGTAATCATAGTCGATCAACAAGCTCATTTGCATCATCCGAATATACATAATCAAATAATGCTCCTTATCTTGCTATTTTATAGTTAGGTAAAAGACTAACATTAATAGTCGATTTCCGTTTCTTAACACAACCGCTCAAAGATAAATTTGGACCAATGTACTTTTTGAATTTGTTTACGTGCTTATTGCGATATTTTCCATTTTTAATTCATATCTCTTACGATGAACGTTAGTAATTTCAAGAATTTTTATACAATTTTAATATTCGATGAGTTGATTAATTTAGAATCCTGTTCTTAACGAAAGAGAAGTTCCATTAAACGAGGCGTCTTGCTGTATGTTTTATCATTCATAGTCACATTATCGTTTTGGAAGGAAATTGGAGAATTACCTATGACATATGTATTTTCGTGCAAGCGAACGCCAAATGTCTTGTCTAAATTATTTTTCTGTTGCGGTTCATGCAATAGTCGAATACAGTTTCCTACAAACGAATCATCCAATAGCTATTTTTGTTGTTTTGTAGTTACATTTGAACTAACTTTGTCTAAATTTATTGTAGTTGTATCAAGTGATAATTCAAAAGTCTTATTAAATTCGTTTTCATCAGCATCATCATTAATAGAAATAGCGGATTTGAATGTAATATCAAACGATTGCAATGTAGTCTGACGTCGGTTGACGAAACAATTCTCGGGCGCACTTTTTGGTCTATCCTTGCAGACAATAACCGGGACGTGCGTTACCACTATCGCGGGAAATTCCTTTTTTCGGCGACGGAGGATCGAAGCTCTGCTACACCACAAGCTTGGCAATATAGCAATGCTTCGCGTTATTTTACCACACTCTAGGCGATAAAATAACGTAAAGGGGGACCTATCTAATATGCACTCGACCACACGCTCGGCAATCGAGTGTAACTATCTAAAAGTTAGACCATCCGCGAAACTAAAATAGGAAAGAATACGGAGAGAAAAGGATGCAAAAAGAAGTTAGAGAAAAAAAAGAATTTAGTTTAATTTTCTTTACTTACTTTCGCCTTAATTTCCCACACACACCAACAAAACAAAGTCAAAAAAAAGAGTTGCACGAATCGAATTAACTTGAACTTACGAACTAAATCTGAACTGGAAAATAACTGCTAATTTTGAACGAACTGAATTTAGAAAAATAACTAACTAATTTTCGTGAAAAGATCTCTTTTATATTTTTTCACAGGAGACTCCCACTCGAAAATCTTTGTCATTTTTGGGCAGGAAGAACTCAAATTTTCTCAACTTAATTGGTTGGAAAATTTGGGGAGTATCTCAGCGTAAGCAAGGTTCGAACCCTAATTGGCCGGGGGCGGAGTGTTCGGGTGTGGCCTCATTTCAGTGCTTTGGGCCCTCTTCACATAGATGGCCCTCTATGTGTTATTTTGGCCTTTAATTATTTAAACTAATTCTATTTAAAATTAATTGTGTGTGTAGTACTCTAGTTTTACAAAAATGTTTCTTAATCTATAATAAAACTAAAGGAGAGAACAAAAGTTAAGAGTTACGTTTATCTAAAACAATCAGGATATTAATAGCTTTAACTATTAATTAATTATTAAAAAGATTTGAGAAATGCTGAAAAAATCAGAGTTAATTACAACAAACATAATTAATAACTTTCATTCAAGCCATTCTTAAATTGTCTAACACAAAGTTGAGCGCATCCAACAATTATATATACGAAACTCGCAAAGAAAATAATCCAATAAATTTCGCAATTTTTCAAGAGATTTGCAGCAAATGTGCTTCCTTCAATTTAAATGAAATTAGTAATAATTAGAATAAATTTTTTTTAAATAAAATAATAGTACTGTTGGTAGGATGCACATGTTCGCTGCAGATCCCTACTTTCTAAACATGCGCGCAATCTGGCTAACTCCGGATGACGCGAACGTAAAATCGCTCTGATTGTTTCCAACATCTGAAAATTGTCAGATGCGCGAGCCGAAAACTGCCGTTCACAGGAAAAATTTTCTTTTGAGGAATTTTTCTTTTTCTGAGGAAAACTCAGTTTTTCATCTTGATTTACGAGCTAAGTGTGTGGTCGGTATTTTTTTGTCTTATTTTTTTATATGTTTTTTTTTTCTTCCCTTTTTTTTTTTGAGCCGCCGTTACAGTAGAATTTATATCATTAACAGTACCATTAAAATATCGAGATTTATAGGGAGTATCAGCTGTTGTTTTTGACTTAAAAACTTTATCGAACGTAATTTTCTTCTCCTTGTTCATTTTCTGTTCAGTAGTAGCGTTAGTTTTATCAATAGCTATCTCCACAACTTTCTTCAATGGATCAACCATAATGTTAAAAGTTCAATCAATGTATATTCTAATTTAACTTTGTCACGTTTTATCAGTTGATACTTACGTTTGATGGCATTACGAGCCTCAGATAATTGCTCGAGCACCTTCTTTTCTCTTGCAAATCCGCCATGTTAACGCTTGTAATTTCGAAAGTAAAATAATCTTTATTCGTTCACTCAACTATATTTATAGCAAAGGAATCAAATTCCTTTCTATACCGTCCATAATTGAATGGTCTAACTCTATCGATAACTAAAAATCCACGATTATCGTCTTTCTACCATTTTGAACAAATTGTTTTAAACATCTTGAAAGTCATATCTCAGTTAACATGATCATTGTAAATACGTTTAATATTCACGTCATCTTGTCGAAACAAAACTAGTAAATTCACATTATTTTGAATAAGATGCTTCTGTTATGTCTAGGCGAGGAGATGTTACAGCCAGACGTAATAATATTATTCAAATGTTGTCGCGTTGGTAAAGGTTGGATCTTAGTCAGGAGTTAAGCAGAGGTTGGATAAAGGAATAGCGCCTTTATTACACGTAGGGCGTTTCAAGTTGATAACATAGTTTCTTACCTTATTAGGATTGGATTTCAGAAGAGGTTTTTTACGAACAGTCTCAGGTATTTGCGCTTGATTTAAGGTTTATTGTTTAAAGACAATTATAATACTTAACAGAGTATAATCCCGGTTCTAAGTAGCCGGATAGTTAGACTTAAAAAATAACTTTGCGAAACTACCAAACTGCTAAATTATCAACTGTGTACTGCGTACTGTGTTGTGCGAATTCCAATCCAGCCTTTTTATACCGTAGGCTGATATTCGCGGAAATATTATGGAGACGTGCTTAGACTAATCTATCCCGCTAGATAGATTTACAAATCTTCCCGGAAGGGTTGGTACAATAGAAAATTAAATTACCGATACCCGGTTTGTTACCATAACTCATAATTCGTCACGTACTTATTCTTTCGTATCGACGTAACACTTCGGAATGCGAGCGTACGATTGACAGAGATAGAAACTAACTATATTTCTTATGTTTTCCCAAACAGAAATATCCTCTCACGTTGTCCTGATTTTTGGTGGCTATATCGTCGTAAATTATGATGGAATTTGGGTGATCTTTATCTGGTGAAACAACGGTCTCATGATCGCTGAATGCATTACCAGTAATCAGTTCCAATAAATTTTTTAAAAATTTATACTTTAGTTGATTAAGTGACTTTGGATAAACATAAAAATTTTCAAATTTAAGTCTATTAGGATGAGTAATTTAGTGTTAGCAAACAATTAGTTTTCCCAAAGTTAGTTTTTCCGCAGTTATCTGTTCCGCAGAAAACTGCTCGTATACTGTCAGATAGTAGTTTACCATGTTGTTTGCACGTTACTAATTCAACAACGAATGAATCTACAGGCTATAAAAAGACTTTTTATATATTTTTCTAATTTCATTAAGTCTTCGTCTTATAAAGAGGAATGATTATTCATCGTCAAAGAAGGACTGGTTGTGGCTTAATCAACAAAATTATCAATAAATTGCCATTCCAAGCTCATTTATCTCGTTATCAGTATTGCGGATCAGAAATTAAATTGAAAAAACAATTTGCTCGGAGGTGATCCTGGAAAAATCCTCTAAACGCTGCTTGTAAAGATCACGATATTGATCATTCTCAGAATAGAGAAAACATTGAGAGCGATCGTAAGATAGTAGTTTTGGGAAGAGTTTGCTGTAGTCAACATAATGAAAGTTAAAAGTAAGCTTGATATCGGAGTTAAAATTGCAAAGCAGGATAAGGGTCTGAAAAATTATCAACAGCGAGGAAAGAAAAATGTAAAATGTCAAAATCTATTGATTTCAATGGAAACAGGTATTAAGTTGCCTCAAGAAGTGTTGCGCCTCGAAACAGATCACTCTTTGTTATTTTTTCGGTTATTTATTAAAGAAGCTGTGAAGAAGGCTTGAAATAGAAAAAAATTATATGCCTCGTATTCTACCAATTCCAAATAAAGTGTGTGGAGTTCTATCTTTTTACAAGGTATATCGTTTAGTCTGAAACCAAATAATAATACTTTACGTAGTGTTACTCAGTGTAGTTAAATAATACATATTGACGCAGCGGATTTTATTGGATCAATTTTAGGCTTCACTAGACGCACGCTTGTTGAAAACGAATCGCATAATTCTGAGATACCTGTGACTATTCTCAAAGTCAACGCTTTACGTGTAGAGTGTAATATTAATACCAGCTCTTACATAAACGATCGCAAAGTGAATATCATACATCAGTTTTTCCCAGCAGTAACACCTGGATATTAGATTATAGAAATTCCTTCACAGATCATTCACTCTTCAGTCGCCGTGAGAAGCTTTGATAATTTTTTACAGATACATATCGTTGAACAAAACGAAAATCTAGTAAATTTTGGTGGAGAATGTATTTATCAGTGTACGATTGCATATAAAAGCTGTATTATCATAATGGGTATCGTATACAACAACAAAAATGTTAGCATTGAATGAAGGTATATTAATAAAGCAAAATGTCAATCAAAAGCGAGCTATCCGAACGCTCACACCTCACAAAATTTATTTCCTAAAAAGTTTAAAACTAAAAGTTATCGAAAATCGTCCTCGTAGTGAAAAGTATCGTGCATATTACTGTGTTATTTACAGCAAAATTGAGGAAATTCTAAACATTCATTCATTTTTGAAAAAAATTAAAGGATCACAATTTTGACTTTAAATGATCATAAACTTGAAAAATAGGCAAAAAAAATTTTTTTTTTAATTTTGAAACATTTTTTTTAATGACTCTTGAACAAAAACTACTGCCGGCACCAGCATTACCCGAAGCGTACCACATTGAGGTTGTCCGGTCGGATTTACGCTTCATGTGTGTGTTTTTTTTAGGAGAAATGAGACCTAGAGGCTCGTCAGTTCCTCCGTAGTTAATGACTCCAAACTCATTCTCCTAAGAATGTGTGTTTGTATGTGTGTGTGTGGGTATGTGTGCATGTGTGTGATGAGGAAAAAAATTTTTCAAAAAAAGCATTTCAATTCTTTTAATAACGGGTATTGCCACCCCTGTTCTCAATAACGGATGCCAAGCGTTCAGTTATATAATTGCAGCGGGCAATTTGGGGTTGCGAAATGGTGTTCCAAATTTGCAGAATTGCACGCTCTAATACGGCCAAGTCGTACAAATTTGGATACTCTCTGCGCAAACGATGACCCATTATGTCCTAAACATGTTCGATGAGGTTAACGTCTGGACTCATTGGTGGGTGCCGCAGCAATGTGATATCATGTCATTCTAAAAAGCGTCTGGTGATGTTGGCTATGTGTGGACGTGCGTTATCTTGCATTAGAATAAACGCCTTCTGATGTTGTCGTCTGCGCAGTACAATCGGTCTCAAAATTTGGTCAATGTAGTGCTGAGCTGTAAAGTTTTCGCGTACAATCAGCAGAGGTGTTCTTCAATTTCGTGAAACGCCACCCCAGACCATGACGGATCCACCGCCGTAGGCAACAATCGGACGAACAAAAGTCTGGCGGAAACGTTCTCCACGACGACGCCAAACAAGGGGACGTCGGTCGCTTCCATGAAGGACGAACCGAGATTCGTCAGTCAATAAAACATTTCCCCATTGTCTTAATATCCAAGTGCGATATGCATTAGCATATGCTAAGCGGGCTCGGCGATGTCTCGCTGTTAAAAGGGGTACACGATTAGGATGTCGTGCATTTAACCCAATTTCGCGAAGACGGTTGATTACTGTTCGGGAAGAAATGTTTCGCACTTGATGCCGCTGTCGAAGTCTTTGTCGCTGTTGTACCCTGAATTTCTTGCTTTCTTGCCACGATATTCGCATTGATGAAAGGTTCACGTCAAACTTGTCGGACAATCGCCCGATCATCGCGAACAGTCGTGGCGACGACACACGATGGCGACCTTGTCCAAGGCGACGATTGTATTGGTTGGTCTCCCGGTACCGCGCATACGTTCGAGATACGACGGATTGACTAACACCCATCTGGATAGCAACATCACGTTGACTGTAACCTTCTTCAAGCAGGGTGATAAAACGAGAAACCTCCGGTTTTGATAAATGCCGTCTAACCATGATCGAAAATCCAAATGAATTTTTGATTTTTGCAAATTTATGAATTTTTTTTTGTAATGCAAAAGGAGTGGTTTTGAAAAGAAAACTGTTTTTTTTTTAGCGTTGTAAGAGCTCACGAAAATTAATGATAAGCAATTTCTGAAAAGCGTGTAGATCGAGTTCGATATTCGATTGGGTATATCAACTTTACTTAAAATTTAATTAAAATTTTAATTCAGTTGAAGTTTACAAATCAGGAAAATCATGAAATGCAATAACAGAATCGCGTTAAAAAGGGCAAAGATTATGATCATTTATGATCAAAAATTCGACCGGGCAACCTCCATGTGGTACGCTTCAGGTAATGCTGATGCCTGCAGTAGTTTTTGTTCAAAATTTTTTTGAGTCATTAAAAAAAAATGTTTCAAAATTAAAAAAAAAATTTTTTTTGCTTTTTTTTCAAGATTATGATCATTTAAAGTCAAAATTGTGAACGTTTAATTTTTTTCAAAAATTCGATTGAATAAAACAAAAAAACGACTTAATCGATTGAATTGAAACTTTGTGTGGTTTTTGTGGGCATATTAAACTGTAATATACACGCTTAACATTTCTGGTTTTCTCGATAGTTCCAACTTAGCGCTTGATTATGCCAAAATCCACCAAATACCCTTTTTTTCTTGATTTTTCAAATTAATGTAAAGAATAAAAAAAATTTTTTATTCAAAAACAGTAGTTCAGGTTTTTGGAAAATTTATTCAAGAGTTCAAAACCTACCTTCAGCGGTTGCTGAGATATTGATGGTTAAATACAAAAAGAGCCTTTTCCATTCAAAGTTCGCTATCTCAGCAAGAGGTGGTGTCAAAAATGTGTGGTCACAAAATGTCAATCAACGAACAGTTAACTGCGAGATATCAGACCGCTCACACCTCAGAACATTCAGTTCCTAAACAGGTTGAGACTAAAAGTCGTCGAAAATCGTGGAAGAAAATATTTTGCATATTAGGGTGCTGTGTGCATCAACAAAATAGACGGAATTCTATACATTCATTCAGGTGTCACATTCGATGAGTCTATAGATCATTATGAAGTACATGCGCATCAGCCTTATTCATTATCATATTTCCATAATAGCGATGAAATCCATAAAGCAATTCAACATCAAGATTTCTTTCTGCTTCTATCACCCATTATGATACTTATTTGTGATCGCTTGACCAAGCCGGACGGTACTACGCCAGTGGAGAACACTTTATTAGTCAATAACGCCCTTTGTCACTTGTTCGAGGACATACGATATGAAATAAATGCTACTACAATTGATAAAGTGAAAAATGTGGGCTAACGTGCTCCATAAAAAATTGGCTTTCACTCAATCTATGTCAAAGCTCTATCGCTGAAAATACCGTCTGGAATCGTGATAACAATGAAGTTTTGATACGTAATGCTCTAGGTTATTTTGATGTGACTATCCCTCTCAGTATATTAATGAGCTTTGTGAAGATCATCGGAAAATTGTAGTTATTGTCAAGCAGGATCTTATTCTCACAAAATCAAGAGATTATTTGAATGCTATTTTAAGCACTATAACAATAGGCAATTCTGCTGCTTCAGAAAAATAAAAAATTACTTTAACTAAGGTTGAATGGTTGATGCCATATGTGATGGTTGTCGACAAAGAAAAAATCAAATTACTCGATCAGATTGGACGAGATCGTGCAATTACAATAAGTTATCGTACTTGGGAAATGTATGATTGTCTAAAATTACCTCGTACATCAAAGCATGTTTGGAGTGTTAAAACTTCCAATCAATTGGAAAAGCCTCGCTTTGCTATTTTAGCTTTTCAAACTAAACGTAAAAGTTCAGCGAGCGTTAATTCTAGTAATTTTGATCATTGTGACATTAGTAATGTGAAGCTATTTCTCAATTCACAATGCTATCCATATGGAAATCTCAATTTGAATATGAATCAAAATCAGTATGTTGTTCTCTACGATATGTATACTAATTTTCAAAACGTTCACTATGGCAAAGAAAATGATATGTTACTCAATAAAAAAAATTCATTAATAAAGTACCGCTAATAATTATAGACTGCTCTAAACAACATGAAATATTAAAAAGCGCACCAGTCGATGTTTGCCTAGAATTTGAAACTTGGACCAATTTTTCTGATGATGCTGCGGCCTACTATACTTCTTAATATTACACGATCGTATTGTACAATATGATCCCATTAGTGGTGATGTCAAAAAAATTAGCGTAAAATTAACAAGACATTATGTAATCAATATATACAATGCTTTTCAATAAAAAAAATAAAATATATACATTGTTAGAATTTAATGAAAACTACCTATAATCATACTATATAACTCGGGGGAGGGGGGATTATGGTGACTATGGCGCTCTCTACATTCGAACGGTGAGGTATGGGCTTTATATAGAACAAACACATGCATGTACTCTCATAACGGCTTTGGTATCTCGTAAAGTTTACATTAACTTCTTCATCTTTTCAAATGGATTTCGTAATAGATTTTCAAGGTTTTCAAAGTTTAAACGAGATTTTTGTATATAAAGAACTTGCCTATTAAACCGTTATTAATTGATATTTTTCCAACTGTGCTTTTCTTTGAACCACCGCATCATTGGCTTAAACTTCCTATCATACGTCGTAAAATGAATAAATTGTTAGCAGTGTTTCATCATGGAGATCTGACATTATACCATATAAAATTTTACCACGTGTATTGAATGAGATTATAGACAGTTCCATAGTCAATGTATAATTTAACAATAAATTAAGAATTAAATGAAAATTCTATGAATTCTACTAATTAATAATCGAATAAAATTCACTGTAGGTTTGAAAGGTTGCCGAAATCAAAAGAGACTACTATAGCGCTTGCTTAGATAGAGACAGAGAGAGAGAGAGAGAGAACACAGCATCCGCGCTATATGATGTACGCAAACTCCCTCTACTATACAGCTATAGCCTGTTCAAGGAGAGAGAACATTTACACTATTGGGAAAATGTCTAGCCAACATATAGTTTAGTAAGCTAGAGACGCTTCCCTCTCTCTAAGGGCCCACCATACCGAGACCGAGCCAACGTATAGCTTAGCCAGTGCACCTCAAGCTAAAAACGCTACCCCTCTCCGAGGGCCTACACCTAGCCAGTATATGCTTACTGAGCGCCCTACTGTCGAAGGAGAGTGAAAGAGAGAAAGAGTGAGAGAGAAAGAGAGAGAGAGAGAGAGCAGCATCCACGCTGTACTGTGTACGCGCCGAGCCAGCATATATCTTACCAAGCTAAAGACGCTTCCCCCTCTCCGAGAATCCACACCTAGCTAGCATTAGCTTACCAAGCGTCCTCCCAAATTCTACAGTGTCCTACCTTTACAACCTCTATAGACGAAATCTACCTTGTCAGTCTATATAATAATATTTATTATTATATTATTTAATAATAAGGGGGGGCTCTGGAGGGTCACCACTAGGTCAACGAAACACTCTAGGGGATCGTTGGGAGCAACTACCCACTCCATGACCACTCACGATGCGAGCGCAGCGCGCGCGCATACGCAAACCCCTATGTATGTTTCAAGCCACCTAGACCTCCCACGAAGTAGCTTGAAACATACATCATTTGCATAAAGTAGAAGTGAGCAATTTCTCTTCATACAAAGTTATGATAGCTCTTCGATAAAAACAAGATTTCTCTACTTATTTAAACACGTTTAAACTAAGGTACTACAATGTATTTTCGAGTAAACTACTTTCAAAGCGGTAATTTCGTTTACAAATCTTTAACTTTACGTTCAAATATTGAGAAAATGATTATTTTATGTAAAATAATATGAATGGCAAAAATAAGATTTTTTTGACACTGATGTTGCGCAATTAAAATACACCAACTTGTTCTTTTATGAATCAAGTAACACATAAGTGTAAAAAATTTACTGTAGCATTTCTAAATTCACATGTTCTCATACTGTACGAATAGGAGTTAAATACTGTGAGTAATTCTTTTATGAATATTTCGCACAAAATTTCGGCATATTACTGTAACCGGCGGTGGACACTTTTCCCAAATCATATTTCCCAAGGACTGTTTTCCCAATGCCCCTTTTTCCCAAAACCGTTTTTTCCAAAAAGTGCCATTTTTCCCAATATGCTGATATTTCCCAAAAATAATATAATCAACAATACATTCAGTAAAACCAATTTATTAACTTTCTAGAATTTAATATTATAACCAACAGCTTGTAAGTACGCATATATATCGTCATTGCATACATATTCATGATACTTAGTGACGATCCCAAAAATTTTTTCTTCAATTTCCCGTCTTTTTTTGTCGGTACATTTCTTTACGCGCTTCCCCAGCTGTAACTGAAGTAGCATAATCTCCACGTCTGCCTGTTCTTTTTTCAATACGTCAAAGAACACGTATAAGCTGGGGTGTGCTTTACCGACGACCACTTGAAATGCGTTATGCCAACTTTCCGATAAGTTATTCGTGCGAGCTTTGCCCTCTAACACGGAGTTATATTGATTCCACAAATTAGGCGGATACCGTGGAAGGCGATATTGAATCCTTAATCGTACTCCGTGGCTGCTCCGCCTTCTTGCACCAGCGCGACGTATATATGTACTCTCGAAATAGGCCACGATAGGCTCAATTTCAACAGGTAAGTCGTCGCGTATGCGTGCAAAATGAGATTGTACTTCATCTACTGGGACGAAAGCCAAAGCACAGAGCACTTGAATACCTTTTTTTATTCGTGGATCAGTAACATACTCGTTTTGAAGTCCTTCTTGCTGAACGCGACGATACACACTTTGGCGTAAATGAAAAAAGCAGCATGAGACTATTTTACCAAACGTTTTTTCCGCGGCATTCACAATCGCTACTTCGAAATCAGTCATTAATTTAGTAGGTAAGTTTTCAAGACCAAGATTGCGTCCCTCTTCTGCAATAATTTCGAAGATTTTGATGTAAGTTCGTTCTTGCTTATTCTCCACAAGTGCATGTACGAATGGTAAGCCAATCTCCTGTGCTTTATTATTGATGCCAACTTGAGTTACAGCTCCAAGAATAGAAAAAATTTGATAAAACATGGACGGTGCCATTTTAAATGTGCCGTCAGCAAACCACGTATGACATCGGAATAGCCGTTTCAAATTGTCGGGCGAGGCAAAAATAATAATTCTACCGAGGCTTTCATCGTGCTCGTCATCACGATAAGAATCGTACAGGAGAAAAGGATGCCCGCTTAGTGTTTCCGTATATTGTTCGGCAATCTCTTCAAAATCGGACATTCGGATAGGGTTGGAAGGCGTTTCAGTAAGACGAGCGCGTGAAATTTGTTTTCGCATATTCAAACGGTCTGGAAGTTCGTCTAAGACTTCTACAAAGTATATGTATTCATTCATAAAAAATATTTGAGCTTGTCAATAGTTTCAATCAATTTTTCTACCTGATGGAACTTGACGCAAATGTTTACGCATTATCTGAGCTGGAGGCATTTCTGGATGCTCCTCAGCAGTTCTTTTAGCTGAATTCAAAATTTATTTACTGCCAATTTTAAAACGTACAACTTTATAATTTCGACGATGTAACCTACATTACGATTCAAAGACTGTAATGAACGTGAAGGTAGCAGTTAAACAAATACAAAACATGCAGAAACATAAACCAAACGTAAATTTAAAAGTATTCTTGTTCTTAACTGTACACATTATTTTGGGAAATACTAAAATTTTGGAAAAAAAAGTACTATTGGAAAAACGGTTTTGGGGAAAATAACTTCCGGGAAAAAAAGGCTTTGGGAAAAATGGTTTGGGAAAAGTGTCTTCCGTTCACTGTAACGTTTGAGTGTTTCTCGCGTTATGAAAATAAAAGTTCGGACTCTTTACAGTAAATTCGCAATAACGTTTCCGAAAAAAGCAAGAATTTGACACGCGCGCAATCTAAATGATCAAAAGAAAGTCCTTCGAATGGCAAACCACGAGGCTTCCCAACTCGATGAGTTGTTTTCGAGATGCGATTGAGGGCAGTTGCATCTATCGGGGAAAGGCCCGACAGCGCCGCAATTACTGCTCAATCTGATCTCTTAACAACAAGTATATTTCGGAAGGGAAGATCTCTAAGGCTGCTTTTTTCTCATGAGAGAAATAGTCTCATGAGTTGAGCTCTTAGAGATCGTTAAGGAAGGAGTTTAACAGGCTAACCACTGAAAAGAAATTCGTCTCAGGAAATAGCTGAGGCTTTATTTTAATAACAGTGCTCGCGCTGCTAAGCAAGGTAGGAAAGTGAGTCCTTTTGCCGCAGCGACGAGCGAATTTATACATGCGAAATGGGCTCCTTTCTACGCTTGGTAGCCCCTACAACGCTATTTTTGTCTTTGACGCAAATTTTGTACACGTTTTATTGCAAAATGGCTCGAACGAATTTACAATTGTGCGATTTAAAAAATTAAACTGGAAAAGATGAATTTTTTAATATAAATTGCATCTCTAGGAAAAATCGCCTCTTAAAGTTATAAGCTATACAATTTAATAATCAATTTACGCCATTTTTACAATAAAATTATGGAAAATTTTTACATGGAAAAATCGCTTGTGGTTAGAAGATTATTATCCATATAAAAGATGATTAATGTTGCTCTCTAATTTTGAATAATAATCAAAAAACAGATTTGCAATTTTCTTTTTTAGCGGTTTAAAAATCAGCAAATTAGCAACAATCATAATCATCAATTTTACATATACTTATGATCGATTTTCTATCTAACCGTGTCATTTTAATTGTTTAAAAAAATTATAAATTGTTTATTTATTGATAACTCAGTTAATAATGGGTTATCAAAGTGTCAAATTCTTGCTTTTCTGTTTTAATATGTCGAGATTGTGATCGCATACTTGAAATAACAATATCGTTGTTAATTGCAAAATAACTAACAATGTTAACTTGTAAATTAGATTTGACTAACAAATATCGATTTGAGAGTTAAACTAACATGAAATTCAGGATCAGCGCATCAAATTTAACTAAGAAATACTTTTGTTCGTTTAAAAAACTTTATAATTAACGATTTTCGGTTGTAAACAATAAATTTTCCCACGGTCGTGACGTCACGCTCCTTATATGGTAATGTTTTCGCAGAGTTGCCCTAACACATTTGCATATACGTGTGAAAAGTGCCTACGCTCAATTACCGATTTTCTCTAATTGTCTCGTGTAAGACGGGTTGCCGTTTTGCAGAGGAAAATAGGAGACAAATCAGACAGGACCGTTACATGACACTTATTTTGTCATTATTAGCAGACACGTAAGCTATGATATTCTAGACAATCGTTTTCAGTTATTAATCTTTTTTACAAAGAATTTCACATACGAACACAAAAATTACAAAATAATCAGCAAGTATTAAGTCATAATCTCATTTATAACTAATTATAAAATCTTTGCCCTTATTAAGCTACAGTTACACTATAAATTTAAAATCGTTTTAATAAAATAAAAAATTATTAAAATGAATCTTTCGCTTCAATTTTAGGGCGAACTTTTCGTTCAATTACAACATCCAAATTCAAAGCTATAAATAAAAGTAAAAAATATAAAACTAGACAATATAATTGCGGGTCGAATTGTTTTCTTACAAATAAAGCACGCATTTATGATTTTTTTGCAACGCTTTCCAATGTTATGTCCAACTTTATGTCAATAAAAGAGAATAAAGCTTCAATATTCTAAAATTTAGAGGTGATATTGCGTAGATCAGATTTGAAATGGTTTACGAAGCATTTACATTTTATTCTTCAAGATGGTCTTCATAATTTTCCCCATAACATAGGCGAAACAATGTTCTCAACTACGACTGCAATGAAAAAGTAGGAAAAAAAATGACATTAAAATTGTTCGCCGCAACTTTTTCAAACTATATTTATATAAATATGATATACCAACAGTGCGTGCCCTACAGTACTCCCCTTTTTTTTTGTTAATTTTTCAGGTATATTAACTTTTGATACTGAAAATAAAATTTTATGATGAATTAGGATAAAATTCTTGTTTCAATACAATACCACAAACAAACACATTCTAATTTTCATTTGAATGATAAATTGAAAGGTCTTCGATATCTCTCGATATTACTTTGAAATTTTGGCTTATGCAGAAACAATAAAAATGAAATCATAGCTGCCACGTATAATTATAAAACTACGTATTGAGACTAATGAGTTTAATCTAAAGCATGCAATATTTTAAATAATTTTGAAAATCGTTTTTACAATTTATATTACAAATCGAAATTAGTATTATATATATACGAGTATATACATAATATTTATATAAATATGTAATAACAACAGTGCTCTACGACACCGTTTTTTTCAATTTTTCCGGTATGTCAGCTCTTAATGAAAAAATTTTACAATAAATCAGAATAATATTTTTTTTATGTAAAATGATATTAACAGCAAAAATTATTATCAACACTGATCTTCAGTAATTGAAATATATTCACTCGTTTTCTTATAAATAAAGTACGCACGTACGTGTGAAAAAAGAAGTAGTATTTTTAAAGTCGTATGGTAAGGTTCTACATTTTTTTTCTTCTATCAATCACTTATGACCGTAAGTTTTAGATCAGTGAAAACTTGAGTTTTTTTATTCATCTTCAATTGCATTAGTAACAGCAGCATTGACCAGTATAACGAGTGAAATTGCTGGTAAATATCGCTGACTTTGAAAAAGAAAAGAAGGTGACTATTGATGGAAGAGGTCTTTTACCTAACTATAAAATAACAAGAAAAGGAACATTATTTGATTATGTATATTCGGATGATGCAAACGAGCTTGTTGATCGACTAAGATTACATATAGCCAAACAAGCTGCTGGTAATCCTAGTCATATTAATGATATTTACTCAATCATTGAAGAATTACGTGAAGCAAGATATATATATTAGGAGAGCTTGATCGATCTATCAGTATTAACATGAAAGTTGACGTGTTTGGACTTACATTGCTCTGAGAAAAGGGTTCTCGCGGTTCTCCCGGTATAGGGTATAAAATCACTGTAGATGGTCACTTGGATGCAGATGAAAAAGGAACTGTAATATTGCTTAGCCTATGCAAGTTCAAGACGCAGATATTTAGACTTCGTATCTCGATTAATTGAAGCGGAGGTTAGAAATATTAACAAAAAAATTACTCAAGTACAGCAGAAATTTGAAGAAGAATGTTGCAATAGTAGACAGTGTATCAGATCATCTGTTGGTACAATGTAATTAAATTCACAAAAAAATAAAAAATAATATCTGAATAAACAAAATAAAATAATTAAAAATCAATAAAACATGAAATATCATGGAGTCGTTGATAAGCTATACAAACAAGCATATCATAACTATCCATGTTGAAAAGTTGATATACGCGGCATAAATGATACGTGGCAAGCTGATCTTGTAGAGACGCAAGACTACTCGAAAGAGAACAAAGGCTTTCAATATCTATTAACTATAATTGATATATTTTCAAAGTACGCTTAGGCAGTTCCTGTAAAATAAAAAACTGGTGCAGATGTTGCTGGTGCAATAGAGTCTATATTAAAAAAAACGACGCACTCCTAAAAATCTCCATGTGGATCGTGGCAAAGAGTTCTACAATTCAAGTTTTCAAAATCTACTGATAAACTATAAAATAAATCTATATTCGACCTATAGCAATCTTAAGACATCTATGTGTGAACGTTTCAATCACACGCTAAAAAATGTCATGTGGAAAAAATTCAGTCTACAAGGAAATTACAAATGAATCGACATTCTAGCTGATTTAATGAAATCTTACAGTAATTGAAAACATCGTACAATAGATATGAATCTTAAAGACATGACTAAAGAGAATGAAATGCAAGTGTTGAAATGATTCTCTTACAGCCAACGTCTTTTCGTCAAGAGCCCTAAATTCCGAGTAGGCCATCAAGTATGCGTAAGCAAGTCTCGTAAACACGTTTTCGAAAAAGGATACACTCCTAATTGGTCTAAAAAGCCTGTCACTTATCATTTGAGAGATTAGAAAGGCAATCCAATTGTTGGAGGGTTTTACGAGCAAGAACTACGGAAAGTTATATATCCTGATGTTTCTCTCATTGAGAAAGTTCTAAAAAAACGAGGTAATCCAGTATACGTTAAATCGTTGGATTTCAACAACTCGCACAATTCGTGGATAGATAAGACTTTATACATATGAAATAATAAAGACATTTATGTAAAATAAATATCATAATAACAATAATAAATAATTTTTGTTTTATTTTTTAATGGTAAGTGCCCCAACCTTCGCACTCACCTGTGAGGTACTTCCATTTGAGCATCATCGGTTGTGAGTCCTTTAGAACAAGTCTACTTTGGTAGAAACATCCGTGACTCAATTAACTCTCCACAATATATTGTATGATAAATTTATTGTACAAGCTTTATTGATATAAAGATAAATTTGTTACATTAAATAATAAATTGAAATTTACCAGCCCTATGACATTCAATCTGTAAGCAATATCTTTGAACATATTCCGTAAGTAATATATAAAGATTATGTTTCATGATGGCTTTTAAAATTCGATCTGGTAAAATAATTTGGAATGCGGCTTCGAGTTCAAGAAAAATTGGATTATTATCTTCTTTCTTAAATTCTGTCACGATAATAACAACGATTTTCTAACGAAATAACAACGATTTTCTTCAAACTCATAATGACTTTTGTCCGGTAGCGGATCAAATGGCTTCATAGCAATTTTCTTTAAAATTTCAAAGTCCAATTTGCTATCGAAGACTTGAGAATAGTGGAGATGGAATTGGATACTACTGGTGATGATTCTTCTAATAGAATGACGTTCTTCAAGCTCTTCTCTCTCTCTTAAGAGCTTTACCCCATTACAACTACTACTAGACTTTTTTCGAGTCGCCATGACCGCCTTCCACTTCTTGCATCTTCTTCTACCTCTACACTTTTTTCGAGCCGCCACGACCGCTTCCTCCCTTTTCTTGCGGTTTTTCCACCTTCACTTAGATTTTTAGTTTGTTAAGTGCATATACTGTACTATATATATTTACTTTTAGTAAAGGTTCAAGAATATGATTCATCATTATTATTCGTTTTTTAAATAGTGCTCGCAATGTTATGCTACTTAGTTGCATAATATGTCATTGGAAGCATTCTCGATCTCGTGTAAGCTGCTCCCACAGTCCTTACCTCGAGTCTTTATCTTCAATAGGAAGATGGTGAATTTGAACACTATCTGAGAACCATACATACTTCGAAGCATGAATGGTCTTCTTGCTTCTTCTAATAGAAGCCTGATGAATCAAAAGAGGATTGTATTGCTATAGCTGATTCTTCTTACTGAATGATGGTAGCTCAAGCTCTGCTTCCTTCTTATAAATATAATAGGACTCGAACGACTGCTCTCTATGGGGAATATAAGGTTAGTTATAATAATAGTGAGAGCCCCAACCTTCTCTTTCACCTATAAGGTACTTCCGATAAAGCTTAATTCTCTTTGGATTTTGTGTGGCATAACTTTGTCTATCATTCTTTGTACATGTTCATTTTTATCTTTTCCTCTTTCAGACATCATGAATTTTTCTAATACAGAATATAAAATTGTACTGAGCAAAATATTATGCATAATTATAGTATTCATAAAATTACTTACGAAGTGTTTTTTATATTCAAGCCTCGTTGCAATTTTATCTTTCAATTTTTCTAAAGCTGCAGCGCTGGTAATAGGTAGATCACTGAAAACTTCATCTAATACTTTGTTTTCCATCGTTTTGAACGTATTCATGCTACTCAAACAAGTATCTTGTACTTTACTTAACAATTTTGATCACTTAGTTTATCTAATTCAGATGATGACTTGTTCAATAAATCTTCATTGCTGTTATTGATCACATCATCAATAATTTTTGCTTTTGTTCCCTGTTCTATTTTCTTTACTGTATTCACCATTCAAATTCCAGCATTATAAGGAACTAAATAAATTCTCAATTAATTGCTTACAATGTATAACTTCAATAACTATTTAGTAACAAAACAGTTTTCATTATCGTTTTCATAATTTTTTGTTATACCTGCAGTACCGTGCGTTTCCAAAATTGGTATTTTTTCTCAATCTGATTCGGGTTGTAATTGTTTATAAATAAAATTTACTCTAACTCGATCGATCTTCACAAATGATGGTGGCCAAAAATAGTGAAAGTCTGATGTTTTTTATGTACGTAGCACTGGAATAACACGATTCGATTTTGCTAATTTCAAAACAACGAAGGCGTCAGTATCTGAAATATTTATAGATATCGGTTATTTTAAGGTTATACTTGAATTACAAGACCTATATTTTTAATTGAAAATGATCTTCAAATCCAAATTTTCAGATACAAATTATTTTAAAATAGTGATATTTCGTAGCTATCACATACGAGAAAGAAAAAAAAACCATTACATAAATATTATTTTTTTATATCCGGCACGTAATTTTGTTGGTATCACTGCTGATATGTACGATACGTATGTTTTCAAATATATCAATTTCTTGTTATTTTTATGAGTTATACGAACTTATACGAACAATGCAAAATTAATTGTGAATTTTACATTAATTTTACTATCACCATCTTTTTCTACTTCTATTTCAGAACTTCTTTCCTACTGTTCCTACTCTTTGTAACATACTCCGATAACTTTTGTCTTGTAACGGTCCTATTTATGAGCTATTTATTAAATCACTGAATTACTGCAACTAGTCTAACGTATCTATCTGTTTATTCAAATCAATATATTAAGCGGCGCTACCTCACTGTTTACGCGATTGTATATAAATAAGAGTCGAATCAAAATAAACAGCGTGACGTCACAAAGTAATAGATATAGATATAATGATTTTGGATATTAAGAAAAATATGTTAATTAGAGATAAATTTAATATAACAAAGTATTCATTATATAGATGTTACCATGTAGATTCATAATATAATAACAAAAATTACATTCAATTATGAAATAATAATGAATATCAATATCCAAAGTTGATTTATTTATTACGTTAACATATGAAATATTAGAAAAATATAAATAATTCATATGCAAAGTGAATAAGCATAGAACATGAGTAAGAATTGGTTTCATTAATAACAGCTGAATAATAACTGTTATTGGTAAATAAACAATTATTAATTTATTTAAACAATAAGCTATATATAGAACGAAAATATTAAGTTTCTGATTTAGAAATCTTAGATAATTAATCTAAGAATTGCATATTAAGATTATTAATTTTCATTATTAATAATTATTATTAATTTTCTATTGTAAATATTGTAATATCACGTTAATTAACTTTATTAGTTAATAACTTTTGACGACACTATTGGCGATAATTGTATATTGTATAAAATCAACAAATAACAATTTCTGTAAAGTTTACATGTGTTAAAAACTTAATATTAATGGTTATTTACTTGTAAATTAAGAAAACTCATTTCTCAAAATTCGCGAATGTCTCTCGAATTTTCGATGAAATCTCTCCTGCAAAAATAAGCGGGAAAATCTGTGTATAAATAGGCCCACCTTTGCACAGGCTAGCATTCACTTCTAGCCTTGCAAGGTGAGCGCATGAGTCTGAATAAACTTGGATTATACCTAAGTTCTTTCTCTCATTGTGATTAACTGAGCAAGACTGTCCTTTCCTTATAATTTGAGCTCGACTTATAGAACATCTCGCGCTATAAGAAACTTGGGCCGAATTATATCCTATCAAAGAAAGACTTTAGCTCTGCTTATGGGACAATTCGCACCATAAGAAACTAGGGCATTGTCTGACTTTCCTCGAAATATTGTACTTATTTATGTATATTTGATTTACTTATTGATTACATTTGATTTATTTCTCTATTTCATTGACAATTAGAGTAAAATCATTAAGAAACAAATTCTTACTCATTAGCTATATACGAGAGTTCGAATTATTTTATTTATAAGTGATACGAACATCACAGTCTTATTGCTGTAACAAATAAATTTATATTCTTCTTAGCTCATAACAAATTTCAATTTCTATTGTCATTTCCTACTCACACTCTTTTGGAGAATTTTCTTTATGCATAAAGTCATCATTCAATCCACCAGAGAGTTCAGGTGAATTCACCGTGAAAGATTCGTCATCCTGAGCTGCTTTAAAATGATTAAATTTTTAAATTAATAAGCTCTATAAATGAACAGTGAACATAAAATAGATATTTTAAAATGTTTCAGAACAGCTGAAAAATGTTTTGCAACGGTAATCGATTTAATTAATCGATCCGTTCGCGATTCTGCTTCTCGCCCGTTAGTTCGAACAATTAAGAGAGAGAGAGGAGGCGCGCGATCTTGTAAATAAGCAGTTACGCCTCAGCTATTCACACGAGTTTACCGCCGATTTGTGTTTTGCACTTTGTTTAGCCAAAATTAAGTTTTCTTGGGCCAATTACGTGCGTGTGTGATCGGTATTTCCGTGACAGTTCATAGCAGCAGTACAGAAGCATCATCAAAGTTAAATTAAGACAGATCGAGGTAGAATTCGAATCTTCTCTCTCTCTCTTTCTCACCGAACATAATTAATTGTAAAATCCTATTCGCGTGCGTTAGTCTTTGGGTCCTACAAAGACTGTAGTGATTTTTTTATTAATTAAAGTCTGTTAAATTTATTCGCCGTTTTCGTTATTTAATTTTCCTAGTAGCTTTAGTAATTGAAAAAGGCTTAGGTTTTAATCTGATTACCTCTAGGGTATTAAGAAGATTAGGAGTAAAGGCGTTCACACTTAAAACTCATCGAGTATCACAAGACACGTGACTGAAGGTGAGTTCAAGTCCGTTTGATAGAAGACAACTAGGATAAATCATCTGACTTTAAGGCGAATACACGTGCTATCATACGTGTTTAACGGAGCGGTGGTTTGCTCTGCATCGTGGGAGTTTGTTCTTAAATAAATTTCCCATTTTTCAGTTAACCTCCCCCGTTACAGTTTTATTTTTTACATTCTATAATAATTGTATTATATTAGCAATTTCAATCAAAAACTTTTTTTTTCTTTTTTTTTAGAGACGTTATATTTTAAACTATCAAATTTCAAAATACATTCAAAAAATAACTGTATGAATAAATAACATCTTAAAGTTTTTCTACAACATATACTAGGAATTTAAACGGTTTAGGCCCCGTTAAGTTATTTTCGATTAAAGTCTATTTGATTTTGTTTGTATCTGAATTCCCTATTACAATTCATAGCAACTTACTTGGTGAACCATATTTGAATAGTTTGAGATAAGAAGGATAACTTCCATTATTTTGGTTTTTTCCTGAACCACCGTACATCACATTGTTTTTCTTATCACTAGCGTTAAAGAAGATAGCGTTTACTTTGGATTCACAATCTGCATCTGTAATAATATTTACTTCTATTTTCTTCAAAATACAAATATGATGCAAGTAATGAATTTAATATGAAATTGAATTTATTAAATTATGATCAATATTGTATTTATTTACATTATACAACTCTATAGAATTAATAAAATAATATATCTGACTGTGTAGAGCTCTTCAACTTTGGAGGGTCCAGACAGATCTTTGTACTCCTCTTTGTCTTCATATCGACTAATACAGTATTAGAATTAGGCTTAGAATCTGATAACTCGTGCACTTGAGAATTTCCATTATCCGATAGATTTCTTTTTTTGCGACGTGTATGTTGCAAATGAGCGTCCTGAGCTTCTTCTATATCCTTTTTATAAACCTCATCAATCTCACTGCTACTGTAATATTGAAATATTTCTTCCTTTTCAGTCATTTCTTTGTAAGTATCTGAAAAATTTTTACATATGAAAGTTACTGAGTTATCGAATTTCAGAGATATATACTCGTATTATGTTGTGTTATTTTAATGACACTTATGTACTGATTAAAATGTATAGTGATTGTTGATTTATATAAAAAAATTATGCAGGCCGCTGCATCACGTTCATTTGCGGATTTCTGATCGCGTATACAGCCTTTAATTTTATGAGTCTGAAGATCGTAAAGTTAGTTGATAACCAAAAACTCAAAAAATTAAAAATGATTGAAAACTTGTTTTTATTATTTCTGCTGAATATAATAAGCATTTACATGAAAGTAATGAGTTGCAAGTATTTTTTACCCCTAAAACTACCCTTATGCATGGGATAACATTAATTGTACATTTTATTACCAAAATATTTTCGAACGCGCGGTGATTTTTTCGTATTGGTATTAGCTTCGTACAAGCTAAGTCTGGCTTTTTGCGTTCCCTAACGACCATCCCTGCAGCCGTTTAAAGTGGTCGATATCAGCGAATTTCAAAATTTTTATGACAGTGTTTTTGAGTACGAAACCTTTCATTCGAAAAGAGCTAGAAAATCTACGCAAGTGACAGTCGAAAAGCTAATTTCACGCCGAGATGTCCATTGAGAGAAATGTCCTCTATTAAAAAAAAACGCGAGAAATTCTCATTAATACCTGCTCTCTGTAATGAGCTATGAAAGAGAGAAGCAAGAAGCAGTAGAAGAAAAAAAAAAATAACAGACACGTACATATGTATCTCCGAGGTGGCGGCAGCGGTGGCGAGAGTTCCCCGAGAGATAGTTCCGAGAGGAGAGCAAAGAGAGCGCTCGTCTTCTACGAGTAGTCCGTGGCATTAATCCATCCATTCTCAAGCCCTTAATTTCGCGACCGATAGGTGCACTGTTCCTGTATATCGATTTGCTCTCCCTGGCGTGCGCATGTATTTTCCGACGTACTAGTAAAATAGCTACAGTGTCTTGTGCCCGTGTTTTTATTGTTGTTTTTCTTTTTCTTGTTTCAATCCTTTCGCTAGCGCTACAGCTTCAGTTAATCAACTGACGCGCACTGGCCAGTCGCAAAAACCTGCAGCAGTTTTGCGGTACCAGTTAATAGCGATCGATTCAAGGATAGGTTAATCAGTGTGCGTAATGAAGAGAGAGAGAGAGAGAGAGAGAGAGAGAGAAAGAGTGAGCGAGTTGCTTCTCTCTGCATACGCACGTATCTATACACACACACGCGCGCGTGTGCCTGCCTGCGTTTCTCTCTCTCTCTCTCTTTTTCTACTTCATACGGTGCATGCGTTTCCGCGATGTTAACGTAAGCGTGTAAGCCCGACCTGAAGCAGCAACAACAACTATCTCGTTCATGGTTGCACGACTAGAATGTCTCTTTCGATTAATTCTTTGTTTTCGCTCCTGACCACGCTTTTCATGTTACAAACGTAACAAGTAAGGCCAAATGCCCCCTTATCAATTGTTATTAGGCAAATGCAAGTGATAACCCGTCGATCGTCGTATCTATACCTGCTGTATAGCGTCGTATTTATTAAGGACGGATCTGTAATAATAAATCAAGATGCCTTTGCACAGACACAGTATACATATACGAGTCTATTCTATCGATTCTAACAGAGCTACAAGGCATATACTCAGATTTGGCCACTTGTGCGTCACGACTTTCAAAAGAGCAATTCAAGTTTCGCGTTAGCGCAACAAAAACGCCAAGTATTTTTTATACTCAGTGCCAAGTATTTTTTTAATTTATTATTAATAATAAAATAACAGTCGAAGTTACCAATTAGGAAATCTTTTCTATATCGCTCTAAATTTTCTTGATTAATTTTTCGTCGATAATTTAAACAGTTTTTTTGTTACGTATGCAGAAGGGTCTACAATATTAGCGAAATTATTTCGAATTGAGCTTCTAAATAAGTATAGGGGAGATCCAGGTAAATCGGGGTATTTAAACGGGATCGGCCATTACTTCGTTCAGACACACGCAAATAAAATTCTGATGACGAATTCTGAAACCTCTTATAAAATCCTATCGCTATATGTTTTGTCCGTATTTTAAAAATATTAATAATCATATTTTTAAAGCAGTCAGAAAAATATGTTTCTTATACCTTGATAAATTGCCGGGCAAAGCGGAGTTTCCTCTATACAATTTTAGCATAAGATGAAAATAGATTCAAAATTTATGAATTTTGTAAGAAAAAAGCATTATGCAATTATTAATCGCTCTCTTTGACATGAGAAATTGCATGTATATTACGCCACATAAACTTTTTCTTCAAGTTAGCATTGTATTGTATTGATATAGTAGACGAGTAGTTTTTACGGTTAAGCATGTGACATTTGAAATGTTTTTGTACGATTGAACCTTCTTATTTTACTTTTTCACAAGATACTGAGAATCGTATCAAATAGCCATAAATAGTTTTATGTAGCGTCATAAAATAAAATAAAAACGAATTCATATTTGTTTCCTATCAATTAACGAATTTTTCTTATACAATCATTTCAAATTACAATAACACAATTACAACAATTACGAACGAAAGTAATATTTGCTAGTGCGTTTAGTCCCATTATGTTCCGTATGTAATGACAAGCTTACTTGAGATATAATTAAGCTCCCTGTCAATTACCGGTAAAAACGATATCCCTTGTGCACTTGCATCACACGTAAGTATATATATATATATATATATATATATATATATATATATATATATCAAACCAAATAGATTCGAGATGGTATACGTATACGGGAAGTCAATGCGTCACAAGCTAAACATTTCCTTGCACCCCTTATAGGTTAGGCGGCCTAACCTATAGCCTAACCTATACCTATAGTTAAAAAATTAATTTGCTATATATTCAATAATTATAAATGAAACTTTCGGAAAAAAAATCAAGAATATTCTCGTCAACAGCGTAATCGTATTATCGCAAAATTGTTTCTTGAGTGTAAAAAAGCGAATGAGAAATGCTTGGCTTGTGGTGAGCTGATTGCTCGTTTCTCTTTCTGTAATATACAGAGTGGGATAGAACGCTTGATACTCGGGATTATATTTGCCACTTTTCCGTCTACGCAAGTTAATTGTCAATTTCCATATCGCATCTGATTATATGCGTTGGCTGATCACAAATATAAATAATCGAACCTCAAAACTTTGCGTATTCTTTCGATGAGTGAGTAAAAGGCGACAGAGCAAAAGAGAGAGAGAAAGAAAGAGATTAAATTAGTGCTTTATTTCGCCAATGAGGTAGAACTCCGAACGGATATTTGATAAAATACATGAAATCGTAATAATAAAAATTTTTGAATAATAACAAAATAATTGACTAATGCACATTTACTTATTAATAATGTAAAATGAGGTGAGATAATGAAATGAAGGGTGACTGATAAGATTTGTATAATTGAACGAACAGAAATATAAAAATATAAAGAAAATCAAGAGCTAAAAATAAAGAGATCAAGAGCTAAAAACAATTAACAACTTAGGACTTAGTGACTAATACTTGTTTAAAACTAAAAACTTAACGCTCGCATTAAATAGTATAAAATAAAATAACTTAAGATAAGATAAAAACAAAAAAAAAACTGAAACAAAGCGCCACGTAAACCGCAACAACGGTAAAAAATAAATAACGAAGATAACTATAAAAACAAGAATTAAATAATAAGATAAACAAATAATATTTTAAAATAAGATAAAATAATTTAACACTTAATGCAAAAAATGATTAGGAATTGCGGTAACGTAGATCACGGAAAACGAAGGTAAATAGTAAAAGTAAAGGTAATAAAAGAGATATGAGAAGTTAAAAGTTAAAAGTTAAAAGCTTACGACAAAATTAGAATAAAAAATAAGATAAAAAATAAAAATAAAAATAAAAATAAGAATAAGAATAAGAACAAAAATATCATGGCATGAGCCGTAGCACCAGGTTTATTAAAGTCGCAAGTGAACAAAGGAGAGAATAACTAGATAGAGACTCTAGGTAGTGACACAATTTTCAGAAAATTTCAGTAAAAATAAACCATAAGTCGATGGCTGACTTTATATATGAGACAGAACGATCCTGTACGAATGCAACAGGGTTAATTCTGTAAGGAATTTGATCAAAACTGGACATATCCGCTAAAAAATCGGGCGAAGGTATGTTGGCCGGAGGGATGATAAGAGATCGCTTCCAGGAGGTTAGAAAAACTCTGAATGATAGAGATTTGTTGACAAAATGCGTTAGTGAAGAAGGACATGTAGAGGATAAAAAAACATTGGGGTCAAAAGTTTTTCATGAGGACGAGTTTAGGGCATTCAGGACTTCAAGGCGACCTTACAGAACTTGAAAGGCGGACAGTCGTGATGGACATTTAGGAGAGAAGCCAATAGGTCTGAGAAAAAGTCACGTGTTATAGGGGGAGAAATACTGACTTTGTTCGCGTAGTAAGAGTTCATGGCGGCCGGGGGAAAAAACTGGAACGGAGACGGAAAAGCACACTTGGTGACTCCCAAATTTCGCAGCTCACTCCATTTGGTTTTGCTGTTTTTAGCGGATGACAATCTGCCAGCAATGCAGGAGTTCTTGGTAGAGTTCAGAGCGTTGGAGACTTCACTTCTTAGTCTAGGAAACTAAGCGACGTCTCTCTCGGAGCGCGTAGAATGTGCTAATCGGTATGCAGCGTCGCGCTTCTTCATGAGAGCCAGAATCTAAGGACTTACCCACGGTTTTCGCCTGGACGATATCAAAATCCTTCTAAGAGGAGCTACTACATCAAAAGATTTAATAAGAGCATCGGTGAACAGGTGTACCGAATCGTCGAGGGATGCGAGATCAATGCTTTTAGCAGGCGGATTAGAAAAACACCCTGGTCACACTTGAGGCACATCTGGCGGATACAAAAGATAGTTGTCAAGAGTTTTATTCAGAAATTCCTCATCTATGCGGTTTGACCCGCGGGTCTTGATATATTTGGTGACGAGCTTGTTCGAGTGGTATCGGTGGCTGATCATTATGAAGTCATGGCCGGCCATAAATGGAGCATCGGATTTTGCAAAGCCCTGAATGGTATTTTTATCTATAACCATAAAGAGACCGAGGGAAGTGTGAGAAGTGATACTTATATCGAGACAGTGGAGTGTGGCCTCCGTGAATACGATATGAAGATTGTGGAAATTAACGAGATACCTTAGAGCTTTGGCATCATGCAGGGAGCTAGAATTGAGGTCAGTGTAATTCTAACTTTTTCGTAGAAGGGAAGATAGATACTTAAACAATTAAAAAATTGAATGGGAGAGCATGCTGAGGGATGTCTGTAGACCATCACGATCAAAAGTCTGATATTTCTTGATGTCATTTCGTCAAGGATAAATTCAGGCGTATTATCAAATACGGAATCTTAAGTGGCCAGGAAACTGAAGTTTAAGTAAGATCTAACATATAGGCCAACTCTGTCACCCTGCTTACCAATTCTGTCGAGCCTAAAAAAATTATAGCCATGAAAGGATATAGGTGTGAATCAAGGATATTAGGTAAGAGAAAAATTTTCGTGATAGCTATGACGTCGAAATATGTTGAATGAACTTGTGACTCGAGAAGACGAAAATGACTGGGAAAATGAAAACGATTCACATTTATGTGACCGATGACAAAAGAAGCTGGTGGCGGCTGGTGGTCCCGATCTAGGTAACGTCATACAGCCGGGGCTGAGGGAGTAGACCTTGTGATACCTCTCATAATGGCGCGGGTTATTGGAGGGTGACACCGTATGACAGGAAATGTTGTCAATTTTGTCATGGTACAGAGCCTCCCGAGCCAACAGTGGCAGATCGCTGGTTAACAGATCGAGACGCGAACTGGAGATTTGCGTATCTCCCGGTGCCGATCGGGGTGCTCATCAATAACAAGGAGCCTCGACTCGGGACAGGATACCGGTAAAAAAATTGGGATTCGCAGATTTCAATGTCTCTTCGGACATTATTGGGATCGGTGTGGTATGGGTATTTTCTAGTATATGGACAATTAGGCCGGACATCATGGGACGAGTGAAGCCCAGCTCGCAACTACGCGTCAACGCTTTTACAAATAAATTGTGAAGTGGCCGGGGCAATAGCTGACGGATAAAAACGGGGTTTTCAGGACTACACTCGAAGACATCCTTTGCCGCCTTTCCAGCGAGCTTTTCAGCGCACTCAAGGATGAAGTCATGTGACATGCTAGAGTCAATGCGTACGACAAAGGCATCTGTGGTTTGGATTTGCGCAATACTGCCATTTGATTTTGGTTGGGAGTGGACGGCAGTCCATTTCCTAGTAGACATTATGCGTCCCCGAGCACCAGCATAGCCAATAGCTTCGAAAAGAATACCGGTAGCATCCTTCAGCGAACCCCAAACTCCCGCTACAGGTCCAGAATAATAAGCTTGAATCGATCCTTAAGTCCTACCATGGATGTCAGGCCCCTGACCTCATCAGCAACGACCTCTACCCTCTCTAGGACAGAAGCCTGGCTGGTTTTGATTTCGCTCTTTAGTTCGTTGCGGATCTCCATTGAGTCCCCCCCTGATTTCATTTCTCATGCCGCTTATTCAGATTGTGAATATATTGTTCTGAAAACTGGCAAACCATGCTGGAGGTTGGTTCCCCATATTGGAAGCCGCACTATTTAAAAAGTTCTATATAGACCGAGACAGGAGAATACGAGGGGGCAACCGGACAATCGGTGTTCAACGAATCGTTTTATCGCTCAATTTTGAACGCCTTTAATAGAAAAAGTCTATAGGGTGACGTCTATCTTTTTCTGTGGTTAAAACAGAAGGAAAAATGTCGGCAGAAGTGAAAACAGCCAGGGGTGGAGGAGAGCGAAAAAAGTCCACCGCTCATAATATAAGAGCTTGGATTACTAAAACCACATTTAAAGATATCCTTCGTCATTTTCCCAGCGAGCTTCCCAGAGCGCTCCAAAATAATGTAACACGCCACTGTTGAATCGATGCACACGATAAAGGCGGACGTAGTAGTGTGCGTCTAACCCCGCAGGGCATTCTCGGTTGGATTTGGATGTGAGCGAGTGGCAGTCCATTTTCTGGTGGCCGCTATGCAACCCCGAACATTTGGGTAACCAATCGCTTCAAAGAGAATACCGACAGCATCCTCCAATGAATCCTGAAACTCCAGTGGAAGGCCCAAAGTAAGGAGCTCGGAGCAATCCTCGAGACCCACTGCGGATTTAAGGCTCTTCACCTCGTCGGCGACACGATTAACTTTTGTCAGGATAGAAATCTGACTGGCTCTAATCTCGTTGCGAAAGGAAGAGGATTTGGTTTTTTGGTTTTTGGTTTTTTTTGTCCGCACTGGGGGAAAAAACAGTGGAAAGAGCAATCAATCGGGCAGTGTTTAAAAAATCACTCCGTGATTCCACCCTCAATGTCTTCGATGGAAAGAGCTCGTAAGGTGACGCTTGTCTCTTCCGGCTTGAGGTTTCAACGAAAGTAATGGTGGCAGCATAAGTAGAGTCGATTTGAATGGAGAAAGGGGATGATAAAAACGCGCCACTGGTTTGACGAGGGTTAATGGAAACCGCAGTCTCAAAAGAACAGGTACGGCAAATAAAGATCGCGAGATCAGGGTATGAGATTTTATCAGTACAGTACTGATGGAAAAATCTAGCACAAGCTTCACACTGCGAGACATTGCCACCGCGGTAGCTCAGTGCTTTACCACACTCGGCACATAAAGACAAGACCATTTGATAAAAGTGAGCAGTTTCGAAGTTAAGAACAAATTTATGACAAAAAATAGAAATTTATAGATTGCGTCAATTTTTTCCCGTTTCTCCTCCTTTAGTCTCAAAACTTTACAAGAAAACTGTAATACAAGAGGTAATTTGTAAAGGACAGATTGATACAGCGATTTGAAATGTTCGAATTTCGCGCGGAATTTGAGTTACTGACTGTTATAAACAGGAGCTAAGAAAAAGTCAGAATTTAAAAGATTTGAAAATTGGCGCCTCAGTGGCACCAACTCTACTGGTTGAAGATCAAAATTGGCGAGAGATTCGGGAGTAAAATAGTGCCATTTACAGAGAACGGAATAGGGATTCACGAGTTAATCTAAAACGACTATATACGCAAAACAAACAGCACATATGTAAATGAAACGAGAAAATGTAGTTGAAAAAAAATAAAATGATTGATGAATAACGAATGTAGAAATTACATTTAGACAGAATGAAGTTAATTTTAAAACAAAACACGATTTGACATTGTCGATAAAATAAAATTAAAATTAAAATTAAAATTAAAATTGTCTAGCGTGTATATAGCATTAGATACAAAATACAACAAAAATTAAAATCAAGAGAAACAAAACAAAATAAAATAAAATAAAATAGCGATCACGATAACTAAACGCGAGACAATTTAAAGTGATGAGATATAATGCAGCAAAAAACACCGGCAATGAAAAGTCTCTCCGAGTAGATTGCAATGTATGGAGTAACGGTAAAATTGTCGACATAGGTATTTAGCAGCAAAATTTAGAAGTGTTGCAATCAGTATAGTGTGCAGTGTGTAATATGTAGAGTGTAGTGGTCCTGGTGTGGAGGCTGTATTGTTGTTAGCATTGTTAGCAAGGATGTGTAGCTGAAAACTCGTCAAAGTTGGTGAATTGGGTGAAGGTTATGTTGTAACCAGGCGAGCACATAATTCATCCACTGGCCAAAAAATTGTCTAAAAAGCCAAAATTTTTAGTAGGAAGCGCAGAGGCCAGCTGGACGAACTTGGCTGTAAAAGTTTGCCGCTCGAGGAAGTGGCAAGAGTACAGAAATATTAATAATAAAAGAGCGCTTTAAAAACCAGTGCGACGCTACTCACCGAGAAAGACAGAGAGAGAGAAAGAAAAACTAAGGAGAAGTCTGTATGGTTTTCGTTTTATTAGGCCATGCACTATGAAGCCACTTTGTCGTAGACAGACGGAGTCATTGATCCTACCGAACCTGGACTACTACGCTATTTTGTGACTGGGAGCGTTAGCGGAACAAAGCAAAAAAATACAGATACTGATGTGAGTAACGTATGTTTGAGGCATATCTTTAGTATACGAGGTCTGTTCAAAAAGTATCGCGAATTTTGTATATTATCAAAAATTATTTATTTATTCACGAATCTATTCTATTTCCTTCATTGTAATCCCGCTCGGATATAATGCACTTATGTCAATGTTTTTTCCAATCCTTGAAGCACTTAAAAAAATCGTTTTTTGTGATCTTGTTCAGCTCCTCTTTCGATACCATCTTTACCGTGGCCTCCGGGGACGTTATCATGGTGCAAAAGCCAGTTTTCACATAAAATGTAATACAGATTCTATGATCCATTTTGTAGAATAGGCAAAAATTGAAGACGAGCCAAAACACATTCAAACAAAATAGCTGTCAAAAATTAACTAACCATTCAAAATGGCCCACCTTGTCAACATAAGTAAGGGAGATGAATACTAATATAACGCTACAAAAAAATCAAAAATCAAATTTACGTAGCCCATGGAAATTCAAAATTCGCGATATCTTTTGAACAGACCTCGTATTTACAACATATGTACAACAGCCGAATCGATCTTCATGACCAAGACGTGATTTGCATATATGAAGGTTTTTAAAGAGTTTCTTCTTTTTCAAGAGAGCAAATGAACAGCGAAAACTGTAGTTATGAAAAATTAAACAAGAGTCGAGTAAAAATTTTGATAAATAAATAATTACAAATAATCCATAACATTACACACTTACCTGCACTTGTCATAATAACATCAAATGTTGGCTATTTCTTAGTTCAAGGATCTTTATTTTTGGAAATCAATATCTTTATTTCATATTCATATTTCATCATAGTGGGCCAATAACATTCATATAGCGCGTTTGTTTCTCCAGGCGTTGAATCTTTAACTTTATTTCACTTTACTGGCACAGCTCGAAGTAGTCCTTCTTCCGCAAATTTCACAATCTTCCATTTAGGTTCCGATTTATTAGGCGATCCATCTATTATGAAAAATTCATGTTAGAAGCAATGATTGATGAATGTAAAGTAAAAAAACTCGCAATGAAATAGCCCGAGTAAGCACTGACTTGGATTAACTGGTGATCGCTGTGTAGTCGAGTGCCGAATGCCGATCGATACACATTGTTACATGCGGTAAGCGAGTAGGGAGGGACGTAACCACGGAGGGATAAAACCACGGTGTAAGAAAGAAGGGACAGGCATAGAAGTGGTAGAGTCATCGAACTCGTACTCGGAGCATAGGTACTTTACATGTCTATGACTCGGAGAGAGTATTCCAATGGCAATTCGCGTTATAAACTTGGCTGGATGAGTGATCATCGCATCTCTCTCGCTATGAACACTTTCCGCATTTAATTAAACTCAGTCAACGAAGAAAATTCAAACGGCTTTGTACGTTTATGGTCACATGTTAGAAAAAAATATTTTTTACAAAAAATCTTGTATGAATTTGCTATATTACATTTCTAAGTACGAAAATAAATTGATATAAGGTACGGTCAACATCAATTTATGCAAAGATCACTTTTTCTGAGCGTAGTTAGCCACTCAGCGATAGTTTGTAATGCGAGTAGACAACGGAATGCTCCTTCCATGAGGATAAGCTCGATGGGTATAAGTATATAGGCTAGCTGGAGAGTATTGAGTGTAGTGTTTCTAAGTGTGCTGAGTAGATTGTAGAAGTTCAAAAGTAACGCTTGGGATTGCTGATCGCATGGTCAAAGATATCTACATAATTAGGGAAAGTACATTAATTGCCAGGATGGGAAGCTCATGTTTTTTTTCAATCTCCAACATTATAAAACTTTCAAATAGGAAAATTGGTTGATTAAATGAATCGGTAGATACCTTTCTATTACAATTTAATAAAAAATTTGTTAACCAAACCTTCAACGATATTGTAATTATGAAAAGGTGCCAATTAATCGAATAACGAATTTCCCATAAAAGTTTCGTATTGTTGCATAATCTTAAACGAGATTTTTAAGATTATGCGAATTTTTTTTTTCGTTATAACGCGAGCTCCAATTTTGATAGATAAAAAATAAAAAAACGTGTACGTCAATGTTCGCGTACAACGGTAGCAGCAAGAAGTGTACATACATATTTCTTACATAGATTGTTTATGCAATGATTATACTTTACAGCTTCAGCTTCGACACTGCTGAGTGCCGGTTTATCATCTACAATGCTCGCGCCGGGTGAGACTGGCATTGAACGTGGTTTTTTTCCTTTCTTTGAAACAACAAGTCAGAGACTTCGTTACCGTATTACAGTTCAACCTAACCTAAATTGTGGTTTCAGGGATACATTATTTTCTTTCATTTTCAAGATACAGTAAGACCCTTTAACTCTGAGGTAAATTTTTTATAAAATTGTAAGTAAAACCAGTAACTCAAGTTTTTTTTATATATTTGTATTTCAAATTACTCATTTTTAATTGAGTGCCAGTATTAAAGAAATCACTCCAAGGGTTACTTATTGAAGTATTGTTTCGAGAAAAAAAACTTTTTTACTATTTATGAGCTGTAGAAAGATTGTGATAATTTTAAAAATACATGGTATTATATGAAATAGATTACATACAATAAGCTGATTTATATTGTTCGATACTTACAATTAGAGCTACACATTTCTATGCTAAAATATTAATAGCATTTTAGGAGGACGGAGGAGACCAGGAATCACTGATTAACAATAAATTTTGTTTTGTGTATTGTTACCACCTAATGACACTTTTATAAATCTAATATCATAGCAAAAATACTCTTTGTAAGTTGATTTTATATTTATAGCCTACTATTAACGAACTATTTAGACATGTCAGCATGAATCTCTGATATTTATATTTCTACTTGAACCTATGAAAATGTTAAGAGATAAAACTGCTTTTTATGGTTCAGTTACTATCAAAAGATGAATGTATATATAAAAATGGTAATATAGAAAAGATTATTAATTGTATAATATAAAAATTTTAATCAAAAATTAGTGCTAATAAATACTGTCACAAAATAAATATTTTATGACAGAAACGATATTTATAAAACCTATTGAAAGTATCCCTAGCTACAATAACATTTCAAAAAAAATTAATCCATTTTATTTTTAATTTAAGATTATTTTATTAAATTGTATGTGTTAACAATATACTTTTATATAGCTAAACTACTTTTTATTACTTCAAGTGAGGACGTTTTTCTCTGACTTTTCCTTTCAGCTAACCAAATAATGACGCATAATATTGTCCAGTGATCTTTTGGCCCTTTTCCAAGTAATCGATGTAGATGATTCCATACGCATCCTAGAAAATCGTGGCCATAATCTTGCCAGCTGACTTTACTGTCTTTGCATTCTTTGGGGCTGGTTCTCCTGCGGTAATCCATTGTTTGGACTGTTCTTTGGTTTCAGGAGTGTAGTGGTGTATCTATGTTTTGTCTACAGTTACGAGTCGATGCCAAAAGTCTTCCGGATTACGACGTATGCGTGCCAAAAGAGTCTCAGAGGTGACCACGCGGGTTCGTTTGTTTTCAACAGTGAGCAAACGCGGCACCCATCTTGCTGATATTTTTTTCATCCCCAATTTTTCATGCAAAATTGAAATTATTATATCCTTTGATACCCCTGTGGCATCAACTAATTCTCGCAATTTTAATCTTCTATCACTCAACACCATATCGTGGATTTTGTTGACCATTTCGGGCGTACTCACTTCTACGGGGCGTCCTGAACGAGGTTCATCTTTTGTTGTTGTACGGCCGCGTTTAAACTATTTACCCAGTTATAAACAGTCTTAACCACAAGGGCAGACTTGCCATGAACGGCGTTCAACTCAACTGTGATTTCTTTTGGTGTAAGGCGTTTTAAATGAAAATGTTTTATCATCGCTCGAAACTCTGTTTTTTCCATTTTTCAAATAAATCAATAACTTTTTGTTCAACCAACGCTCACAAAAAAACGACTTAATGAATCGAGCTGAAAATTTTGTACGATATATAGTTACTAGTATTGCTTGCCAAAAACATTATAATTTAAGCGTGACAAGCGCAATCTCTTGGATTTTGTAAAGACTTATGAACCCTCCCTCGTAGTTCAGACTGTAACGCAATACCGACAAAGAATTTTGGCGAGCTGGAGGAAGCTATAAAAATTTTACGGATCCTGTTTTCTATTTTTCCGAAAATTTGGAAACCGTTATGCTACGCAAAGCTTATTTAGAACTAAAAATGTTATTACATATTACTATATTTATCCATTTTTTTATATGCTAAATCGTATGAATAACCGGTAAAGTTAAATTAAGAGTACCATAGTTAAATATCTAAAAAAAAGGCACAAAGTTATGAAAATTCTTCGAAGAATTGCAAAAATAGTTGCACTTTTGATAAATCACGATCAAAATTAACCTATTAATAGTAAAAATTCAAATCTATCTCTCTCTCTCTTAATGTACTAATATTTTATATTAGATATTAGTTGAAATTATGCTCCAAGCAAAAGTTTTGTTTAATTGATAATCGTTGATAAAGAATAATAGTTAATATTTAATGGTAAAATTAAAAGAAATAATGCTTTCATATTTTTACCATGAATACTTAATAAATTCCAAAAATATTCATCACAAATATAATTTTCGACTTATATCAATGAAATTAATTTTGTTAGTAGATTTTACTAATTAATTTGTAAAGAGCTTTGCGCAAAAATACAATAAACACATTAGAAATATAATAGAAGAAAATAAGATTAAACATATATTAAGAGCCATCTCTTGAAAAAATAAACCAAACTTAAAAGTTTCCGCCCTCAATTATTTGGAAAATTCATGCCTTCCGTCCAATTAGGAGGACTATTTTTAGCGGGAGAAACCTCGACCAATCTAAATCTAACAGGAAGAAGCCTTAGAGGGCCCGAGGAAGAGATTTTCCACCTCTAACAGCCCTCCGAGGGCACGAGAGCCACCCAAAGAAGATTTGAAGTGCAGTCCCACGCCACCGTTAACTCCAGAAAGGAACCCAGAAGCCACCAAGAAGAAAACCATTGTTAAATTCTGAACGCGCAAAGCTCTATTGTATTTTTAAAAGTGTTTGCGGAAATATACTTTCCTGAAAGTAAAAAGTAAGTCCTATTTAAGTCATTCCTTTAACGTGCCCTTCATCTTTCCCAATTTTTGTCGACTTTTCGCCCCGCGAGGTAGAAAGATTTGACTCACTTGTTTTTATGTTATATGCAAGTCACCTTACAGGCCCCGTTTGTCTAAACGCAAGTCGCCTGCCAAGCTTCGCTTGCTACATAAAACTAAGTGGCAGTATTCAAATAGAGTTGCCCAGTTTAGGCATGTAAATGTGCAAACCAAAAAGAACTCAAATAAAATATAGTCGCAATTTACATGATATTACGTAGTTTTATTATAGCAACAACAAAAAATTATATTTTGAATGGAAGAGTAACATTTGCGATGAAATATAGTAAACGAATAAAATTATAAACATATAATTGATATTAACTATTTTACCATTCTTTATAATATGTTTATCAATACGTATTGCTTATATGCAATAGACGTTCTCTAAACATTTAGTGATACATTTTACGTAAAAAGGCTCGGCACTCTCTCTCCCCCTTCTGTATTTCATTAATTACAAGGATACATACGCACACAAAATTCCAAACAGTCATCATTATTATTTTTATGTTAACTCAAGAAAACGAGGTTCGATATCATTCACGAAAAAAAAAGAAATTCGGAGAAATAGTTGCGGAATATAAGTGACGCGGCATTGTACGATGATGAAAAGTGAAATGTACATTTTCTGCAGCATACATTTTGTGAAAATTTGGCGTAAAGTACAGTTTGCTGTAAGCGTGGACCCGAAAACTTTTAATAAAAGCCTCAGCTCTTTATTATTTTTAATATCAGTTTCTCTTGCACGGACGTCAACTAGTTTCTTTTCTTCAAATTCAAAAATATGTAGCATCTCTTCGCGCATGGACATGATGTAGCTAATGATCTGTATCATGCGGGAAACAAAAGGGGAAAAAATTGGTAATTAAAGTGTAAAGGGAAAGAAAATTGTTTGCTCACGAAAAAATTGGCATTCCAGCCGATGGTGGCATTGACCTCGCAATTCACACATCACGCGGGCTCTCAGAGTAATATAACAAAAGTAAGAGTTCTCGAAAGGCGATTTGTGAAACGAAAGTTTAGTCGACGTCAAAATTAAAATCCCATTAAACGCTCATTGATAGCAGCAATTTTTTTTTTTTAAAGGATAAGAAAAAGAGTTCATCATAAGGCTCGAGCATCGAAATGTAACTTGTAACTAGCTCATCTATCAAAGGCCGGTAATAACATTGCCTCTCTCTCTCTGTCTCTCTCGTTGGAGTTCTATATGACTCGTTCCAATCAATGCCCTCGGATGAAATTTCTCTGTCTCTCTCTCTCTCTCTCTCTCCTTTCAAGCATAGCGACGACGTTTTGGAATTGCTCTCTGCTAGTTTGCGGATGAGTTTTATTTTGATATAGATGTAATTATCGACTGACTGGCGCGATCGAGTGAACCGAGTTTATTATGGATCGCGTCATATGCCCGCCGGTAATTACTTTTTTAACCTTACTTGGGAGCTAAGATCGAAGCTCCACTTCGATTACAATTGAGTTATTTTTGTACAAATTTAATAAGAGTCACTATAGAAATGTAGGAATAATTTCAATTCTATTAAATCGTTTTCAATATTAGTTCTGATAATTATTAGCCAATCACACTTATCTAATATTTGTATATATATTTTAATATTTTTTGATAAAACACACACATTCGATTCAATCGTTACCGGTCGTGGACTTGATGTCATAGAATTACAGCGTACACCGAGGCGTACACTGTAAAAAGTATCAATGTGAATTCACAATGATAATAAGTATTAGAAATAATGATACCAGTGATGGTCATTGTATTTTGACAATGATGATCTGAAATTTTTTGAACTTCGTACTCAGTTCATAAGGATCGAACAGATTAGTGTCTGAATCTTCGATAGCTAGAAATACCGCACTAAGCATTTTTTTAAATTTAATTTCGCTGAAAGCTATTTAGTTTTCACTGGTCTATGAATAACTTTTAAGATCCTTTCGAGCACTGGCGAATATATTTCAATAACTGTGTAACTATTTTTAGCTGGGTTGTTTTAGAAAGTTGTTTAAGAAATTTCCTTTTTTTCTCATAATGGCTTTTTAAAGAGCAAAATCTGCTCAAAATGTTTTTCAGTGAAGTATCAACTAGATCCACAAAGAAATGTTATATCATTTTCAAAGCCGTGAATGCCTGAATACGTAATACAAAGATAGCACCTAAAATTGCTCAGTATTTATCGTACACAGATGTTACTGCTTCAAACTCGGAAAATGGTTAAGTGTTGCTTTTAAAAAACTTCATTATTTTTCTACGTCTCTTAAATATGAAACATTGTCTTTTACAGACAGGTTGAGTCATAGTAAATGGTCTCCAAACCTTCTCCACAAAAAAATCCTCCTCTATTACTACTACCATTATAATAACAACTACTATCATTACTATAACTACTACTATTTCTACTCCTACTAATTCTACTACTCTTATTACTATTAGTGCTGCTGCTAAAGCCGAACGCCATATTCAATGTCGCCATCATTGCTTAGATTGGAAATTCGTCGCAAGATTACACAGATCAACAAAACACACTCAAAAAGTCTCTAACTATTTTCCAATAGTCAAATTGCTATAATGCTCAGTAATTAAAATTGAGTACCCTAATTATTAGAGAAATCTCCTGGAATTCGAGGAGACTCGATTCTATCTACAATTGACGAAAGTACATTACTGAATTGCAAATTCAGGAAAATAGTACGATGAGATAAAGTAGTTCATAGATTAGTTTCAACGGTAGGTATGTGGTCACTGACTTGAATAGTTCTAATATGTTCATGTCTATCACTTGGTCAGAAATCGATTCTCTCTGTTTCTTATAACAACAATAATCTGCTCACCGAGAGCCATTATAGTGAGGTTAAATCATGATCTACCTCAATACAGATATACCATTAGTGGCTGGTGCAATTGAAATTGATCCCTGTTCACAATCATATGTATTAGCAAAGGTTTTAATTCATACATCTTTAGTATGTTTTTTCAAGACCTGGTTTTCATGATATTTCTATTAATGGGTCGATCAAAAAATACGGTAGAATCTGTTGTCATATAACGAATGAAACAGTGTTTGGGTAGTTATTTAGAGGAAGAACTGAATCTTGCGAAACCATCCTGCATTTTAAAAATATCGGGACAGTCAAACTATGCATGTATAACCAGCCTATGTGTGATTTTCATCTGCATTTGACGAAGGTACATTTACGAATTGCAAATTCATGAAAATATTACACTGAGATAAAACACTTCATAGTTTATTCTTAAGGATAGGTATGCTGTTAATGGTGTGAAAAAATCTAACATGTTGATGACTATGACTTGATCAGAAATCGATTCTCTCCGTTTCTCATGATATAAAATATCTTTTCACCGAGGGTGTCTAACGTTTGGGGGAATCATGATCTACCTGGATACAGTATTAAGAGTAATGGGTGATGGGATTTTAATTAATTGCCTTTGAAAATTATATCAAATAATAAAGGTTTTTATTAATATACCTTTAATATAGTGTCCTTAATTTCTGCTTTTCTTGATATTTCTATTAATTCGTCTATCGAAAAATTTTATTAAACATGATTGTTCTATAACGAATGGAACTTTTTTTGTTAATTAAAACATAGAAATAACTGAATTTTGGGCGACCACTCTATTTTTTAATATGTTAGGAACTATCGCACGTTGTTAATATTATTGTTGTATGAGTTATTTTAATCTCCATTTGACGATGCTATTGATACCAATTACTAATTTAAAAAAATATTTAACAAAGAGAACGATGCTCAAACTGTTATTTTCGGTGATTGGTATGCGATCGATGACTTGAGCAGATCGAATATGTAACTGTTCATACGTGTTGGTCAGTAATGAATTCTCTTCGATATTCATGACAGAAAATAACTATCGATTGAGATCTACTAATATTCAGACTCTTGAAGTTCTATCTCAATTGTCACTGAGTAGTGAAGGTTTATAATTTTTAGAGAAATCAGCTTTGAAATATCGACTTGCCTTTTGATACTGAATTTCGATAATTCTTACATTTCAGATATAACGCATTTTACTAAAACTTAATGATGTGGTTGTTATTAATAAATTGTATTTCTTATTGTTTCGGGTTTTCGTAACGTATATATGACATCCAATCTTCGTGTAATGAGTTCATATATTGATGCTCTTTAGGAAGAAATAATATATTTTATTTGTGACAACACATAAACGCTTAAATTTCCAGTAGAAGCATGATGTAAAAACTTACAATCTTATGTTTAAAACATCTTTTCTGATTATACGCCAGTATGAGATGCTCGTTTTGATTGGTACGGTTTTGATGATGCTTGTAATTAATTATTATCAAACGTTAATTTAAATGTAAACACCAAAATACCGTTATCTCTATTCTATTAATGTATACCGAAAAGTTTTTCATGAAAATTACTATTGTGTATTAGTTCGGTCGTTAATTGTCTTATTGCTAATTATAACACTATGATCTTGGACATGATTGTAATTATAAATTTGATGACAATAATTGCCCTAAAAGTGTAGATTATTAGCGATAATATAAATATTGAATTTCTACATGTTGCGTTGTTGTCAATTTAATTAAAGACCTGATACGGCTGGAAGGCAAACTAGGGAACCGTTCTCATAATTAATTGTGTATAATTATTTGTGTTGGAGTTTGGGATGTCATTCGCAAATAACTTTGTAACATAATTCATTAGATCTATAATAATGGAGAGTAATAAGGTATTTAATTATAAGCAATAGAATTTTTCATTGACTGTTCAACAGTAACTTTAAATTTGACCGTGACCTTGACCTTCAGGTACCTTATCTTTTTGATCTTAGTCTGAGAAAGAACATCTTATTTGATGTTAGGAAAATTCTTTAGTTTTACCAATTCTACTTTGCAAGATCACTGTCAAGATCAAATATCGTTGAGGCAGAACATTTAAAAAACTGATCATGACATCAAGCTATAGCCAGTTACAGTAACACTTTTTACAACTTAGCCGGTCAAATCAAGCCGGTCAAAGCAAGATTCTACAAAGTCCGGCTAGTAAAGGCTAAATCTTTCAGCTCAGACAGCCTAGGAGCCTAGGCTAGACCTTTCTCGATCCAGCCAGTCAAGGCAAGATCATGCTCCACCCACTAAGTCAAACCAAGATCTGAAATTTGCGAGCAGTCGTTTGTGGCGATTCAAATTTCAGTTAAGTTTCTCCTTTTATAAAATAGCGGATCCTTTACGGCTGCCGCAGTAACAGAAAATTTGTTTGCTCGTTCAGAACTTGCGAGTAGTTGTTACACATATTTTTATGGTCGCTAAATTCTAATTGTTATACCGAAACCTGAGAAAAAATGAACTTAAAAACCGAGTCAATTTTTCCGCGTATTTGCAAGGCACTATTCTAATATTATTCATCGAAGTATCCAGCCTTAGCGATATTTGACTTTGATTTTTGATGATTAAAATGCAAGGTTGAATTGAAAGAAATGAAGAATCACCCCAACATCGAATAACTTACTCTTTTTTTTCTCTAAGTTCAAAAAGACTATATCCCATTCAAAAAACTCAATTTAATCATCAAATGACCTTGAAGCTTAAGACCAAGGTCAAATTCATCGTCACCATTGACAATTTAGGAAAAATTTTACTCACTTCTGTATCAAACATTTATCCGGAAATGTCTCCCCGCTAAGTTATCATGTTGTTCCGGAACTTTTTAAACACCCTGCATAGGGTTAGGTTAAGGAAAGGTCTATGCTATCGGCTATTCTCCTTTTTGCCTCTTTTTTTCTCTCTTTATATATATAGGAACTGTCATTGAGATAGCCGTAATAATTAATTAACATACACCTAGAGGAAGTATTAAATACAACTCGGTGCAAGCATATACAATGGCCGTACGAGGTCCAGCTCTATCGTCAAGGTCGCCATTGACGTAAAAGGCAAATATGTCTCGTGGACCGCGGAGAGTATCGTAAGTTGCGCAGCTAATGAATTCATGAAAATAGTATCTCGAATGTGAAAATGAGAAATAAGAAAGTGGGACAAAGGTCAAGCATAAATGGAATAATTAAAAAAAATAAATATATGTATTTTTATGAGAAGCTTTGTATAGTAGAAAGACAACATACAGAAAAATAACGTAATAAGACAGTGCAGCGAAAGAGAAAGAAGGCAAGCCAAGCTAATGACAGAGAGAGATAAGAAACAGATTGGTACGTACAATAGCAGAACTTACAATAGACCCTCGATCAATGGATGATAGCCATGTTTGCACGTTCATAATTCATCGTCGCCTTGTGGCTTTATTTAAAAAAGCAGTAATTTGTCAATAATTACAGTAAACCTCAAAGTTACACTTCTGGCACAACCGCACAGTTCGTGATTAACGTAGTCACTTAGTTTTATACACCACTCACGCACAAAGATACCGTTGCGAATGCACATGGAATTCAATTAGCCGTAAAACCCAGAGGCAAAAGCACAAAATACAGAGAGCGAAGAACTGGTGCCAAGTACGCGTGTACGGCGCGCGATCAATCAGCTAACGAAGCGCGGAAACATCTCCATTTCCTCTCCTTTTGTCTTTGCTGCACGCAAGTTGTCTTATACCGCAGAAAGAAAAGCCAGGAGCAAATATATGCATGTACACGGCTCTCTCTATATCTATACGTCTATATATTTTACTCTCTCTCTCTCTCTTTTTCTCTCTCTCTCTTTCTCTCTCTCTCTTTCTCTCTCTCTTTTTCTCTCTCTCTTTTTCTCTCTCTCTCTCTTCTCTTAATACATGTGTCTGTCTCTACTGTTGATGGTGCTGCTGAAGTTCATATAAATGCATGCAAATATAATGAGTATAGCGATATATCTTCGTTGAAGGAAGAGCTCTCATGACTTGCTCCTAATCTTCAATGATCTCTCATTCATTCGAAAGAGAAACATGAATCGGTGGGACAGCGATTTGTACGAGGTGTGTTCAAAAAGTAAGGTGACTTTTCAAATATCACGGGCAACGTACTTTCGATTATTGATTTTTTTGTTTTGTTATGTTGGTACACTCTTCCCGAACATCTGTACCACGTTTCAAGTGTATAGCATTTTTTGTTTGGTTGTGAGAGACGTAAAGGTTATAAGTGTTTTGCGTGCTCGGCGATTTCTTGCTATCGAAAAATATGGATCAAAGGATTTGCATCAAATTTTGTATAAAAAATAAAATAAAGTGCTCCGAAACACTTGAAATGTTGACGGTGGTATACGATGAAACTGTTCTGAGTAAAAAAATGTTTACAAGTGGTACAAACTCTTCCAAGATGGCCGGAAAGATGCCAATGACGAGCCTCGCTCTGGACGCCCAAGCACGTCAACAACTGATGAAAACGTTCAAGCAGTGAAGAAAATTGTTCTAGAAAATCGTCGAATCACTATCAGAGAAGTTGCTGAGGATGTTGGTATATCGCTAGGCTCGTGCCATGAAATTTTTTCTAACGTTTTGGGCATGAGACGTGTGTCAGCGAAGTTTGTTCCGAAATTGCTAAATTTTGACCAAAAGAACCGTCGCATGAGCATCGCTCAAGAACTGTTGAATGACGTCAACGACGACCCAGATTTACTCAAAAGGGTCATAACTGGTGACGAATCATGGGTATATGGTTATGATATCGAAACCAAAGTCCAATCGTCCCAATGAAAGAGCCTAGATGAGCCAAGACCGAAAAAAGCATGCCAAGTTCGATCAAATGTCAAAGTTTTGCTCACAGTTTTCTTCAATTACCATGGCGTGGTGCATCAGGAGTTCTTACCATATGGACGTACGGTCAATAAACAGTATTATCTTGAAGTTATGCGCCGTTTGCGAGAAGCAATATGAAGAAAACGCCCAGAATTTTGGAAAAACAATTCATGGCTTTTGCATCACGATAATGCCCCTGCTCACTCATCTTTGCTCGTGAGAGATTTTTTGGCCAAAAACAACACCACAATCATGTCTCAGCCACCATATTCACCGGATTTGGCCCCATGTGACTTTTTCTTGTTCCCAAAACTAAAGAGACCTATGAAAGGACGAAGATTTGCAACGATTGAAGAGATAGAGCTCAAGGATATACCGAAAAGTGCTTATGAGAAGTGCTTTGAGGATTGGAAAAACCGTTGGCATAAGTGTATTGTATCTGAGGGGGATTACTTTGAAGGGGACAACATAAATATTGATAAATAAATAAATATTTTTTCTTAAAAATACAAAGTCACCTTACTTTTTGAACATACCTCGTATATGTATCCCACAGAGTTCATCTCTTTGTAGCACCTTCCTAGAAGAAGCGAGGAAAAGGCCTGTAATTCAAGAGCCAAAACAGATGGTCCACGATACGAGACGTTTGCCACTTTATCGCATCGACTCTACGCAAAATAATTATAAAATTTTTTTGACTAACAAGTGAACCACCCCAACCCTCCGCCTCCGATTTTTCTGCAATTAAGATATGTTATAGTTCGTAAAAAAATAAAAGACCCGTATTTTTTTTTATCAGCGGAAAAAGCTATCTAAGGGATGAAACCCACCCAAAAAAACAGCCCCAAAAGCAGTTCTATAGCAATATCTTTAGTTGTAATGAATATTTTTTTATGAAACAAAAAAATACAAGATACTTATAAAAAAAGTAACAGACACACATCAATTTGGTCCACGGGGGTTACAACCCCTACGTTGTATAGAGGAAAAACTATTATTAAGTCTATTTTTACCTTACAAAATAAAAAAATTATGTTAAAAAAATTAAAAATTATATTCTAGTAGAAAATGATAAAACAAAATTGACGTGTTTCGGAGTTTTACTATTATCTATTATTCCGAGGGTGAACTACCCCTTAATGTTATTAATACAATATAAGCAGTTTTTAATCGCAGATTATGCTGGTTATTTCATGTTCTATGACGCTCAAAAAAGCCAAACACTTGAATACTTTTGTTCTGCCTAATAAACTATTTAGAGGGTGAAAGCTACCCCGGAAAGTTACCCCTCAACACCATTTTATAGCGAAATTTTCGTATTTTATGGACAGTTTTGGATGAAACAAACTCTAAAAAATTCTTTTAAAAAATTACAGCTAAATATATGGATTTCGTCTACAGGGGTTGCGACCCCCTAAGTCGCATGAAAGAAAAGCTATGTTTTCAAATATTTTTTTGCAAAATTTTTTCAGAAGAAATGAAGTTTATGAAATTCCGTTTAAAATCTAACACAAGAGTATACAGTATCCGTCACCAGGGCCTGCTATCCCTTCATTGGAGAGTGAACAGAGTATTCATTTGTTACCCTGATCCCCTACCACCCCGAACTCAATTTCCTTAAACCTCGAGCTAGTTACCCTGACACGCTCTAACCCCGAACTCCTACACCCAAATTTCATCAATCCTCGAGCTGGTTGCCCTGCCACGCTGTAACCCCGAACTCCTGCATTCCAATTTTCTGAAATCCAGAACCCAGCTCCCTGTCATTCATAATCCCGATTTCGAAATATTTATAGTATCTTCAAATAAAAGGACATATGCACATTTTTTGTAGAAGATAACGTTTAATTAAATACGTATATTTACGCTCTAACCCCGAACTCCTACACCCGAATTTCATAAACATTCGAGCTGGTTACCCTGCCGCGCTGTAACCTCAAACTCTAAACCTCAATTTCCTTCACCCTCTGGTTAACAAGCTGGTTACCCTGCCACGCACCTAAACCCGAACTCCTACACCCAAATTTCATCAATCCTCGAGCTGGTTGCCCTGCCACGCTGTAACCCCGAACTCCTGCATTCCAATTTTCTGAAATCCAGAACCCAGCTCCCTGTCATTCATAATCCCGATTTCGAAATATTTATAGTATCTTCAAATAAAAGGACATATGCACATTTTTTGTAGAAGATAACGTTTAATTAAATACGTATATTTATGTACAGATAGGAAATAGCAAATGCAACTACGAAATCATGCAAATTTTTGAAGTTCGAAATAGCTACGGGGAATTTCATTTTTAAATCATTATATTCAACAAATATTACTACTATCCCTGATGAAATTAGATTATTATGTTATTACGAAAAAATTCATTAGACAATTACTCTTATTTTCCACCTTAAGCACACTCGAGTATATGCGTGGCAAAACAAAATCAAACTGTGGCATGACGTGGAAACCACAATCAACGAATGCGGTTTATGTGATTCAAATAGCAAGATTGGAACTGCAACTGTTTTTTTCCTTGATAGAAACCACAATTAACGAATGCGGTTCATGTGGTTCAAATAGCGAGATTGGAGCTGCAACTGTTTTTTTCCTTGATAGAAATCGCAATTCAAAACATGTTTTGTTCACTTACAGTATATATAAGCATATTCGATCAGCATACTTCAGTAAATTAGTAATAGAACTTTTCTTTACATCTATGTTTTTGAATATCAAAATTGTGTTAGAATGGCAATTGAAATTCACAACGTCATTCAAAAATTATTGAAAACATTCCACATAAATGCGGTTATAGAAAGCATACCTATATTAAACTATACAGAGAAGCAGCTACACGATTATGTTGAAGATATATTGAGAAAAAGCATTGAAACGAATTCAGGTATTGAATGTGAGACAAGTGAGAACTTATGTTTCCTGGATGATACTTTTGCTATGAATCCAGAAGTAATTGACGATCAATTTGAAGAAATACATAGACTATATCGAGGTACCTACTTTTACGGTAACAAATACGGTACTCGATGATGGATATAAAAGAAAAGCTGTTGAATACTGGGAAAGTGGTAAGAAAAAGAAACTGTCTTTAAGTTCCGTCCAGAGTAAATATAAACAAGTTTCGTCAGAACGTCAGTTGAGAACATGGAAACAGCAAATTTTGACAGGCGGGACCAAAAGAGAGAATCTGTTTAAAGTTTCAGAATATACTTTACAGCAACTTAAAGATTCTTTAGATCGGAAGTTAACAGTGCATGATTTAGATCTTAAAAGATGGGCTTTACAAAAAAAAGTATGAGTTAGATATACCTGGGTTTAAAGCTTCACCCAAATGGATATTACTATTCAAAAAAAAGCATAAAATTGTATCTCGTAAGATAATTAAATAGTGACTAAAGTATCTGTTGAAAAAGAGGCTAGTTTAAAGTTAGATTGTCAAAATTTTATCAACCTCATAAAAACAGAATTATCAACCAAAAGTGCAAGTAACATATATAATTCCTGTCAAAGTTAATTCAATTTAGAAATGCATACTGGCAGAACATTGAGCGAAAAAGGTAAGAAGACAGTCGAATCAGTAGTACAGTCAGTATCATCGAATACGTATAGTTATACGATTCAACCAACAATATCTGCAAAAGGTATATTGCTATCACCCCTTTTTATGGTATTAAAAGAAACAAATGGAGAGTTTGGACCCATTGTTTCAAAAAAACTATTCAATGTACCTAATATATTTTTGCGAGCAAGTGCATCAAGAAAGCTGTCGAGTGTGTAACGGGGGCAGCGCCTTATTCGGCACTGACGTCACTAATTTATTAAGGGGAGAGTAAGAGAGGCACTTTCGCTCTTTAACAATCGGGGAACGAGAGGATAGGTCGAACAAATAAATAATTTTCTTTGCTTGGAACGTACAACTTAAATCTATTCAGACAAACAAATACAAAATCAGTTACAATAACGTTTACATCACGCGCACATATACAGAACAACTTAAACTAACGCGGGAGGACGAATGGCCCGGCGACTAAATCGCCTTGGCCATTTACCTCCTTACAAAGGAAAGAATACGTTGAAACCTCTCTACCGCATTACGATGAGCGTAGCCGGCAAGTGATCGCCTGGCTACCTATCGTTCCTACGCGGCCGCGCATCACCATGAGAGAGAGAAACACCGGGGGAGAGAGATAACCTGACCTTTATCCTTGGTGATGAGCTGGCAACGGGGAGTTGACCTGTCCGTTGGCTGGATGTCTTCCTCGGCATAGCCCGTGGTGAATCCCCTGGAAGTCATGCCGTGCATGGCGGCGAGGGCGACACTGAATGCCCTGCTGCAGGTGTTGCCTCCACACGTTGCCTCGGCTCGCCCTGGTCTGGTCACTGCTGCTCGTGTACTTCTTCTCTCATTACGCTGCTACTTCCAACTTCTCTCCTCAACTTTCTTTCGGGAACTACCTCACTCTAGTAAGGCTCGGCTGCGACTCTCTCACGCACTAATTCTTGCGCGCATCTTTCAGTCGCTCAGCGGCGCTCGCTCCTCTCCCTACCTTGACCTATTAGTTAGGCGGTACGCGACGCGTCGCTTATCGGTCACGCGTTGCGCGCCTGCCAATCCCTGCATAGGCCTAATACTCTCTTTCTCTCTCTCTCTCTTTCTCACTCTCTCTCTCTCTGTCTCTCTCTCTCTCTCTGTCTCTCTCTCTCTCTCTCTGTCTCTCTCTACCTCATAGTCGCTGCGCTCTTGTTTCTTCGGGCGCTCTCAATCTTGCTCGGCAATCTTCGGCGGCTGGAAAAACATAAAGGCCAGTGGTTAGGCGCAATAAATATATGCGCCGAACGCTGACCACGTCGCCATGCCGAGCAATAAGAGGGAGAGAGAGAAGAAGGGCAGACGAAGAGCAAGCGTACTGCTTGCTCTCGTCACAAGTGAATTACTTCAAACATGGTTGCAACATGTATTTTTTCCTAACTGTGGGAAAACAGCAGTTTTATTACTGGACTTATGGAGTGGACAGTGTAAACGAACTGTAAGAGAAACGACACCTGCAGATATAAATTTTCGATTGATGACAATTCCTAAGGGTACGACAGGCAAAATTCAACCACTGGATGTATTCGGTTTTCGATTTTGGAAAAACTTTGTAAGAAAAATATCTCGTGCCATTATTTTATTCGGATCAGACATCAGTTTACATGAGAGGAATAATATTATAAAATTACAGTCTATCACACATAATCAATTATCTTTACCTAGATTCAAAAGCGTATTTAAATATGCTTGGTACAAAAGTGAGTACTTGGATAAAAAAACTGATTCGTTCGACAATCCTGTTGAATATTGATTCGAAATTTCAGAACAGCCCATCTGCGAGATTTGTGAGAATAAAGCAATAATTAGCAATTATTAAGCGCGTTTAATAGTACTTATAAAATTTATTTTATAAAGCTTAAGTACATGAATAAAATTAAAATATATATATATATAGACGCGTGTTCTTCGCCTCGCGTTGTCTATTATCTATAAACAATATGGTACTCACTTATTTTTTAAATAAAGTTATTTACAATCGGTTCTTTATATATTATTTTCTATTTATTGGTCCTCTCTCCTTTCTATTTCTTTTTAAACGTATTATAAGGTCCGTCAAATGTACACGTATATTTGTATATGTCAAATTAATACTGTGGATTAACCCGTTAAGGCCGAGAACGCCCCTCCCGGTACACTGCTCTTTCGACTATCATAACTCGTGCAATTCCACGTATAAAAAATTGAAAGATACACTATTTCAAAGCTTAAGATCTCCCCTTTCCAACGGTGTGCCGAAAAATGCGATAAAAAAATGTTCACTATGTGAAAATATTGTTTAAATAAAAAAAAACACGATTTTTTCATTATTTTTTTTTATAAAATCAAGTTTTCAGAATGGATCTCGGTTTGCAATCCACTTGGAACCTCAATAACTGGTGGCATAAATGTCTAAGCTTTCATAATATATATTTCCGAGATCGTTTTTTTATCTCAGTATCATCAAAATGGCGCTTCAATGACGGAATTGTCGTTCATACATTCATGAATTTTTTCCTTGAAAAGTATGGACTTTTCGAAAAAGTCAAAAAGAAAAAAAAGTTCTTAAAATCACTTGTATAATACATCAGAATTTTTTCGAAAAGTTTGGAGCAATTTTTTGAATTTTGCAAATTGTCAAATTTTGAACATTTTCAAAATTGACCGTAATTTTTCGAAAAAATTCGAGTGCATTCTTTGTTCAGTTTTGAAAACTTTTTATTCCTGGTAAATTTTTATATGAGTTCATTGCTTTTAAGAAAAAAATACATAAGTGTCAAAATAAGTGCACAGTATGTATAGTCCGAGGTATCCACGCTGCAATTAGTGTGTGAGCTTGTACTGGTGAAAAAAGATATGAAAAGGAATACGTTTTTAGAAAAACCTAATTTGGTGATGAAAATAACAAAATAAACTATCTACTTATAACTGCAATCTATATCGGAGCGAAATCCTGAATAGCCGATCGTGTCGCAGAAGCCCATCATTCTTTCATAGGTGACCTGAAAATCCAATTTTAGCGAAATTCATCGCATTGGAATGATTCATGAAATACATTGAATTTCGAATCTTGCAAGTCATTGAGTATTATTGACTATCATCAATTGAAGCAAAAATCCGTAAATCGGCCCGAATAATACAGCTGGTTGCTACAGGCTTCCTACCAACAGGACGTTCCACTGAAGTTATTTCAGTAGGTTGAGAAAAATGTCGAAAAGGAGAGCCGCGAAAAGGAGTTACTGTGAATTGACTGATGAAGAGTCAGATTCGAATGAAAATAAACAGCATATTTTTATACCTAATCCAGATGACTCTGGCACTGATGGAGATAGTTCGTCAGATACTGATAATTCTGAATCAGAACTATCTGATGAAGACAATTCTGAATCGGAAATTCATGTACCAAATGTCTCATATCGATCTATTTTTGAAAGTTATACAGAAAAACAAAAACTGTTAGAGCCAAATCATACTTTTTCGTGGTGTGAAGGAGAAAAAGTTTACTCTGTAGATTTGAAAGATCAATTGTTATTGCCTGATTCCGTAAAGCAGAAAATATCTTCAATGTCACACGTGGAACTGTTCGAAATCTTTTTCTCTCAAGAAATAAAAAATTATATTATTCAAGCCAGTGAAGAAAATGATTTGAAATTATCTACAAAAGAACTCAACACATTCATAGGAATATTATTATTATCATCTTACAATATTCGAAAGAATCAAAGAGAGTATTGGGAAACCGACCCTCTCGAAAACTGCTCTGCTGTTTCATCAGCGATGACGCGCGATCGGTTCAGTGAAATAAAATCTAAAATAAAATATTCAAAACCTACTGACAAAAATGACAATGAGAAAGCTTGAAAAGTCCGTCAAATTTTGGAATTGTTTAGGACCAATATTAAACAATTTGGATATTTTTCAACTGCTCTTTCAATATTTGCCTTCTAAACCTGACCGATACGGGATCAAACTCTGGGCCTTGTGCGGAGCAAATGGATATATATTCAACGTTGATATTTATTGTGGTAAGAACGATACAAGCATTGGGATAAATTTATCCGCATGTCTACTTGGCTCCAGAGTTGTATTACAAATGGTTAATCCACTTCTACATAGTCTTTCAAAAAGAAAATTGTCTGACTATCATGTCTATTTTGATAACTATTTCACTAGTCCTGATTTAGTCGTTCACTCGAACAAATGTGGCTTACGATCTACAGGAACTATTCGTAAAGATAGAGTGAAACAAAAACATGATTTTGAAAAAAAAGCACCACGAGGAACGAACAAAGCGAGTTATGATCGTAACAGTGGAATGAATCTCATCAGTGTAATTGACTCAAAAGAAGTTTCTATTTTTTCTACGGCAGCTGGCGTCACTCCCTTGGAGCCAATGGAAAGATATTTAAGAACTGCTAAGAAAAGATCAAAATTGGAATTCCCTTGTGCTTTTTCTTCGTATAACAAGTACATGGAAGGAGTGAATTTGCGCGATTTTCGATGCAAGAAAGCTTCTCCAAGTGTCAGTTCAAAGAAGTGGCCATTCAAAATTTTCTCACGAATTATTGAAATGTCAATAACGAACGCTGTAACAATAAGCAATCTTTGCAGAAAGGATAGAAAAATAATAAAAACGCAAGAAATGTGTAAAGAAGTGAGTAGAAAGTATTTGGCGCAATCGAAAATATGTGATCTCAAATCTCACAGGCACGATACTAGAACAAGAAACAAATGTAATAGCGAAGGATGTTGTGTAAGGACTACCAGATACTGCATTGATTGCAAAGAATATTACTGTATCGAATGTTTTTCAAAATTACACGCAGGAAAGGTAATGAAATGAATTATCGATTCCAGAAAAATTCATCAATAAAAAAAAATTAAAAATAAAAAAAAAAAAATAACTAAAATATGAAAAAAAAAAATATATATTCGTCGACCTCCTCGTTGGTGATAGTTGGGCAACGCAAACTCTGTTTGCGGCGGACAGACGATCAAAGAGTGGATGTTAATGACTTACGTATTGGGCAATTACTTTGACACTTGTGAATTTTTTTCTTAAAAGCAATGAACTCATATGAAAATTTACCAGGAATAAAAAGTTTTCAAAACTGAGCAAAGAATGCACTCGAATTTTTTCAAAAAATTACAGTCAATTTTGAAAATGTTCAAAATTTGACAATTTGCAAAATTCAAAAAATTGCTCCTAACTTTTCGAAAAAATTTTGATGTATTATACGAGTGATTTTAAGAACTTTTTCTTCTTTTTGACTTTTTCGAAAAGTCCATACTTTTCAAGGAAAAAATTCATGAATGTCTGAACGAAAATTCCGTCATTGAAGCGCCATTTTGATGATACTGAGATAAAAAAACGATCTCGGAAATATATATTATGAAAGATTAGACAATTATGCCACCAGTTATTGATGTTCCAAGTGGATTTCAAACCGAGATCCATTCTGAAAACTTGATTTTATAAAAAAAAATTATGAAAAAATCGTATTTTTTTTTATTTAAACAATATTTTCACATAGTTAACATTTTTTTTATCGCATTTTTCGACACACCGTTGGAAAGGGGAGATCTTAAGCTTTGAAATAGTGTATCTTTCAATTTTTTATACGTGGAATTGCACGAGTTATGATAGTCGAAAGAGCGGTGTCCCAGGAGGGGCGTTCTCGGCCTTAACGGGTTAATATATATTTCCTCGGTCCTAGCGGCGTGAACAAGTTGCCTGTATGGTTGCTGTGTTTCTTTGCCTTTTATTTACACTCAAACTGAACTCAACTTTTAATTAAGTAAAAGAATAATACCGGATAACTCGGACAAATCAAACTAAATTTAAATTTCAATCGGTGATATGAACTCTGTAATGCGGAAATATTGCGGCCTAGTTGCTCTAGCGCTCAGTCCTCACTGACTAATCTCTCCTCTTTGTTTTCGCCGGTTTATTATATATTCTTTGTCCCTCGCATTCCTCGCATCCTCCGCATGCAGCTATCGCAGCATACTGCAGCGGCGTGAATCAGCCTCTGCCGCTCATTCCCACCGAGTCGCGCACACGAATACTGCTAGCTATAGTGTTTTATTACTATGTCCGAACGGAATTCTCGAGAGCGAAATCGTAATCGTAAAATATAATTATAACATAATGGAACGTCACGTAACATCCCTCCCCCCCTAGAATCGTTGCCGTCCTCGGTAACGTTTTGGGTCCAACTAGGGTAGTACAAGAAGAAAATAATAATATACATAATAATGATAAATAATAATAGTAAAATAATATAAATGGTCCTCTTTATTGATATACAAGCAAAATAGTTAATAGAAAGAGGCAAAAGCTCGTCAATTTGGTCCAATCTTTATTTGCGCAACGAAAGTTGGCGGTTATCCTGTCCGGTTGTTAGATCTAGCCCCTCTAAGTCTTGTATACAGGAAGTTTGGTCCTGGAGTAACAAAATTTGCAAAAACAAGGTTAGCTTGTTTATACTATCAAAGGGGGACACGTTGTAATTGTAGGTCTCTAGATTACAGTCTTGCAAATGTTGGTCCCAATCGGAAAGATACACTGCCCTTCCACAGAACCAATGCGTTCTCAGCACATTTCTGTTTTGGTATTGGCAAATGGTCCTATGTGCTTCCAATTCTGTCTTGGTAACATAGTGTTTGCAGGCACCATGATAAACGTACATGGACCTGTTCCAGATTTTGGCTGTCAGATATCAAGGTGGCAAATGTTTCGCCTTATAACGTTTATTTAAGTTGCTTAGTGCCGAAGTGCCACTCCAACTAAATACGTATTTAATTACTCCCATAGACCCGCAAGAGCTTTGCCATGTTTTAATATAATCTACTGGTCCAAATTGCATGAATTCGTCATGGACCCGCTGTTCTGGCCATGGTTTACCCTGTTCATCGCGGTGCGGTATGAGAAAATGCAATCGTCGGTCGGCGTCATCCTCCTTCGCATAGGCTGGTGTAGTCGATCGTGGCGTGAACCCAATTGGGTCCGTTGTTTCCTCGTCTTCATCTTCCGAAGAGTGCTCATTCGAAGTGTAAGGTGACCATTCCCCTACGGTATACGGGAAGAATCTTAATACTGCCGCAAGGTAATCATCCTCAAGAAGAAATTCTATAATTATTTCTCCATAATGTGAGGAGGATGGGGCTGCTATCATTGTAGTAGAGCGTATGGTCCCCACAGTACTAAATTATTTGATGACCGCAGCTTCTTGTTGAGGGTCATCAAATTTGACTCGAATTGCAGTGAAGGAGTCATCTACTGGTGCCACAGTTCGAAGGCGAATTCCGTTAATTTCTTCCATCCTAAGGTAGAAATATGGTCTAGTTGCGTGGTCGAAAGGAGAGAAAAAGTACAAAGATTTAAGACTAGACATAAACAAGAGTAAAGAAATAGGTCAAAGATTAAAGAGTTATGGGTCCATTAAGTAAAATAATAATAATATAATTGAATGGTTCAATAATTTTTTTATCCTATGACTTATAAGTTATACAGCTGATTCGAAGTATCTTCTATCTTCAGGGTCAATTCCTGTTATCACGTCTTCTTCCGTTAGGTCAATTCGTCGGGCTTTTCGTAAGGTTGCCCGTGGATTAGGAGTAGGGTCCATTAATTTAATTTCCGTGAGCGTAACAAGATCTGCAGAGGGTTCATTTTTGTCTAAGCCTATGTTAGGTCGGCTTGTTTCGGTAGAATTCACCTTATACACTCTTCTCACTTCTGATTTAGGGTATTGTTTTTTCATTTTTCCTTCCCTGAGTTTATTTTGGTGCTGCCATTTGCATAGATTGATGCGTCTATCCATTCGTCACAAAGCCAGTGGTGCCTAGTTTCATCACTGTGGTCCCATCTTCTTTTTCTTATGTCAGCATATCTAGCGCCGTAAATAGGGTCGCATTCTTTTAAGGCTGTTGCGGCATCAGCAGCTTTGTAATACTGAGTGTAGCCCATAACAAGGGCTCCTTTGTAATCTCGCACCACTTTATGATACACTAAGGGTCCGAATTGTACGAAGTGTTGGAAAAATGAGATTTCCCTATAACTCTCTTCAATTGTCCAGGGAAGTCGACAAAATAGTCGGGTTTTCTCCGTGGGCCTAGAATCGCTTGTTCGTAACGGTTTCGGTTTTCCAATACGGGCACGATTTATCGCGCTTATGTTCCAATTTTTTATTTTTCTTGCTTCAACTGCATATTTAATTCTAGTAAATTTGCAGAGAATAATTCTTGTACTGTTGTTTGTGAGATTTTGTAGTGAATAAAACTCCTCTATGGATCCGATCCTCTCTAATCGTGTCGAGAGTTCGTTCAGCGGCTTATGTTTTAAGTACCGGATCTTGATGCAAGTCGGGTCTATTATCAACTGGTCGGACATGTCACTCATGGCGATATTGGGTACTGAAACAAATGATCAATAATTTATTGATTAAAAAAAAATCCATACAGACTCCGCTGCCTGGATTTGTAAACCCGAAGAATTTTCAGATTTTATCAACGGATTAGGTATAGTCGCGGAGGGTTTCGGTTTCTTCGAGTGTTGAATGTGAAGGGTTTCAATTGGGCTTGTTTCTTAGATCGTTCTTCAGACGTCTGGGCAGGCGTTTGCTTATTCGTAATCAGTCCGAGGCTATGAAGAATTAATCTGTGTCGAGGATCCGGTGTATGCACGTGAGGTGTTTCGTGTACTATGGTATTATTTAACGCTTTTGTGCGTACCATGCAAAATTTATAAATTATACTGATAATTATTATGATTAGGATATTAATACTGAATTCTCCATAAATCAGTGTTGATTGCGTTGTTGTGATTTTTTTATGATTTCTTATCACATTTGCGTCTTTTCCATGATGTCGCTTAATGTTTTTTCTTGGCTGGTCCAGGTTTCAGCTTGTGGGGTCCATTCTTCCAATTTAATATCTGTTTCAGATAAGTAGATTAGTGTCGGGTAAAGATTCGTTAGGTTAAGGGTTAAGTTTGGTTGATATAGGTAAACATTTGTATTGTCTTTGCCCACTTCCGTAAACAAGGTCGCATCCTTGGTATAACTGATGCACTTCGGGGCAATTCTTAGTATTCCTACCCCTTGTATTACGGATTTTTGGTCCACTTGATTCGGGCAGATCATTCGGACTGTATCTTGTCGGTTAGCCGAGTATACCGTTGATATATAATTCCAACTGGTAATTCGTTGTATTCTCAGAACTATGTCACAATGGTATAATTCATACTGGATGGTTGTAATAAGAGTCCTAGTTCGCATTTTCTATTTAAATTAGCATCTAAGACAGGTCCTACTACCGGACATATAAAGGTATAGTGTGTTCGCACATAACCTTGCAATGAATGGTGATCCATCTGTATATACTGTTTTTGATCCAAACTTAATGCCAAGTACGGGTATTTGTGTCTAATATATGCAAATTTTCCATTTGAGCTTGGTGATTGCGGTACCAATACTGAGTGCAGACGGTATAGATTATAGTAATTTTTGTCAACTAGGGGTAAATGAATGACAATATATGTCTTCCTTTCTCGCTGGATCGCGTCAATGCTGGAAATTTTAATAATTTCTTCAATTCGGAGGTGTTCAGTTGGAATTGAGGAAATGAGGTCAGTTATCATGAATTTTATATCATTTGCTATCTGGTGCAAAATGTTAAAATCTATAAAGTCCAGATGTATTTTGCCCCTTTTCAACGCATGAATAATTTCAAGAAGTTTTTCCGAGCTTTTGATAAAATGATTTAATTTTGCCTCTAGCATTCTTCCAAGTGAATGTACTGTAAACATGTATTCCAGTCGAGCATTTTCATTTTCTAATTTCCTGAATTTTTGTCGCATTTGAAGGTTTAAATTATAAATTCTGTCCCCGTGCACGTCCATCATTTTATATAATTTATCCATTCCTGTGGTAATTATATGGGTTCTATCATTAAAGAGTTTAATGATATCTTTTTGGTCTGCATATAATTGATTTATGTTGGCTTCTATTCTATCAGTTTCGTCAATGGTCACTAATCCCAATAGACTATGACTTATTCTTCTTATGCCTCCAAAAGGTACGAGTCTTTTCGGCCTGATATTTTTAGGTCCTTGGACATCGAGTGGCTGAATATGTCCCATGTTTTCAATAGCTCCTTGAATCTTCATTCGTATTTGTTCAAGAGCGATTGTCTTCAGATCAATGTGATCCTTGCCGATTATGTTACTGCAAGTTTCCTCATTGAGATGCCCAGTACAATTTTGTAGTAGTGACCGTTGATCAGTTATAGCAGTGGTCTTCGTCAGGAACAAATTGAAGTCGATGGATATGTATACTTTCCAATCTGCCCTCTTTATTCTCATTGAATCTATTCTTTCGTAGTAAATTCCTGGATTGTTGTCTAACTTTTCTATAGAATAAGCTTGGGTGTCCATAATAGACGGGGCGAATACGGTGAGAAAGGAAAGTAAGATTAGTTACATATTAAATGAAAGGAAGTATATTAAAAGAAGTAGTACCTGAAAGAACAGAACAAAGTAAATAGTATGGACGAGGAATATAGAACAGATAAGATAAGTGAGTAATTGAATTTATAAAGCTACGCCTGAAGTTTAAGTTTATCCATATGCTTCCGTATTGTTTTTCCATTAGGTAATTCTAATAAAACGTTTTTATGAATTAAAATTTCGACGATTTTTAGGGTTTTTTTATAATAACTATCGGCTTTTCCTACCCGAGGTTCGTTCAATATACAGGCGTAATCACCCACTTTCCCTTTAAAGGGTCTAGCGTGTTTATCATATTGGATTTTAGATTTTTCCTTTTCACGAATTTGATTATCACCCGCCGCTATCTTTAGTTCTGTCAAACGTAAGACTAGATCGCGTAGGTATTGATTATAGGTCCCTAATTTTTCCTCCCTAGGTATCTTCATGGGGAAACGAGCGATTCGTCAGTAAACTAGTTCAAAGCGGGTGTAACCAGTTCCATTATGTATACTTGTATTATATGTAAAAACCGCAAAGGGGGTTAACCGATCCCAATCGTCTAAACGCTCCGAATATATCCGTAAGAAATCGATTAATGGTGCATGGCTTCTCTCAAGAGTCCCATTAGTCTGAGGTCTATATCCGGAAGTTGTTAAATCATGACTTTTGAATAAGTGTAATAGTAATTCTACAATCTCCGAAAGAAAACTTGTCCCGCGATCTGACAATATTGCTCCAGGGGCACCGAATTGGCATATTAAGTGTCTGGCTAATGCGTCAGCGATAGTGGTTGCTCTAAGCTCCTTTATTGGCACTACAATTAAGTATTTGGTCAGATTGCATTGCATGGTCAGCAGGTGAGAATTTCCACTAGGAGTAGTTCGTAATTTTACTACGGTGTCTATCGATACCTTGTCGAACGCCTCGACTGGTGTGTCGTAATCAGCATCGGTTCCTTAGTCTTGTGACGATCAATTTTCTTCTCAAGACAACTCGGACATTTCCGTACGTAATTTAATATGTCCTTTCGTAGTCCTGGCCAATAATATCTTGCGCGAATTTTTTGGTATATCTGATTAATACCCTTATGGCCACCCACTAGGCTATCATGCAGTGTTTTAATTATTTCCGTCGGCTGGTTTGCCGGTAGGAGAACCATGTTCTCATAACAAACAATTACTTTTATAGGACTCTTCTTAAAAATTCTTATTACTATTTCTGTTAGTAATCCAGGTCCAAGGTCATCAGTATAGTGCCCTCGTCTAGCAATCTGGAAACTTACTATATTTCTTTTAATCAGTATCTTCTTCAAATTTGTAAGTCCGACTTTTATAGCCTCTATAGTAATGGAGTCATTATACCTGTCTTTTATAACTACAGAGAAAATATTATGGTTTTTATATTTGGTTGTTAGTATTTATCCTACCTTAGGTTTCAAAGATTTCATATTGCGTAGGTCTATAGCCCCAATTTCAATTAATAATTTCGAGATAGCAGTTTAGTCATTACAGTCTCGTGATATAATATTACAATGTTATCTCGTCGATAGGTTAAACATTGTTGGCTCGTACTTACATTATTTGGTAAGATATATTTTGCAGGTCCTATTGAATAATTTCCGTTCCCGGTTTCACTGTTTGAGCTTGGGTTCTTATAGTCTTCCGGTCTTCGATATTGGTTAATTGGTCCTGTCGGCGGTAACAAGAAGAATAAATCATCATTTACGGGTGTTTTTGAAAAGTGTAATTCTACAGGGCTCTTGTTTCTAGGATCTGACTCTTCGGGTATGCCCTCAAGCCCTTCGAATCTTACCATAAGTCGAGGTCCTTTAACCATAGGAGTACTTCTGGCATCCGATATGCCTGTTTTAATAGTTGGGGTTACTTATATCTCTCGATATCGTGGCTGCCTTAAGGTTTCTTCAGCTTCCTTAATTTTTTCGGGACTTTCTTCCTTAGTCCTATCCGAGAGACGTCGATTTTCATCTTCATCCAGGCAATCTGTGTCCGAGCCACTGTCGTGTTCTAGGTGAGTTTCCATTAATTTTTACGAATCTTCCACTAGCTTCGTTATTCTATTCACCTCATCAGAATCATTTATTTCATCATATGGCTCCATAGTGTCTCTTGTAGTTCTTGGGGGGGGGTCGTCTCCATCTGAGAAATGAGAAGGCATTTCTATGGTTCGTTCGGCTGTCTCGCGCAAGGCCCATGTCGTCCCAATAGTACGATTCATTATCTAAATGTTTATGTCTTCGCAAACTAGCTTCGAATTTTTCTACCGATTCCCACACTTCGTTTGCCGATAAACTAGTCCTCTGTGCCGGGGCTCGTTCATCGCATCTTTTAGTAGAACTTTCATTTTCTGCTAATTCATCGTCTTCTCCAGAGTTCCCGCTAGTTTGAGGTCCACTAATTTCTAGCTCTATTCGTTCAGTAAATTCCGATTTATCACTCTGAACTTCATCGCTTGAGTTGTCCCCTTCCGTTTCGGTTTCCTTTCTCAGCCCACTATGTCGCGGATTTTCTATTGGGGATCTGTCATCCGTACTGTCTTGGACATTTTTCGGATCTTTATCCTCCATCCTGGTTGAAGATAACAAGGGTCTCCGAGAGGAGCTTGCCTCTTTCAATCCGATCTCGCTATCAGAATCCGAAACACTGGCGCTAATGTTTTTCGTTTCCAATCGATCTAAAATATCCTGTAACCGTTTATATCGTCCACTCGGCAGATATTATCCAAAAGACAAATCTTTAACGAACTCGTTGCTACCGACCTCCTTCACGGCAACTTCGATAGTAGATTCATCAGTCGACGTTACTCCTTCCCGCTCTACAACTTTAGGCGGTTTCCTTGTCCGATTCACCAGTTTTCAATTCGGAATCATCTATTGCCGCATCCAATGTAGTTTTTCGTAACGCCTTTAGCCTCTTGGGTAAGGGTTTATCCTTGTCTAATTTGGCCCCTTTTTCAACCTCCAATTTAAGTTTAGATGTGCCGGATCTGGGTTCATTCGGTAGTCGGAGAGTTTATCCTGCGGTTTTCACAGACTTCTTGCTTCGAGTTCTTTCAGCAATGGTACTGTGATCTAACTTTGGTTTCTCTTTATTCGTCTCGGCCCCAATAGGCCTTCCTTTCGTCCTTGGTTCATTCAAGATAGTATGAGCCCTCTTTCGTTTACCAATCGATTCCCTTGGCTCTACTTTCTGTTTCTCATCTGTTTCTTTTCCGCCAGCCTTACGCTTTAGCATCATTACCTGAATCTTCGGGATATTTTCATTCAGTTCCTTTTCTTTCTGAACCTTTTCGTCTAAATACTCTTTCAGATTAATCGGGTTCCTTGAGAGTGCATCCGCGTTGCAATTTAATTTTTCGGGTTTATATTTGAATGTATATTGGTAGTCGGTGAATTTAAACATCCACCTTATTAGCGTTTGTCCTGGGTCCTTGCGATTATGCATAAAGTTTAAAGGTTCATGATCAGCAATCAGGGTAAATTTCTTGCATAAGAGATAAGGACTAAACTGATTTATTACGTATAAAACTGCAACACACTCCTTTTCCGTGGTAGTATAGTTTCTTTCCGCTTTATTCAACAACCTTGAAAGATATGCTACAGGCCTTTCATGACCATCCACTTTTTGTGATAAAATCGCTCCTATTGCATAATCCGAAGCATCTGTGGTTAAGATAAAGGTCTTCTCAAAATCAGGAAAAGCTAGGATAGGAGCTTCACAAAGCATCCGCTTCAGCTTTTCGAAAGCCTCTTCCTGTGGCGGTCCCTAGTTATATGCTTGGTCTTTTTTCGTTAAATCACTGAGAGGCTTGGCTATCTTCGAGTAGTCCTGGATAAAGCGACGGTAATATCCGGAGAATCCAAGAAAAAATCTGACACTTTTCACTCCATTGGGCGATGGAAATTTCTTTACGGCTTCAATCAATTTAGGGTCCGGCTGAACTCCTTGCGCACTAACAATGTGTCCCAAGAATTTTACTTCTCGACGTAGGAAATTTACCTTGTCCGGTTGTAAGACTAATCCTGCGTCGGTAAGTCTTTCAAACAATTTCCCTACTTTAAATTCATGTTGGTGTAAATTCTTAGCGTAAACTATCACGTCATCCAAATACACTAACATTACTACGTTCAACAGTCCTCGCAGCAACGCATTCATCATTCGTTGAAAAGTCGCTGGCGCGTTCATTAGTCCTTCCGGCATTCTGATATAATGAAAATGTCCATCAAAAGTTGAAAATGCCGTTTTCTCCCTGTCCTCAACTCTTAAGGGAATTTGTTGAAATCCACTGATTAAGTCAAACGTCGAGAAATACATCGAACCTCCCAATTGATCTAGAATATCAGCAATATTAGGTAAAGGGTAGGCATCACCAATAGTCTTTTTATTTAATTCTCTAAATTCGATGACCGTCCTTCACCTTGGTGTGCCATCACTCGCCGAGCTTTTAGGGACAATTCAGAGCGGCGAATTATAAAGTGAGTTAGATTCTTCGATTATTCCTTTCCTTAAGCGTTTTTTAATTTGCTCCGATATAAATTCTCGGTGTACAGGATGCCTATACTGTTTGGTATTAACTGGTACTCTGTTCTCTAAGTGTATTTCATGTTCTATCAAGTTAGTACATGGTAAAGGTTCTCCAGGGAGTAAAAACACATTCGGATATTTCTTCAATAAGCGTTTAATACTCTTGAGTTCATGCGAGTTAAGGTGTCCTGTTCTAATCAATTGGAATAATTAATTACGCCGTTTCTCGGGTTGATCCATAGTTCGTGGTCTCTGAAGGCTACCTTTCTGATCTGAATTCGTGTCACTAGAGAATTCCGATTTGTAATATTCAAATGGAATAATTTCCTTTGGGTCCACTTCTATGGTTACTTCTCTCTCATGGGTATTGATAGCCATAATCTTGCAGGTCTCATGATCATTAATGACTATGCCTTCCCCCAGAAACACTTTTTCGTCGCCCACATTTATTCTAGGTAGATACCCTTCTGCGAGCGTACTCTTCAGCAAATTAATCTGTATAACTTGACGAGTCCTTGGTGCTAATGTATATCGTACCGTGCCAACCGTCAGTCTCTTTTTGCTATCTGTAATCTTATTACACGCACTTTCTTTAAAAGCCAGTCGTTCTATTCCTTTATCTAGGTCCACTGCAGTTTCAATATCCGGTATGTCATCCTCACGAGCTCTAATACTTATTGTTTGTATCAGATCATCTTGTAGTCGGTCAATGGGAACATCATTCGGTATGAACGGTATCGGATTCATTACATCACTATTTACCATTAGCCTGTTATGATGATACGAAATCACTGCATCGGTGTCGATCAAACAATCTCTGCCTAACATTCCATTCTCTTCAATAGGAAAATTGTTCCATACTATGTGGAATTTTGCGGATTTTCCATTAATGGTTAATATTGCCGTACCTATGGTCGGAACGGTGTGTGCCGTAATACCGCTCAAGTCGAAACCTTACTCTTGTTGGCGCATAGATCTGATTATTTCCTGTGCCAAGTCCCCAATTTGAGGCAACTGCGTTGACTGGTTCATTAGCGATTGCGGATTCCTTAGTATCGTCATCACTTTTGCTGGAGGTACTCACGGTTTTTCGGACGTTGATTCTTCTTGGATGTCGGTCAACATCGTCTTCGCCTTCGGTTGTTGATGTTGAATTTTGTCTTGGTTCTGGCGGCATGTCTGACAGGGGCTCGTTCCATTCGCTGCTGGGCGAACCCCATCCGAGTTTAAATTATTTGCATTATTCTGTTACTGGTACTTTGGATTAGGTCTAAGCTCGTCTCTTCGCTGCTGGTCATAGGCTATTGTCCCATAACGTTTTCCAGAGAGATGGTGATACGAGTCTGTATCCGAGTTATATAACCGTCCTGCATGCGGTCCATTATCCTGATAATTTTTGTAACGAGACTTCCAGTCTCTGGTACGGTCTCTGCCCTTGAAATCGATTCTGTTACTGTCCTTGGTTATTCTGGTTATTAGTAGACGACTGCTGTCCGTTATTTCTGTGTACGAACAACTGTTGAATTTCTGCGGGTAATTCCTCCCACTCGTCCTCTAATTGTTCCTCTTAATCATTTTGTTGGTCTTGTACGAAGTTAACATTGAGGCTGCGCAATAAATTTGTCCATTTGTTAGGGTTCGACTCCCCATGCCTTGCACTTGACTTATTTCTTGTTTCTATACGCAATGCTTCTTTATAAGCATCCTCCAAGGTTTTAGGCTGTTTAATGACCTCTGAGTCTCCAATTTCTTTTGGCAATCCATCTATGAAAGTCTTAATAGTTGAGTTGCGCATTGGAGTCATCATCGTCTCAGTGTACTCTTCTCCGAGCTCTTCCTTCAGCGCATTCTGTGCACAGTTCAAAAGGATGTTTATCCTGTCGTAAAAGTCTCCAACAGTGTCCCCTTGCTTTATACGCAGACTATGGATTTTGGAGTCGTAGTAAGCGAAATCTTTGCAAAGTGCGAACCGTTTCTTTAAGATTCTGATTAAGTCATCAACTGCCTTAATGGATTTTGCATAAATGCAGTCACGTGCGAGTCCTCGTAGTTTAGCAATTATTTACCGGAAAAAATTTTGTTCCTGTGAATCTATTATCAATGCTCTTCCATTGTGAATATCCTGGATGAAGTCTTTAAGCGGCACATTTTTTCCATCGAACTCCGTAATTCCTTGTACTATAGATAAAAAAAAGATAAAATAATAGTAAAAAAAAATAAATAAAAGCGACAATACAATAAAATTTTCCGTTGTCAATAAAAAAAATAATTATAAAAATAATAATTCCTAACAAGGTAACAATTAGTCTATTAAATTATTCAAATAATAATTATTAACAAAACGCTAATTATTAATAGTTAATATATATACCTATAATAAAAAGGGTAAAATGGTTAAGAGAAATTTAATAGCAGGATGGTACGGTATAATGTCAAGTATCAATACCCTATTAGAACAAAATAAAAAAAAAATAAATTCGTCTATTTCACTGAAGGGAAATGTTTTCTAAACGCACACATCAAATTTCGAACGATCGTTCATGAAATAATATCCTAAAGAAATTTTGCTAAGCTGCGTTTAAAACTTCACGTTGCCAATACTAGTCGGTCAACTAAGCATAAAGTGTGGGAACGGAAGAAGCACACACCCGATCTTAGAAGCAAAAACTCTAATTACGCTCACGCGACCAAAAACGAAACTCCGCTGAATTCCGGAGCCTCCGATCGTGTGAAAAACAATTTCCCACGTCTCCGGCATGGCCTTTAGCCTGCCGGTGAAACGAGCGTCTTATTCACCCTTATCGCATTTCACCAGTACAGGAAAGAAGTTATATTTTTTTTCGATCACGATTTTAATTAAATATAACTTAAATATTATACAAAATTAAAGGGAAACAATATATGAAATAAAAGAAATAATATATTAATAATAATGAGAATGACGGTGGATTAATTAATATGTATCAATATTAATTAAGACGCGTCAATATATACTAACACTATGTAACAATATATATTTTACACGCTAGTCAACACGTATAGTGTATTAATACCAATTGCATTTAATACACGTGCTAGCCAATATACCTATAAAAATCAATATGGAATAAATTTATAAAGTTATTCATTAAATTATTAAAATTATCAACGCGAGAAAAAGAGAAAAGATAAAGCCTGAGTAACCACGCTCTGCTATCAGTTGATGGGTGACAACTCGCGCGAGGTGAGTTTGTCCCGTACGAAGGCCTTTCAACAGTCGAGCGGCTTTTGACTCGGGCGGCAATCAGGCTCTCGGGCACCCCGTCCCGTTCGCGCGTCAATAACGAAGTCTTCGTAGATTTGAATCCGGGCTCCCGATACCGCGATCGTGAGATATTCGATCGGACGTATTCGTATATATCTATCCGTAATCGGTTATATATAAAATAAGCAATAACGGGGAAGCATATGGATATACTCAAGCGCGTTTAATAGTGCTTATAAAATTTATTTTATAAAGCTCAAGTACATGAATAAATGATAGAGCGAAAATTAAAATATATATATATATAGACGCGTGTTCTTCGCCACGCGTTGTCTATTATCTATAAACAATAAGGTATTCACTTATTTTCTAAATAAAGTTATTGACAATCGGTCCTTTATATATTATTTTCTAATTATTGGTCCTCTCTCCTTTCTGTTTCTTTTTAAACGGATTGTAAGGTCCGTCAAACGTACAAATATATTTGTATATGTCCAATTAATACTGTGGATTAATATATATTTCCTCGGTCCTAGCGGCGTGAACAAGTTGCCTGTATGGTTGCTGTGTTTCTTTACCTTTTATTAACACTCAAACTGAACACAACTTTTAATTAAGTAAAAGAATAATACCGGATAAATCGGACAAATGAAACTAAATTTAAATTTCAATCGGCGAGATGAACTCTGTAATGCGGAAATATTGCGGCCTAGTTGCTCTAGCGCTCAGTCCTGACTGACTAATCTCTCCTCGTTGTTTTCGCCGGTTTATTATATATTCTTTGTCCCTCGTATTCCGTCTCTCTCTTTCTCGCACATATACTTTAGACGTTTACACTTCTCGTATCGGCTCGTATTACCTAGCTAAGCGCGCTGATATGCTGCGACAACATGCTGCAGCAGCGTGAATCAGCCTCTGCCGCTCATTCCCACCGAGTCGCGCATAGGAATACTGCTAGCTATAGTGTTTTATTACTATGTCCGAACAGAATTCTCGAGAGCGAAATCTTGATCGTAAAATATAATTATAACAATGGAACGTCACGTACATCAATATTAAATAAATCAATAAATCAAGTATATCTAAATATAAATAAAGTTTCAAGGAAAGTCAGACTCTGCTCTTTTTTTTTATGGTGCGAATTGTCCCATAAGCAGAGCTAAAGTCTTCCTTATAAAGGATATAATTCAGCCCAAGTTTCTTAGAGCGCGAAATTTTCTCTAAATTGAGTATGAATTATAGGAAAGGAAAGATCTTGCTCAGTTAATCACAATGAGAGGAAGAACTTAGGTATTAGCCAAGTTTATTCAATCTCATGCGCTCACTTTGCAAGGTTAGGAGTGAATACCAGCCTGTGCAATAATGGGCGTATTTATACCCAGATTTTCCCACCTATTTTCGCAGGAGAGTTCTCTTCGAGAAGTTTTCGAATCTTCGAGAAATATTCGCAAATTTTGAGAAATGAATTTTCTTAATTTACAAGTAAATAAACATTAATATCAAAGTTTCAACACATGTAAACTTTACAAATTTAGTTATTGGTCGATTTAATTTAATTTACAATTATTACAAATAGTTTCGTCAAAAGTTATTAACTAATAAAGTTTAATTAATGCAATATTACAATATTTAGAATAGAACATTAAATTTTTACATGATTTTATCGTTTATTAATTTTGGAAGTAATTTCTAAAAAGAAATACTTAAATTAGCTAATAACATTTGAATTATAACAAATTTTTATATTGGTATCGGTTTTTTCTATAATCTTATAACGCAATTACTAAATTAATTATTTAAGATTTATAAATTATAAAGTTATCATTATTATATATAAAATTAACGCTTTCGTTCTATATACAACTTAATGTTTAAATAAATTATTGATTATTTATTTATTAATAACAGTTATTATTAAACCGTTATTAATGAAACCAATTCTTACTCATATTCTTCAGATATTCATTTTGAATATGGAATATTCACATTTTTCTAATAATTAATATTTATAGTGTAATAAACAAATTAACTTTGCATATTAAAATTCATTATTATTTAATAATTAAACGCAATTCGTATCATTATAATCTAAATCTACGTACTAAAATTTATATAAAAAATGCTTAGTTACATCAAATTTACGTCTAATTAACATATTTTATTCAAATAACAAAAATCATCATATCTACATCTATAAGTCTGTGACGTCACGCTCCTTATATGGTCATGAAATTAAACTCTTGTACTAAGACAATCAAATAATAGATGAGGTGACGCCGTTTAATATTCTAATTGATGTAAACAGATAGATGAGCTTAACTGGTTGCATTGATTCAGTGAAATAATAAACTTGCTCAGAGATAGGTCCGTTACAGATGACATTAAAAAAGCTATTGAAGAATACGGACATAAAGTTATAAGTATTCGCAATATGCTACACCAAGTTACAAAACTTCCGATTCCATTATTTACTGTTGAAATTGAACACAACCGCAATAGCTAAGAAATATATAAAATTAACAGATTATTAAATTCAGTAATTAAATTTGAACGTCCAAACGTAAAACGAGACATCCCTCAATGTCAAAACTGCCAAGAAATCGGGCACACTAAAAACTACTGCTATAAAAGAGCGGTATCAAATGTGCACAAAATCACAAAACAAAAATGTGTCCAATCAAAGAAAAAATTAAAGAAGTAACATGTGTCAATTGTAAAGGTAACCATACAGCAAGTTACAAACGATGTCCAATTGGTAAAGAGTTACAACAAAAATTATTTCCCAGATTAAGAGTAAAAACCGTTACAAAAAACAATAGCCAAACTCAGCCTAATTTAAATACAAAGGAAAGCAGAGTAAAATCAAACATATCACAGTAACGGCTAATCAAAATAGAATACGACAGAGAAGATTTCAAGAGAGATATCAAGAAGAATGGTGGAACTTTACCTTTTCTCATTCTTCTCTTTGCTGGTCTAAGCGCAACTACTGCTCTAGCTGGTGGAGCTGCAGGAATCGCAAAAGTTGTAAATAATGCAAAATCTGTAAAACGACAATTAGAAAAAAGCAGAAGACACAACAAAATGATAGAGGTCATTGCACTAGGTAAAGGGATGTATCTTAAACCATTTAAAACAGACTATACTCGTACCTCAAACCTTACTTGGGATCAGCTTTAAGAAAAAAAAAATTTGAAGTAAATTTACCCGACAGAGGTCTCACTCTATGAGGAACCTAAGATCTCAACCACAGATAGGCTTATCTGTTTTCTCCTTGACGTAGTCTATCTCCAGATACCCTTACAACCCTCATAAACCGCCCTACCAACTCCCAAGCAGGCTAACCTACCTAACGCTGGTTAGAACGAGTTTAATTAATTGCTTTTCTATGAGGAACGTAAAATCTCAACCAGATAGGCTTACCTGTTGTCTCCTTGATGTACTCTATCCTCAGAAAACCCTACAACCCTCAGAAACCCCCTCTACCAACCCCCAAGCAAACTAACCCACCTAACCCTTGGTAGAGCGAGTTTAATCAACTACTTTTCTGTAAAAAAATGAGTATCTCATTGACATTCTCTCTGATATACCCCTCCTCAGGTAGGGATGATTTATAAGGGCTGTAAGGGTTCGTGGGGATGACGTAATTTAGGTGTAAGTTGGATTAGCCTGTCCATGGTATATATCTTAATTTTGTTGTAGAACAGTAATTGATTGAAGACGCTTGACACAAAATTCGACGTCGAAACGTTGAAAGCTAATATGTTCTGAAAGATACAATCGTCATGAAATGAAAAACTTTTAAATTTAATATCTCAAAGAAAAAATAAGCAAACTGAGCAAACTCAACGGCATTTAAAAGGATTAGACTGCTTCTTTAATATGTCGTTTGTAGTTTTTTACGTGTAGATAATGTCGTGGTGCTACATAACCTCAAATATAGGTAAAAATCGCTATTTTTACACTTTTAGATTAAGATATCTCAAAATCCTGACGTGCTGGAGCAATTCTGAGGCCGGATTTAGTTTCAGCGCCAAAAATTCTTTGGAAAAACATATATGGTTTGTTTGTGCAAAAAATTAAGGTATTTTTGTACGACTGTGTAATCTTACCTATGGGCTGTTATGAAATTGAAGATATTGATAAATTTCTTCGTAAAACCTTAGAGCCTGAAGGAACAGGGAGTCTGAAACCAAAAAATTTACTTTACGCTGTCTAATTGAAAGTTCGGAAGATATCGATTTCTGTCCGCAAGCTTCCATTGGTCGAATACTAGGATTTGCATGGCGTAAACTAGAAAAAAACAACTCTCACCATTCGGATCTTCCAGTAAAAATTCTCAAAGTAAATACTCTGAGAGTCGAGTGCAATATTACCTCAGGTGCATATATGAATGGGAGTAAGGTTCACGATATTCTTGAATTTTTTCCTACAGAACCACCTGAATATAAAATTATCGAATTTCCTTCAAATTTGATTTATCTCCCAGTTACCGTAAAGTGTATAGATTATTTACAATAACGCATCGTTGACCAAGACGGAAATTTAATAAACTTTCGAGGTGAAGTGATAACAATTAGATTACACCTGAAAAGTACGTGATGGGAATCGTTTACAATTGAAACAGTAGTGGTGGTTATATAAGCAGTGAAATATACGAGTGAAATATCAGTCGTCGATTGAAAGTTAAAGCAACAATACGGCGAATTCCGAGTATTAATCGTCATGGGAAAGCGAACCGATTGACACATCAAAGAATAAAGTTCTTAAATTATCTTGGCTTAAAAATAATTTCTGATGAAAAGTAACTTGCATTATTTTTTGATACTTTCAACAAAATAATGGAGAACGTTCTAGAAATACAGTCACCTGTCGCCTTTGATGAATCCTTGGCTCATTATGAGATTTATACTCATCAATCGTACACCAATACATCGTTCAAAAATAGCGATGAAATTCGCATATCAATTCAATATCAAGACATGTGTCATTTGATATTTCAAGGAAGCATTTCAATGAGTTTTTATAGCTGGCAATTATATGAGTATCTAATGCTACCTATGAATACGGTCACAGGACATTGAAAACTGCAAATCAACTGGAAAAACCACGTTACGTCATCTTAGCTTTTCAAACTAAAAGAAAAAATATTTCAACAGTTAATGCAAGTGTATTCGATCATTGCAACATTAGTAATGTTGACCTTTTCCTCAACTCTCAGTGTTATTCGTATGGTAATCTTAATATTGACATAAATAGGCATTAGGTTGTAATGTTATACGATATGTATGCCAATTTACTGAAGGCATACTACGGTAAAGACTCTGAACCGATGCTAAAAAATCTACCTTCTTAAAACAAGTAGCACTCATTGTCATTGATTGCTCTATACAAAATGAGATATTGAAGAACTCTGCAGGGCAATTCTTGGCTATTTCAAAGAGTTTAAAACATCAAATCACCAATTTTATTCAAAGTTGGTAGACTCATTTGTAACATGGGACAAGATCAGGCAGCGGTAGGCTAATTGACCGCTGCTGACTCTCTCATGCGCAATGAACACTATTGGCTCTCGCGACGTATTTGACAAAGTACAGGTCACACGATATTTTCATATTTTGTATTTATTTCATGTTTCCCTGAGTCAAGGCCATATGACGTCACACCACACTTACAACACACTTACCAAGTACACACAAACAATTACCAAGCCCACTCTCGGAAGCTAAGTACAACGAGATGAGGGGCAATGCTAGCAAAGACGGAGAAGAAAAGGAATTCGGCAGAGAGTTCTAGGCTGCGGTCAACACTGGACGTTCTAAACCCGCGCTTGTCTTACTGCGCCGAGATAACGCTTTCTCCGGCATTCTAAATTGCATCACAAAGTCAGTCTTTGATTAGCTAAAGCGTGCCTCATTCAATCATAAGTGATCACGTTGCATTGTTTGCCGTTATCTTGTCTAACTGATCAACTACCGTCAAAGGTCTTGTTCCGTGTTAATCAGCGAGCTTGTATCAGTAAGTGGATTATCCGAGCTTTATAAGCAATTAAGGTAACAGTCATCTCAAGCTTATTAAATTGCTTCAATCGTTCATGTGTGTGACTCAAATCTTATTTTAAACGGAAACTTGACTAGCGGCGAATCAATTGTATCGTTAGCGATTGTAAGTGACCTCGCGCTATTAGAATATTTTGTTTTCCTCTATGCCTGGCTTGACTACTGTACGGTCAAGCCGAAGAGAGCCAAAGTCTCAAAATTGCAATCTTGAAATATTTAATTTAATTAGTCGTCGAGTTAGTCGAGTAAGTCGAAGCTCATTATCACGCTAGTACTCGTTCTAACTCCATATTAATTGCCTAATTTAATTAACGATTATTTGTTTGTTCAATTTATAATAAATCTTATATGTATCATTTATTTTAATTTTTATTATAAACATTTAATTGTATGCAATCCCCAGTTCCTTATCCCATTCTCTCTAGGTAAATTCACAGGAACCTGCTCCCGCTCTTCAATATTAGAGCTAGCCATATCTAAAGGAGAGGCACTGCTCCCTCACTTCCCCTCAGTGCCTGGCGCCCTTGCGCTAATCGCGTGAGTCACCGTACAGTTTTTGCCTTACCGTAAATACGCTGTTACACATTACCTATACAGAGGTCAATATCTGTGCAGAGTTTTAGATCAAAATATTAATAAGGGGCCAACTTATGAACTTTTGAAAAAATATTGGACTTTCTTTTATTAATTCGATTTCTCGGAGACTAATCAAGATATGGACATGATTCTTTTTTGAAAAGATGCGGAAAGAGTTTTACTTATAAAATGAAAATAGTAAAATATCAAATCATTTATTTATGCCATTGTTATAAACCATTTTTTCAAAGAATCGACGATATCTCAAAAACGATATCTTTTTTTTAATTTTTGCACCATCGTGTTCCTTGTCATTTTTTACATAAGAAACCGTTGAGACAATTAAGTACCCGCTATTAGAATTAAGACAGCACTAAAATGAAACGATCGCGCGCTAGCCGCTCGGCCGTCCGCTACTCGTGCGGTTCCAACGTTGCTTACGGCAAATGCCTTTAACGAATAAATAATTTCATATTCTATCTGTAACGTTTGAGTGTTTCTCGCGTTATGAAAATAAAAGTTCGGACTCTTTGCAGTAAATTCGCAATAACGTTTCCGAAAAATGCAAGAATTTGACACGCGCGCAATCTAAATGATCAAGAAAAAGTCTTTCGAGTGGAAAACCACGAGGCTTCCCAACTCGATGAGTTGTTTTCGAGATGCGATTGAGAACAATTGCATCTATCGGGGAAAGGCCCGACAGCGCCGCAATTACTGCTCAATCCGATCTCTTAACAGCAAGTGTATTTCGGAAGGGAAGATCTCTAAGGCTGCTTTTTTCTCATGAGAGAAATAGTCTCATGAGTTGAGCTCTTAGAGATCGTTAGGGAAGGAGTTTAACAGGCTAACCACTGAAAAGAAATTCGTCTCAGGAAATAGCTGAGGCTTTATTTCAACAACAGTGCTCGCGCTGCTAAGCAAGGTAGGAAAGTGAGTCCTTTTGCCGCAGCGACGAGCGAATTTATACATGCGAATTGGGCTCCTTTCTACGCTTGGTAGCCCCTACAACGCTATTTTTGTCTTTGACGCAAATTTTGTACATGTTTTATCGCAAAATGGCTCGATCGAATTTACAATTATGCGATTTAAAAAATTAAACTGGAAAAGATGAATTTTTTGATATAAATTGCATCTCTGGGAAAAATCGCCTCTTAAAGTTATAAGCTATACAATTTAATAATCAAATTACGCCATTTTTACAATAAAATTGTGGAAAATTTTTACATGGAAAAATCGCTTGTGGTTAGAAGATTATTATCCATATAAAAGATGATTAATGTTGCTCTCTAATTTTGAATAATAATCAAAAAACAGATTTGCAATTTTCTTTTTTAGCGGTTTAAAAATCAGCAAATTAGCATCAATCATAATCATCAATTTTAAATATACTTATGATAGATTTTCTATCTAACCGTGTCATTTTAATTGTTTAAAAAAATTATAAATTGTTTATTTATTGATAACTCAGTTAATAATGGGTTATCAAAGTGTCAAATTCTTGCTTTTCTGTTTTAATATGTCGAGATTGTAATCGCATACTTGAAATAACAATATCGTTGTTAATTGCAAAATAACTAACAATGTTAACTTGTAAATTAGATTTGACTAGCAAATATCGATTTGAGAGTTAAATTAACATGAAATTCAGGATCAGCACATCAAATTTAACTAAGAAGTACTTTTGTTCGTTTAAAAAACTTTATAATTAACGATTTTCGGTTGTAAACAATAAATTTTCCCACGGTCGTGACGTCACGCTCCTTATATGGTAATGTTTTCGCAGAGTTGCCCTAACACATTTGCATATACGTGTGAAAAGCGCCTACGCTCAATTACCGATTTTCTCTAATTGTCTCGTGTAAGACGGGTTGCCGTTTTGCAGAGGAAAATAGGAGATAAATCAGACAGGACCGTTACATATCAGTCTATATGTATTTATTTAAATAATATATAAATTAGTTAATTAAATAAGTAATTAAATTTAAATTAAATTTAATGACTTATTAACTTAATATAACGTAATATAATGTAATATAAATAAAGTAATATAAGTAATATAAATGAACTATTGTTTTGTACAATCTAAAACAACATTGAATGAAACATTTACTCTGTACGTTTGATCGGGCGTGAGAATGACGTATATTCAAAAATATATGATAGAAAATAGGTTAGAACAAATTACTTATAAATAACTTATTAAGAGTATTATGTTGTAGGTTCGATAAAAAACATTTGTAATGCGGCCGCTTCGTAAATATGCGCAGGTCTCAAGCCCGATCAAACGCAGCGAAAAAATGTTTAATTTCAATAATATATCAGATTGTATAAAAAAAAGTTCATTTACATTTCTTATTTAATCAATTAATATATATATATTATTTAAAGAAAAACATATAGACTGATAGAATATAAAATTACTTATTCGTTAAAGGCAATTGAAGCAAGCAACGTTGGAACCGCACGAGTAGCGGACGGTCGAGCGTCCGAGCGGCTAGCGCGCGATCGTTTCATTTTAGTGCTGTCTTAATTCTAATAGCGGGTACTTAATTGTCTCAACGGTTTTTTATGTAAAAAATGACAAGGAACACGATGGTGTAAAAATTAAAAAAAAGATAACGTTTTTGAGATATCGTCGATTCTTTGAAAAAATTGTTTATAACAATGGCATAAATAAATGATTTGATATTTTACTATTTACATTTTATAAGTAAAACTCTTTCCGCATCTTTTCAAAAAAGAATCATGTCAATATCTTGATTAGTCTCCGAGAAATCGAATTAATAAAAGAAAGTCCAATATTTTTTCAAAAGTTCATAAGTTGGCCCCTTATTAATATTTTGATCTAAAACTCTGCACAGATATTGACCTCTGTATAGGTAATAAGTCTACCAACTTTGAATAAAATTGGTGATTTGATGTTTTAAACTTTTTGAAATAGCCAAGAATTGCCCTGCAGTGGATGTACGCTTGGAGTTTGAAACAAGGGAAAATATTCCTGAAGGAACTTCAGCGTATTGTCTCATTTCATATGATCGCATCGTTCAATACAATCCAATAAGTGAGGATGGGAAGAAACTTATTTAAGGAGTAAAGATCGTTGATAAAAAAATTTTATTTGAGAAAGAACGATGTATATATTTACTATTACCCGCCCCCCCCCCCACTCTACTCCACCATTTCATTAATTAATAATCAGTGCATATAATGATTCATGCGTGCATACATATATATGTTACGATTAATTGTATATACAATATATATATGCATATATGAAAACAATATATTCGAATATATATGCATTCAAGCATATATATACAGGGTGTCCAAAAAGTAACGAATCAAGTAAATAACTTTCCAGGTAACAAAGCTTTTGCGAAGGTCAAGGTCGTTTTAGGACTAACTGTCGACGAGGAATTCGATGGTGACCATGGATTTGACCTTCAATCTTAATGTCAAGGTCATTTGGAGGTCAACTTCTTTTTTTAAATGGAAACCCCTATTTTCGACACTGCTAATCGAAAGAGCGGAAAATTTTACGTCCAAACATGCACTCAGGTCATGAGTGAGGTATGACCTTGAGCTTAACCTCAAGGTCATTTAGCATCATCAAGGTATGGATCGATGCTACGCTCTACCACTCAGGCTTGGGTTTTTGAGATTAATATCAACTTTTTTTTTTAAATGGAAACCCGTACTTTTGACACCAATTTTATTATTATATTCAGCGTCACCTAGGAACAACGGCGTGGACGTAGTAATATCTGTTTCCTTTGGGGTGCTTGTTTTACGTGAGTCCCCTTGCCTCTCACGATCGAGGTGCTTGTTTTACGTGAGTCCCCTTGCCTCTCACGATTGGGGTGCTTGTTTTGCGAGAGTCCCCTCGCCTCTCTCATTTGCTTACTATCATTACAACGATCTACTTTAAATGTTCAAATTGTCCTCCGTTTACTTCCTGACAGTAAGCCAATCGATGGTAGAAATCACGAATGACATTCTCGATGATTTGAGCGGGAATAAGAGCTGATACATCTTCGATTCTCCGCCGAAAGTCATCTAAATTTGCGGGTTTTGTTTGGTACACACGATCCTTCAAATAACTCCAATAAAAATAATCTAGCGGCGTCAAATCGGGTGATCTAGCTGGCCATTCAATTGTGCCCCTTCGCCCTATTCATCGATCAACAAAGGTCCCGTTTAAGTATGTGCGAACGTTTAGTCCGTAGTGGGCAGTTGCTCCGTCCTGTTGAAACCACGTCTCATCAAAGTTGTCTGAAGTCATTCTCTAATCGCAGGAACGATCGAATTTCGAAGCAAAACTTCATAATTTTGAGCATTTAAATTGCCATCAATAAAGAATGGTCCAATAATTTTATTGTTTAGTATTCCGGCGCAAACATTTAGTTTTTCCGGATACTGGGATTTATCTTCTTGCAACCAGTGAGGATTTTCAACCGCCCAATATCTACAATTATGTCTGTTTAATGTACGGTCAAGTTGAAAAGTTGCTTCATCTGAAAATGCTATCCTTGATGGGAAATTGGGATCTTTAACTATGCGATCCATCGTGTCTTCAGAAAACTCAACACGACGATCGAAATCATCCTCGTTTAACTTGTGAACCAAATTTACTTTAAATGGATGAAAACTTGCTAATTTTAGAATATTGTGTACTAACGATTTACCTATTTCGTGCTCTTGAGCTACTCTGCGGATAGAAAGATGTGGATGATAACAATACGTCGACTGATTTTTTTTCATTCGTTGCTGTACTTGGCCTGCCTGCTCTAGGTAAATCTCTGACATGACCATGAAGATTAAATCTTCTAACAGTATTTTGAACAGTCGACATGGCAATGGGAGTTCTATTAACTCTGAATGCTTGATTAAACACACCCACTACTTCTCTCATAATTCTCTGCACGTTACCCCAACCTCTCATCATAAGTAGCGATATCCTTTCTCTTTCGGAGAGGCGATCCATTTTGACTTTACGGACTTACTCAAAATACCAGTTCACAATAAACTTTAAATAATATTCAATTAGTTTTTAGCTTTAATTCAAATGTTTTTTTCTTTTGGCAATAAAATTAAAACAACATTAAAAGAATATCCTGTTTTAGGAGATTAAAAAAACGTGATTTTGGAAAAATTATTTAAAATTTTTGAACATTGAATTTTAATCGATTTATGAGTAAAACGCCTTACAGTTCGAGTTGCCAATTAGCTGACCCGATATAGCTCGTAATTTTTATGCCAAACAAAAATATCTAGTAATTTCTTTTTTTTCAATATGGTAAACTTTTTACGAAAAAATGAAATTTTTTTGCAAAAAAATCGCCAAATTAAATAAAGAAAAAAAATTTTTTAAATAAAATATTAGATTTCCTTCTTTATTTTTAAATTGCAGGATAGCAGAATGAATTATTTTAAAGTTTAACCCATTAAAGCCCACGCTAAGACTGGTTGAGATAGCGACAAACAAACTGTGCTATCTTTTGCATAAGTGAAAAATAAAATATACGTATTTTTTTTTATGTTATTTTCAATTGTTTATAACAAATTATTTAAACAAATTACAAAAAAATTCATAATTATCAAAATCTAAATGCGGGAATCGATTCTGGAGGTGAAATCAAGACGAAAACCTATATAACACTTTTTTGTCAGAATTCAATTTGTTAGTGTAACGTAGGAATAAACAATTGCATGTTGGGGAGAAAAAGTGACCATGTCAAGTCCCAAGCAAAATCTATCTGGAATAGCAAAAAATAAACTGTGCTATCCTTTGCATAAGTGAAAAATAAAATATATATATTTTTTCTTATGTCATTTGCAATTGTTTATAACAAACTATTTAAACAAATTATAAAAAAATTTAGAATTTTCAAAATCTGAATGCGGAAATCGATTCTGGGGGTAAAGTTTAGACGAAAACCTATATAACACTTTTCTGTCAGAGGCCAATTAGTTATTGTAATGAAGGAAGAAACATTCGGCCTCCTGAGAGTGTTTCAAAAAATCGTATAAAATGAAGCTAATTATTGTATTTATCCATCAATATTGGCATGAATTATTGTAAATATAATCGGTGGGATTGAATTATTGTTCATTGCCATGTCCTTCTTTATGACTTTTGCAAACAGGCATAGAACATTTCTCACAATACCATTCCGTTCTTGTCCGACATGTTGAAATTCCACATTTCCTAAGACTCCCATGTTTCATCACGTGTTCTTGGGATGAAGTTTCACTCTGTTTCTGTCGTTTGGGGGGACGTTTGGAAGATAACTTGTCAATATAATATTCACAAACTTCTTGAACAATATCTTTGGAACCTTTTCTTTCGTCTGGATGTAACTTATTGTAAATCACTGTAGCGTTTGCTAAGGATGCTTGGATGAGCCGTAATACAAGGCACCATGTCCATTTCTTACTTCGAATTGTAGGCATCAAAGCATTACAGTGTTGATCATGTAGATCGACGCCACCCATGTGTTCATTATACATAGAGAAACAATGAGGAAAAAGAATAGATTTTTTCGATGATTCCTGCCATCTCTGCATTTCAACTTTTGGTTCATTTCCATATTTCGAAGAGAGAATCGATACTGGCTTTGAGTCCATAACTGTAATATAATTCAATTTTGAATTCACTTCATGCATTGAAATAGTGTATCCTCTTTTAGCTTTTTTTGGCATTTCGACTTTCACTTTCACACGATTATGCCGAACAGTTCCTGTCGCCGATAAACCATTTTTTTTCAAATGAATCATAAGATCTGGGTTTGTGAAAAAGTTGTCAAAATAAATATGATACTTTTTCAGTTCTTCTCTCTGTGTTTTTTCTAATAAATTCGAAAGTAACTTTATCACCACTCTAGACCCTAAACCAACGGCAACTAAAGGATTTCGTTCATCGATTCCTGATTTACCAGTGTAAATATCAAGATCATATATATACCCATCAGAAGAACAGACTGCCCATTCTTTTATTCCAAATCTAATGGGTTTATTCCTTATACATTGCTTGATACCAAACCTACCAAAGTATTTTACCATTATCTCATCTATTGATAAATTATAGTCAAAGAAACCAAATTGCATACAATTCTCACGAAACATATCATACAGAGTTCTAACCTTCCAGACTTTATCATTTTGATCAGTTTCTTGAAGTTTATAGAATCGTATGTTCTTTTTTATGGCAACGAAATTATTTCTAGACATAAGTTCCGCAATTACTGGACACTGAAGTATTCGCTTTTTTGACCAGTAATCACGAATACTTTTTCTAGAATTGAAGATAGTAATCATTATGATTGTAATAAATTTTTCTAGATCATCCATACATAAATCAAAATGATTTTCAGAAGTGGCTTCAATGATATGGTTTTTCATTGATTTCGAAAAGAAAACCTCAAACAACTCAAAAGCATTTTTGGATTGCAATGATGAAATAGGTGAAATATTGAAGTTGCTCTCGACATGCGGAGAAATATCATTCAAAGCATCATTTTTCCAACTGTACTTATGATTCGGTTCCAACAATTTCTGAGTACTTGTGTATGTACTTTTAACATGTTCGTAAGAACCTGATGGTAATTCATTTGATAATGTATCTTCATTTGGATCACCGTCCGAATCTCCATCTGAACTTTCATATTCATTAGGAATGAATGCTATATCAATATGTTGACCTTCATCACTATCAGAATCTTCAACTAAATTTGGTAGATCGCTAATTCTCCGTCTCGGCATTATCAGTAACGTTACCAATTTAGAACAAAATAAAAACTAAAAGTTTTCCGAAATTATTATTTCAAAGAATAGATCCAATGTATAAATGTTTTCAACCGTTAGCCCGCCACTCAAACGTGATCTCTAACACGGAAGGATTTACGAAATGAAATAAACTTATCCAATTACAGTATAAGATCTCAAAATTTATCAGTAAAAAATACTGATATGATTCCAGATACCATGTGTGAGAATGAAAACACTTATTTGTCAATAGTTTATTTCTACATAAAGATATCAAATTGAACTCTGACAAAAAAGTGTTATATAGGTTTTCATCTCAATTTTATCCCCCGAATCGATTTCCGCATTCAGATTTTGAAAATTATGAATTTTTTTGTAATTTGTTTAAATAATTTGTTATAAACAATTGCAAATGACATAAGAAAAAATATATATATTTTATTTTTCACTTATGCAAAGGATAGCACAGTTTATTTTTTGCTATTCCAGATAGATTTTGCTTGGGACTTGACATGGTCACTTTTTCTCCCCAACATGCAATTGTTTATTCCTACGTTACACTAACAAGTTGAATTCTGACAAAAAAGTGTTATATAGGTTTTCGTCTTGATTTCACCTCCAGAATCGATTCCCGCATTTAGATTTTGATAATTATGAATTTTTTTGTAATTTGTTTAAATAATTTGTTATAAACAATTGAAAATAACATAAAAAAAAATACGTATATTTTATTTTTCACTTATGCAAAAGATAGCACAGTTTGTTTGTCGCTATCTCAACCAGTCTTAGCGTGGGCTTTAATGGGTTAAGATAATAGAATTTATAATAGTGAGAACAGGAATTATACGGTAAATAATTTGAACATTTAACAACTTAGAACTTTCGTAAAACAAGCACCCCAAAGGGAACAGATATTACTACGTCCACGCCGTTATTCCTGGGTGACGCTAAATGTAATAATAAAATTGGTGTCAAAAGTAGGGGTTTCCATTTAAAAAAAGTTGAACTCCAAATGACCTTGACATTGAGGTTGAAGGTCAAATTCAAGGTCACCATCGAATTCCTCGTCGAAAGTTAGTCCTAGAACGACCTTGACCTTCGCAAAAGCTTTGTTACCTGGAAAGTTATTTACTTGATTCGTTACTTTTTGGACACCCTGTATATAATAACGCGTGATCTTAAAGCACGCGCACACTTACGGATGAACTCACGGCGGGGGGGGGGCTGTTCTAGTCGCTTTTTGGCTGTGTAGCTAATATACGCAATAAAAGCTATCAAGAGCTAAAAGCACCCGTGCCTTAGTTGCTAGAGGCTACGGTCTATCGATCCATAGGACGCGAGATCGATTCCCCGTGGTGTCTGCTCATTTTTTTTATTGAGCTATATCTGCATTACACTGTATACACGTAAATAAATTCCATTAATAAATTCAATTCAATTATTCATAAATTAATTTTAATATTTAAAACGTATTTCACATTAAGCGGGCGGGGGGAACGGCTGGGACTAATGCGCATGATCTAAGAGTGCTGATATGATAGCTCATACGCTTTAGATCACTGATCTCAGAAAGAGGTGGGGGCGGCGGCGGGGGCTCTCGCGCGTGACCTAAGAGTGCTGATCTGATAGATCATGCACTTCAGATCACTGTGGCCTCTCTAGCTTACCTACTTAAAAATAGAACAAAAATTATTCTTGTGGAGTCATCTATCAAGTTACGGTCCGTACTTTTAGGCACACGCCTTCGGTTTTGCTCCACGTCCTCGCACCAATGACCGTCTAAAAAACAAAAGAGATAATTCGGAAGATCTCATGAAGCCAATGGGAAAACTTCTGTCCATTCCACTCTTCTTAATTTTAAGAAGTTGAGAGAAAGATTTTCCTCCCAATTACGTTCAGATGCTTAAAAGGGCGTGCGCGAGCCAGAAAAGGCAGCTTACCTTTTGCCGTATCCTTCAGAAAAAATTAACTCAGATTTCAGTAAAATATAAAGTCAATTTACTGTTTCCCTGGAGAAAAAAAGCAGAGCAATCTACCAAGTAGCATTAAGGCATTTTTTGTGTGATTAATAAAAAATAAGGCGAAAAGAAATTAATATTTTCTTCTATTTCTCTCTTTTCCACATACATTTAGTTAGCTTGGCGTACGTCTGCTCCACATCTTCAAAGGATATTTCAAGTTTTTTTTTAATACGCCTCGTATTTTATTATATTAGTTTTTGAGTCAAATAATAAATAATTAAAGTATATTTTCCAGTGTCACCATTATTAAAATCAATGATGATATATTTTAATGCAGGATATTTTTGAATCAACAAGAATTTCTATTTTCCACCTAAATTCTGGATGTCTATCCAGATTTTTTATATTTTAAGGTTAATTCATGTCAAATGGATAATGGTTCTATCCAAAGTTGTAAATTACGAAAGAAATCATGGACAAGCTTAAAATTTTCATATTGTACTATATTGTTTTTGGTTAATCGCGACTTTGAAAAATCCAAAATGCCGGTTCCAATATGGTGTCTAAAACTTAGAGATTTCATAACAAATTTTCAAAAATCGATTCTAAATCATTCTATAGTGATTCTAGTTATTTTCTATGCCAGAAATGAATTCAGCGTTTAATTTTACATCAGATTATATTATTGTACTCGAAATAAAAATAATTTACAATGTCATTTGAAAGTCAAATCGGGAAACAATAGTTAGTTCTGTGACGGTAAGCGTCTGATTCGCGCTACTGTCTCGATCGCGAGGTTACCCGCGAGAGCAACACTTGTCGGCCTGGAGAAAGAAAAACGGAACTCGGTGCGGGATGGGGCGGAACGCGCGCGAAGAGAGAGAGCGGGGAGTTAATCTCTGGAATCAGCAACAGATATTGTGCGAGCGTGATAACCTCGGAAACAAATAAAAAGTATAGAAATTTGTCAATTGTAATTAACCTGTTGTTGCTAATAACGTTTCCGAATAGCCGATACGCCGTCGTAGGCCGGTTACTAGATTACCGAATTGACCCGGTGGAAGCGGCAGGGCGATCGAAGAAACGTCGTTTGCGGCGACCTGAGCGGTACAGTGGAAGACAACGACAAATTGGTCCCTCTGATAACGCGACGAATTAACCAAGGAAAGCTGGCCAGCTTCTCGTCATAATTATGTCGAACAGCCGATCATAATGTTATAACTCTCCTCTCATTAAGTTGTGCGCGAGCATTACGAAACCGGTAGTGAGCGAGCAAGCGAACGATTCGAATGCGCAACAGCGAACAAAATGGCGGCGCGCAACGCGGTCGCACATTTTGAGTAAATGTCTATGCTCGGACCAAATACGTTGTAAGAGCAGCGAAAATAAACACGTCTACGCTATGAAAAATGAAAATTTACTTTCATTCTTTTTTGTTATTTTGTTAGTTGACTGTTACCCATCCTTCCCCGCTTCTCAGTTAGTTAAAATCGCTCGTCTTCATATTCTTCGCGCGCATTACAGCATGACTACGTACCAGGCCAGATACAGGTCAATCGATCACAGTAACAACGACGATCAACGAAGATATAAAGAAATCCACCATCGTTGCGCACAGAGAGTGATCGTTGACGAAGGACGACGTGGGTTCTGGAATAGTGGCGCGATACCGCCGGCGACGCGATTACTCGAACGCTGCGCGTGCGCTTCAGTTCTAATATGCCCCAGCTAAGCATTTCAATCACCTGGTACGCGCACGATATCTCTATCAGGGCATTGGTACAAGCGTATGCAAATCTAACCCCGTTACAGTTCTTAAATTACTACACTTCTCGCAAAAATTAAAGGAACAAAAAAATTATTGAAATTTTTTGGTGATTTTCAACAGACTGTATTTGAGTGAAAAATGGTTGTACAGGAAATAAAAACAATGCTTTTGAAGCTTAAAGACTCTAGCTTTTGAATATTTCGCTTTTCAAATTTTTCGGAGAATCGGTAGCCATGTAATCCTTGGTTAAACACGAAGATGAAGTTTTCACAATTTTTTACATTTTTTTTTTGCTCTACGCACATGGAAGAATTTTTTCGAGCTAGACCAACGCATAGATCGCATATTCTGTTTATTCAGCTTTAATTTGCTTTTTACGGGACTCAGATAAGATCATCGAGATGTCGAATTTTGAATTCAAAAGGATCCTTTTTCACTCAACTGCCGATATCTCTGGAACTACTGGTTGCACAGTGAGCGGACAGGGAATTTCTTTTTCTGCACAAAATTTTCTACAAAAATCTGTCGTGGTTAATTTATAACAAAATATTTTCCCACCTATAACGTTAACGTGAAAAAGGAACAAAAAAATGTCATTTTGCCTTTTTTTGGTTAATCGACCGTATATTCGTCAATATTGGGGTAAAAGCTTAGGTTATAAGAAAATTTTACAGTCCAATGTACCCTAAAAGCCCCTCTAAATTGGTAGATCGATCGGTTCAGCAAATTTTCTGGACCTGTTGATTGAAATTTTGAAAAAATTAAGGGAACACGGTTTTTATTCCTTAAACTCAACCTAATTTTTTATAAAAATCAAAGATTTTATTTTTTGTTTACTTTCTACTCATTTTTGTATTTTTTAAAAATTAATTATCGGAAAAAAATTATTCAAAAATTTGGAAATTAAAAAAAAAATTGAAACAATTTTATTTAAGATTAAAAAAATTCTGAAAAATTTTTTTCTGAAAATATCTTTTTCTGAAATATATTTTAGAATAATTATTATTAATAAAATGACTTAAATAAGTTCTGCACAATTAATTTTAAATTTGGTCATAAACTCATTGCTATTTTAACGTGATTTAAAATACTTATTATTTTATTTATTAAAATTAATCTTAATTATTTCATGTGTAGATTTTACTTTGTGTCGCTTAATGGGCTTATATAATTCCATTTAATAATATAAGATTTTTCCGAATATTTATCAATTTCTCTGACTTATTTAGAAATATCGAAATATTATAACGGGGATTTAGCCCGGTTTACCCCGTAAATATAAACAAAGAAACAATAAATGGGGGATGTCCAAACGAAGTCTGAAGCTTCCGGGATTTAGTCGTTCTCCCAGGTCCGGTGCTTGTCACGCCGGTGATAGGACAGCCGGATCAGCGTAGTTTCGTAGTATTGGCTAAAGAACGCGAAAGTTGAAAATCCAAGAGCCATCGTCGGCGCGAAAAGGGACGTTCAAAGCAAGCGGCGAGATACGATGAAATTAGAATGCTTACGATGAACAATATCTTTAATCAAAAAAAGTTAACAAAAGGCGGTTGGAAGGAGGGAGAGAGCACGTTGAGTAAATGAGTAGAGAGAGAGTAAATCATCCAGCCGGTACTTATAATGCTGGTACTCAACCTCTCGATACGCCGACGATTTACACAATTTGCGTTGACGCAGACGCACGAATTGAAGGGCACCACGTGCACTATACAGCTCGCGCTCTCTCCTAACGATGATGCCTCGCGCAACGATGTTCTGAGCAATCAGATGCATCTCACGTACGTGAATCCTCTGCAGAGCCAGACGACGTCGCAATTCTTCTCTAGATGAAGCCACGCACTCCAAGATCGAGGTATCAGGTCACAATTAAGATTTGAGTAAAGAAAGCCGTCGAAACAAAGAACTCCGTCCCTTCACTTGCGAGTCTACACAGCTACTCTCGTGCGTGCCGCCGGCTCGACTACTTGATTTCGTCCTAATGAGTCAATCAGTCAGTGCGCGCGGTCACTCGATAAGGCGCGACTATGTTTCTCTCTTTTTCTCTCTCCGCGCTTCGCTGTCACGCACGGAAGTATCCCTGCGTAATCGTATCTCTCTCTTACTTCATTTACCTTATATCAGAACAAAAGTGTAATTACATATGCAAATATAAACAACAAATAAATATAAATATAATAAATTAATAAATACATAGGATAGGTTCGGAGGAATATGTTACATTTACATATCGTTACTAGGAAGAGAGAGATATATAGAGTCTGCATTTTCACTCGTTATATCCCCCCGGCCCAGACGCTGAGTACGAATGTATCAGCTCGAATGGATGATTCTCTCTCTCTCAGTAATAAAGGAAAGCCAAAACTTATCATAAGAATTTATTATCAATGTCAAAAATAGAAAAATTGCTACCCACAAAAAAAAATTAGACAAAGAACATTATATAGGTGCCTCTCTCCCCATACAGACTGAGGTTCGGCGGACAATCTTCCCGCGATAAGGATGCGTTGACGTAGGTGAGCATTGTAGATTCTCCAACTCATCATAGGAGTATGGGGCCAAGAGTCCTTGGGCCCATTTCCAGTGCTGAGTATAGTTGGAGCAGTCCCTCCCCCTGGATACTTCGGTAAAACCACAGTGTGGGCAGCTACGGATCAACCGAAGGTCCAGACGGGGGCCATCTCACTTGTCACACGGACGGGTAGCAGCTGCTCCCTGCCTCGCATGGTGGTCTGGTTCGTTCCTCACCCTGTTGGACGTGTGCGAGTTGGGAACTAGGAGAGAACAGCTGGCATTCTCCTCTTCCAAAACCGCCAGTTGGTGTAGTTCTTCGAGCTTCTTAGGCTGCTCCGCTATGATATGCTCCCTTTCCTGCTCTGCCTCCAGTCTTCTCTTCTTCTTCGTGTGCTAGGCAGAACGTGTCTACTCAAGATAGGCAGTTAGGTCAATGGCCTCTTGTACCTTGCGGAGCCACTCTTTTGCTAGCTCCGCTGCTTAAGAATCCAAGCAAAATCGAGGACAGCCTGGTAGGCCTCCTGCTCCTGCTTGGTAGCTTCGATACGGGCACAAACACGAGTAGATATTCGTGGCCCTGTGGCGATCTAGGAAACGGCTCCATCGTATCTCCTAGGGGCGGTGAATTACGAGTGCCGACCCATGAGTCCCGCAGGAGCCCTTTGCTTGAGCTTGACTTGTTGACAGGTGTTGCAATTCCTGACGTAACGGGCCACGTCCTTATAAATTTTGGGCCAAAAATACTGTGTGATCGCCCGCTGATGAGTTTTAAAACGTCCTAAGTGTCCAGTTGGTTCATCGTGGCATTTCGCGAGGATGCGTTCTCGCAGCTCTCGAGGGATCGCGAGTTTCCACGCGTCGTAATCTTGACCCAGCACATCATTGACGGCAGGATTCAGCCTATATGCGAACAGTCTACCCCCGGTAACCTTCCAGTGTGGGTGTTCACTCGGACTTGCAAGAACTTTTAGTACCATTTTCCTGTACCATGGGTCCTTTGTGTTCTCATCGACTTTTAATGAAGCGACGGCGGCTATCACGTCCTCCTTAGTCTCGTACATTTGAGACAAGGCTTCTGGCATAACGTTATTTTTCCCTTTCCGGTATACAATGTCAAAATCGTACATTTATAGGTGTAATGATCAGCGATCTAGCTTACCGTTCGGGTTGTTCAGGTTGCGCAACCAGACCAAGCTATGATGATCTATAATTTTCTATTGACCATATCACGCTTAGGTATTCTCGCTCCGTAACTGACAGAAAGGGTGTGGCTCGCGAAGCATAGGACTTTATCTTCCTCATCGATGTGCTGCAGCAAACCACTGCCTAGACCAATATCGCTCGCATCACACTCGATGATGAACGGGGCTAGATAGTCAGGACGAGCTAATACAGGCACCGTAGCAACTAACGCCTTAACCCTCTCGAAAGCCGTTTCTTGCTCGTCTCCCCATTCAAACTTGGCGTCTTTACGTGTGAGCGCTGTGAGGGGTTCACAGATCGTTGCGTAATCGTCTAAAAACTTCCTACACTACGCTGCCATCCTAAGGAACCTACGTAGCTGCTTGAGATTTCTTGGCGCTGGGTATTCAAGGACAGGGCGAGTCCTTTCAGGATCAGGGCGACAACATTCGCGATTGAGTAGCCCTCCGAGGTAGCGTACCTCAGTCATACATATCCGCGACTTCTTGCGATTTATCGTTAAATCGGCTTCTTTAATCTGATACAGGATCATCTTAAGCCATTTGACATGGTCCGTGAATGTTTCAGTCGCAATAATCAAATGATCTAGGTATGAAAAGGCGTAGGGCTCCATCTCTGGAGTAATCACCTTATCTGCCAACGATTGGAAGGTTGCTGATCCACCGGCGAGTCCATACGGCATCCTAACAAACTCGAACAAACCCATACCCGGAACAGTAAACGCTGTGATCGGGATCGACCGCTGGGTCAAGGGAATTTGCAAGAATGCGCCTCAGCAGTCCAGGACCGTGATGTATCTCGCGTGCTGTAGCTTGCGCAAAATCACGTCCATGTAGGATAAAGGGTGTGCGCTGACATGTACATTACAATTATGTACAGAGTACATAATTGTAATTTTACATTATCACTTAATACTAGGGAATCGATTACAAGTTGAAATAATACTAAAAATATAAAAATTCTATAATTAATTATTATAAACGAATTTATAATATTTTTGAATTTGTCTGAACTTAGTGTTACGTTATTAGTTACTATAGACTATTGTTGCTTATGATCCTATTATTTAACTTAAATTGTATATTTTGATGTTTGAAAATGGTGAGTCGATAAAAGAATGAGGAGAGCCATAAATAATTATTTATAATAGAAGGTAAAAGGTTAATTTTTATAATTTCAATATTTCTAGTTCATTCTCTTGAATGGTAAAAAAATTTTTTTGTCTTCTTAAAAGAGAAGAATTCGGTGGGAAAAATTATAACGGGAAACAGATTGCAGTTTTATGGCCCTCTTCTCTCATCGGCATATCAGCGCTCACGTGTTCGGAGGCTGCATGCACTTCATACGGAAGTGTGAAAGTACGAAGGGCAGAATAGCGTATTGAAAAAGATGAATGCACGCTTGTATAAATTTAGACTATAGATTCTATTGTTTGGAGACTATCAAGAAGAATTTCCCTGCGACACTCGTCTCGGTTTCCACAGTTAGTGTTTGTGTGTGTAACACTTTTCCGATTTGAGGGGGGCACAGCGCAATCAAACGTTACCACCCTTCTCGCTGGGCCCCAACAGGTTGGCATAGCCCACTGTCTTTCACTCCTTCGCTTTCAAACATTTTTGGAGATCCGGAAGTCAAGATTGCTGCTACATCCCTGACGCACACAGTGAGTCGGAACCTTTTTAATCTAAGGCGGCGACCTCCTCGGAAGGAGTACCGATCTTTTCAAGGTTCAACGCTCAAGGAGAGCGGAATTAAAGGCTTGACCCTCGGTTTGGGCGCGACGGGACTCTCGTTGCCCCGACGTCTGCCGCGTCGGTAGCACGCAGCATACAAATCTTACGAGATTTGCTTGACCTGGTACCACTACCCCGCAGAGGCCAACCCAAATTGGGATGTCAGAAGAGAGACTCAGCTAGGACAGCCAGAGGAGATTCCTAAGACGATCAACCAGCTACCTCCCCTCCTGGTCTCGCGTTCGAAAACATCCCATCCTGCGTACCTGTATTAAGGGATTTCTCCCACGACTCACAGGTCCATCGTTTCGACGTACCTAGGCACGTCTTCCCATTGCGTTTCGATCATCCCCGCTCACGCTGGTGGGTATCCGTCATTCGAAAAGGTTGTTTCCCGGTTTCATCCCAACGTCGGATTCCGCTTTCAAAAGAGCGGCTTTTATGACTGGCTGATACTGGTATTTGCTCTTTCGATTAGTGTTTTGACTTTTAGGTCAGGGCGGGGTCTCGTCTAGCCGACAAGGCGAATCCCCAGGAAGTTTTCAATATTGATGCCGGTCATGCCACATATTCAATTCAAAACTCCGATGTCAGGTTAAATAGGGTAATTCGCGTTCAAATTGTCGAACTTCAGATTTTATTTCTGAAATTCAATGTTCAAAATTATCGTTCAAATTTTAAGCTTATATGCTTGTGTAGGTTTAAAAATTAGATTATTGTGCGAGTTTTGGTCCTTTGGTTAGGGACCTTGTAAGAGGCGGCGTCTTTCTACCATAGTTTGTAACTATTTTTCTACGCTTTCTCTTTGTTATAGGTACTCCTTCCCTGGGCTTTATGACTTTTCTAGCAAAGTCTTCAAAGGCTTTGCAGATTTTTCTGCTAGATACTAGGGCTGTTTCCGGGCATGGCCATGTATGGCCCTCCTCTTCAACGGCCTCTATTAATGGCTTTCTTAGTTCCCTTACATCTTCGCAGTTAAAGAGAATATGACTTTCGCTTTCTATTTCTCCACAACTACACAGTTGCACTTCACATAATCCTCTTTTGTGGAGGTATGACTTAAAAGCACCATGTCCAGTCATGAGCTGGACTGTGTAGTGATTGGAATTTAGCCACCTCTTCTTTAATCTGTCTTTGATTACTGGGAAGTAGCAGTACGTTCTCCTGCCATTTGTGGCTGACTGCCATCGCTCCTGCCATACCCTTTCGATTTCATCATTGATAAGTTGTATGGCTTTCGAGATTTTTAGTCTGCCCGATCGAAGTTCCTCCGATTTAATTCGGATGCCGTGCATTTTAATCGATTTCCCTTTCCTGACGCAGTACTTTGCAACTCTCGCGTCAAGCTCTAGAGCTATTGGTCGGGAGGCTGCAAGCACGTGCGCCGCTTCATGAGAGATCGATTTATAGGCTTTGAGTGTTCTGCAAAGAACTGATCGCTGCGGTCTTTCTAACGTAGATTGCTGTTTGATGTTAGTTCTTTGCCACCAGCCTGCAGCGGCATATGTAACTTTTTCATAGAATTGAATTTTAGGCCCCAGTTCGCTTTTGCTATTTTACTTAGTTTGAAATAGGTGTTATTACAGTCTTGAACCACGTTTCGAATATGTTCTTCCAATCGGAAGCCCTTCGAGATAATGATTCCTAGGTACTTGACTGTTTTGTGCGTTCTAATGTTGTCTTTCCTAATTTTGACCGTAGGGTTCCTATTCTCGCTTAGCTGGCCTTTAAGCTATACTAGTGCTGACTTTTCCACTGCCAACTTCATTTTGTCAGACTTGCACCAGTTCGTCATTATATTAGTGATTTCTTGGGCTTGTCTTTCAAAATCAATGCGTGTCTTCGCCTTGATGATGGGAAGCACATCGTCTGCATAAGCTAGTACCTCGTATGCTGCGTCCATGATTGCCCGGAGTGGTTTGTCAAAGATGACGTTCCAGCCTACCGGTCCAAAAACTGAACCCTGTGGGCACCCCTTCGTCACTGTTTTCAGTGTTTCTTCAAAGTGAGCATATATGCCCACTTCTCGATCACTGAAGTAGCTCTGGAGGAGCTTATAGATGTTTCTCGGGCAGTTTCTTTCTTTCAATTGGGAGAGCAGGCTTGGCCACCATAAGGCATCGAATGCTCCTGAGACGTCCAGTGGAATAGCGGCTACGTACTTGGTCGACGGATCAGATTCTGCCTCTTCTACTATTTCATATAGTCTTCTGATGGCGTCCTCTGTGGATCTATTTGCCTTAAAGCCAAATTGATCCTCCGAAGACCAGTCCGAGCTGTTTAGAATGTTGGAAATTCTTTGAATCACAAGCCTCTCGAGTGTCTTCCCGGCTATGGGGAGTAGACATACGGGTCTATATGATTTAATCTCGTTCTCGGGTTTTTCAGCCCCTTTGAGCAACGTGATTAGCATTTCACTTTTCCATCTTCTGGGGAACACTCCGCATTTTAGGCAGGCGTTAAAAAGTCGTGTCAGTTCCTGGTGTAATGGTTTTGCGTTGACAAGCATTTCTGACTCTATTCTATCTTTGCCTGGTGATTTCCCTGCCTTGTTCGCTTTAAGGGCCATTTCGACTTACCTTATTAGGAAAGGCTTTGCGTCGCCGGTTATTGGAACCTCCCGCATATCTCTGCGAATCTTTGCATGTGTATCATTTTCTCAGCTTGGGTCGTCATCAGGCATTAATTCTTCTAGTAGAGTCATGCTTGTTTCTTTCCAGTCTTTTGTTACTGAACCATTACGGTTAACCGTGCACATCGCTTTTGAGATTCTGACTTTTTTGGATGCTCGTTTGTATGGATACGCCCAAGCATTGTTTTCGCTTTCAATGGTGCAGAAAACTCGCCAGCTGTTGTTTTTGGCTCTTTTAATAGCCCTTGCATATTCAGATTTCATTTGACTCAATTTGTCAAGTGATCTCTGGAGGGCTTTCCTTTGTTTTCTATTCGATCCTTCCTTGTCTTTCAGAGCGACAATTTTGCGTTCTTTTTGTATCGCTCGCTTTTTACTTCGCAAGTCAGGGTTCCACCAGGGTAGACAGCGCGTTCGACTCTTTTTTGGTGTAGTAGAGTTCTTTGCTGACCTTACTAAGACCTCTTCAAATTTTGAAACATATGTTTCAATGTCTTCAGAGGTTCTTAAAGGGAGTTTAGCTAGGTTCTCTTTCTCGAATTTACAAAGTCTCCCGAATTTCTCCCAATTAGCTTTTCTCATATTGAACCTTGGTTTTAATGTTTCTTCGGTTCATATGAGTCTGGCTGGCTGAGAGGCAAAATCCAGTTCGATCACTATGGGCCTGTGGTCACTGGTGGTCCATTCTTTCACCGCCCAGGTAGCCAAGAGGTTTGACAGATTTGATGTATGTAAAGTTACATCTCTATCCGTCTTACCCCCTGTACTACGGCATGTTGGAAGTTGGTCCCTCCTGTTGGCCACAATTAGCCCGTATTGGTCTATGAATTCTTCAATGATTGTTCCATTCTTGTCCTGTGTATTAGACCAGATCTTTGACTTGGCATTTGCGTCCATTCCAACTAAGACTTTTTTGCCTTTCAATTGCTTGAGAGTCTCAGCTAGTTTGTCAAGATAGGTCTTCCTGCTGTGGCTGAACTGGCAGTAGATGCTTATGATATAAATTTCACCAAAGGCTCCGGCTACTTGTGCACAAACACAGTGGGAGTCACACAGATTAGAAATCTTGGTAACAGTGACTTTGTGCGGATTGTAAAGTATCGCAGCTTGAATCTTTTCGCCTTTTTTGGCTCCGTGAATAGCTGCGATGCTGCCCATACCTGAAATCGCGTTATTCCAGTGATATGGTTCTTGCACCAGTGTCAAGATTTCTGTCTGACATGATTTCTCCCAGCTCATCGTTGGCTACTTGCCTTTTGTTAAGGTTCAATTGTATGATCCTCAGTTTCAGGACCAGTTCAGGGTTTTGTTGTGCGTTCAAGTTAAACCTCTTAACTGGTGGGTAATCGTCTTTGCTTTCGTCAAAATTATTTGGTTGCGAAGGAAACTGAGTTGACGCCGGAGTATTAGAGCAGTGCTCTGATTTCTCAACGGTCGCCTCCTGCTTACGTTTCCTCGCCTTTTTATACCTAGAATGGTTGACCATATCGCTTTCAAGGTACAACGCAATGTCTAGTTATATATTTCCTCCTTTGGGAAAGCTGCTGGTGATTCTGGAGGGTGGCTTTCGATTTTTAGTTCTGGCGTTAACGTGCGCGTTCAAATTAAGCGAATGGCGTTCGAGTGCGAGCAGTGAGTATGTTTGTGGGTGTTGACTTGAGCTTCGTTCGTTACCTTGTCCGGTTTCTCCATGGTTTCCCATGGCTCTTATATTTACAATTAATTGATTGAGCTAGTTATTTTCCTAGATTTCTAATCTGTTATTAGATTATTTAATTATTTTGATTTTATTTCTTTTATTTCTTTTACTTCATTTGATTTGATTTGATTTAATAATTTTAAATCTATAATTTTAAATCTATAATCTATAATTCTTTCTTATTTTTAATTTTTAATTGATTTTTGATTGATAACTTTTCTTAATCCTATTCTTAATACTACTGCTTATATTACTGCTTAAATTATTGTTAACTGCTTAAGAACTAATTTGATTATAATATAACTTAAAACTACTTACGAGTATTCGAGCGTGTTTATCTTTCACGCTGGGTTTGATATTAATCAAACTTCATTTTGTTCAGGTCAGGGTTAGGTGTTTGACGAATTGCAACCCAAGTAGCATTTGAGTGAGCATGTCGGATTTCCGCCTTTTCTATCGTCTTAGCCTGTGTTCACCATTAGCAGCAATGGATCTGATGGACATTTAGTGCATGGTTTTCGCTTTCAAAGAGAGCTGACAGCCACTTATTTCGCTTTCAAATGTAAAATTGTTTTAGCTATTAGGGCTTAAGCAATTCCTTAGCAGGAAGGATGCTGCCCTTCTGTGCAAATATTTTTCCTAAGGGTTTCGGCATCCGTAGTGCGTTCTAGTCATCGAGAGTTACTCGGCCCAATGGACTGTTCTCTCGCACAATGGATTGGGGCCTTACTCCAGGAGCTCGAGGCAAAGAACTTTGGGTGGCTGCTATGACCACGGCCGCGACTCTTTACCCACAGTAGTGGCACCTACCGATTGCCAGTCGATAGGGAGTAATTTATTATCTACCCGAATTAAATTCGGATTGCCGGGACCATTGATCCTCTGCAACTAGCTCCCGGAGCGGTCTCCCGTCCTCTAAGAGGGCGCGCGGTACCACAATCCCGAGAGATTTCCCCTCAAGTGACTCCCGGATTTTCGCTTTTCTGGGCTCGAGTTGAGCTCTTGGGGTATGGTAGACTCCGCGTTGAATGTTTGGACGTTTACAGGCCGCACCTCACCACGTGTTGTCATAGTCCGTGTTTGTTTTGTTTGGCCGGTTGGCCATTTGCCCTAAGGGCAAGCATTGTGTGTTTTGCCTACTGTTTCTTTACAGAGACAGCGTTTTCAGTCCCACCACGTGAAGGTACACACATCCGCACTTGTGATTGCAAGTCTTCGTTCAAATACACATTGCATTCACTTCGGGTCGACTAGCATTAGTTGCTTGGCGAGGGCAATGGGTGACGCATTTTGTATTTCAGCATTTGCATTTGCATATGCCCGTACAGGAAAGAGAAGTTTACGACGTCCTCTCCCAAAACAACGAATTGTTTGTATGAGAAGTCTCCGTTCTCTGTTGAGGAAGACAATTACTGGCCACCGCTTTGACAAAAGATAATTGCACAAAGTGACCTGGCCAGCCGCGAGGCTGGCCATATGGTGCACCATGTTCATCATCTATGTTTTTGCTAAGCGAGCCATAATCGAGCTTCCTGAGAGCGTCGTGATTGCAACCGCCGCTCGGTTCCCACAGCTCATGGGAAACGATTTCAACTCTGCCATTGGTCTTAGAAAAATTATTTTTGTGAAATTTTAAAATTTTAATCATATATGGCCCGCCGTCACACCCCCACACTTAAACGATTGCTAAAGGAGTGCAACGAGGAAGAGCAATCGAAATTTTAATTCTAATTATAACGATCTTGTCGTATCATGCTGTAATCAAGGTTTTATCATTATATTTTATATTTTATAATCTCGAAGATCTTGCCCTAACATGGGAAAAACCGAAACTTGAGCTTGTGATGCTGGAATTGAATTACTCTGGTTGTGTTGTGCTATTTCATTTTCTTTTGTATGTAGAGTCGGATATAATTCCTGTCCAGGAGCGATGGCAATATTTACTGGTGATTCTATATTTCTTTTCGCTTCTGTAGATTCTGTTATTCCATTGATGAGGACTTCTTGATTTGGTAAAATCCCATTGCGAGATCGAGCACTGAATAGAATCAGCACCTCCTACTTGGTTAAAAATTTGTGCAATGTTAGGTATTGGATACGAATCAGCAATTGTTTTTTCATTCAATCCTCTCATGTCCAACACCATTCTTCCATTACTGTCTGTTGCCTTAGGTACGATCCATATGGGGATGTTGTATGGTGAAGTAGATTCTTGTATTATACCAGCTTTTAATAATTTTTCGACATGATAGTTAATCTTATCCTTCATCGCGTGAGGAAATTGATACTATCTACTATTAACTGGTACGTCATCGATTGTTCTTATTTCATGCAAGACAAGATCGGTTCCCGGTAACTCGTCACTAGGAAGATAGAAGACATCTCGTACTTCCTTAATGAGATTGACAATGTAACTCTTTTCAGTCTCGTTCAGGTGACTTAAATCTAAATAATCTTCTATGCTTCTATTATTATCTTCGTTGGTTTCATCTAAGATTACGTCGGTTATTCCTAAATCATTATCTATATCTTCTATATCTAATTTCTCGTTAACGCTGTCTTGTGCAATACTATAAACGTGTCTGACGGCTGAATTAAACGGTACTCCAAAATTTAAGGGTATCAATTCGTTTAATATTTTGTCAAACTCGTCAGGAATAAGCTGCACTTCATTGACTTGTGGTCTTGGCATGATTTTTCCTAGGTCTCGTACTAATAACAGAGGTACAACAAAGTTTTCTCCTCTAAAATTATTGAATCCAAAGTCTATAATGGCTTTGGCTTCTTCGAGAAATAAAGCGCCTAATATTCCTTCATAAGTCATTCCAAAAGCATCATCGACTACATGAAAGATAGTGTAACTGTCAATTATTTCGCTTGTACCAAGGGTTGATATTATTTCTTTTCCTATTCCTCGGACTTGCGTTTTTTGCGTGGTATCAATTTCATTTCCAGGTGACAGAAGACATTTCTTTATTAGATTGACTTCCGACCCGGTGTCTATTAGGAAATATTTTTTGGTCCTAGTTGATGGATTCACAACTTTGACCTTTGGGAAAACCTTTTGTATGGCATTAATACTAACTTCTTCTATTCCTTCTGTACTATGTAAATAACAAAAATTACTACATTGTACATTATTTTCTTGAAATCGTATAACATGATCTCCTATAATAAATTGTCGCGTTGCGAAATTTATTACAGAATTGTTTTCTGAAAAATATATAGCCCCTAAAACTACTTCACAAGGTATTGGAAAATCATCTGATACTAATTGAAATTCTGTCGGTGAACCAAATATCGATAGTGTAATTGTTCCTAATGTGATAAAGACCTCTGAGCCTATTTCTTTTAACTGTTTGTATCTAGTACTATTTATATGTTCTGTGTAATTTTGAATCATTCCAATTTCCATTATGTTAGCTTCTGAGCCTGTATCAAGCATAATTTGAAATTTGATATCACCTAAGAAGTTTGCATTAATTATTGGGACTAGATCATTGGTTCATTTGTTACGGTATAAGACTGAGCGATACCTCTGCCTCTTGTAATTGATGCGCTTGATTCGAATTGGTCCTCTGCATTGCGCTTTGATGAAAGCACTGCTGCCCGTTTCCCTGAAACTGATGGCGATATGGTTGTCTTTTTGGACAATTAGCGATATAATGGCCTGGTTGCTTGCAATAAAAATAATTAGTGTTTGGAGTAACGCTATTACTATTGTAACATTCTTTTGCTGAATGGCCTAACTTACGACATATTTGGTAAGTAACTTCTGTATCATGGTTGTTGTTTAAATTTCTGCGACACTCTTTCGCTGAGTGGCCAGGTTTATCACAAATTTGGCAAATAACTTGATTTATCATTCTTATTTGTGTTCGAGTTCGGTAGTCTGCAGCTATATAACCGTTTTTATTACATGTTTGACATTTGAGATGTGTTCGACAATCACTAGCAACGTGACCTTTCCTATTGCAAATTTGACATGTTGTAGTATTATTCCTTAACTTGGAGAAGCATGAATTTTCTTCGTGACCGACCTTTTTGCAGAAATCATATCGTTTATTATTACTTTCTCTAGTTATACTATTGCGATATAGGGCGTTGTGGCCTTCTTTATCGTAATTTTGACAGAGGGTTATTGATCTTAAAGAACGAAAATTATTAGAGGCTTGTGCTCGCAACGTTGTAATTCTAGATCTTTTTCGACTTTTATGGCATTCTTTAGCACATTTAGGATGATGGTGTCACTAGGTAAATTTAGCCGAATTTCAAGCTTTAGTCCTCTTCTAAATATGTTTTGTTCAAATATGTTTTGTTAAATTATTTGTTTTTGTGTAGGCGTTAAAAAAAAAACAGGCGTTAAAAAAAAAAAATGTAATTTAAACAGCGTACAGGAAGAAATTCCTCTGCTGGATTACATGTAATGTAATGTAATTGTATATTATTAATGTTAAAGACTCTAGATTCTCTTCTTTCTTTTTGGATTCAATAATTTTACTACTTAGCAATCGTAACCTATTTCCAAAAGTTAATACTTTTTCCTCATTCCTTTGGAACTCATTGCCTAATTCACCTAATAATTGATTTAGTATTTGAATAGGACCGAATATGTCAGCTAAATGGTTAAATAATTCATCTACACTAGAAAATGTTAGTCCTATTACTGTAGCACGTGCTTCTCCCTCTAATTTCGATCTTAAGCGTTTGGTTTAATTTTTCTCTATATTTGATGGTATTATACTTAGTGCTTCTTTACATCGTTCTAGGAATTGAGTCTATTGGCTTGGTCTTCCATCAAATGTTGGCACTACACTTAATGCATCATTTAACGATAGTAGTATAGCAATGTATGTTCCAGCACACCTGCGGGGGGTCTGTAACCCTTTGACGCCACCGGGCTTAACCCTTTGGCCCCCCTGGCTTAACCCTTTCATGTTAATAATAATTATTATTGTTAACAATTATTATTAACAATATTCGTGGGGGGGTCCCTTGGTTTAACACTTTGATTCCCTGGCCTCTAACCCTCCCATGTTAATTATTATTATTAATGTTAATAATTGTTTATAATTTTTAAGGAAGGTTTCTAGGGCTCCTAGTCCCTAGGGACCCTATACCTAGTGCTTTCAGTCTAATTAAATTTAAATGTTTTTTTTTTAAAAGTTATAAATATATATTATTAACAATTTACTTGCTACATTGAGAATGAAACGAATAGAAAATAGCAACGATTTTTTTGAAAAAAATGAAGAGACAGACCGGAGAATCGAACCGGAGTCCTCTGGGTTGGCAGGCTAGCGTTCTACCACTAGAGCCAATGCCACATGTACCTTAGAGGATGCATATTGTGTATATTAGCTACACACGCATACATTTGGTATAGGGCCTGAGCGTGCGGAGGAGGACGGGAGCGCATGCTGTCTATAGTTCTGACCTGATGGGGATGCGCTACTATAGTAGTAAACGTATGCTCTCTTTTTCTTTCTCTCTCTCTCTCTCTCCTTCGTTCTAACTCAGCGTGGACCACAGTGTCTGCGTGGAGGAGGAGGGGAGCTCATGCTGTCTATAGTTCTAGCCTGATGGAGATGCGCTACTATAGTAGTATTAAACGTATGATCTCTCTCTAGCTCTGACTCAGCGTGGACCACAGTGTGAGGTAGAGGGGAGCGCATGATCAGCTATGCTTACTAACTACCCTATTATCTTAAGTTGATTATGCCTATCATAAATGTAGATCACAGCTGGTTTGAGGGTGATCAAGCTTCTCCACTACTTTCAGAAGGAGAGAGCATCTATGCTTACTACCTTCCCTCTTATCTTATGTTGCCTATAACTATCGCAAATGCAGATCATAGACGGTTTAAGGATGGTTAAACAAAACTCATTAGAGCGGACGCGTGACCTTCTACGTTTAATGTGTTTTTTTGCGCATGACTATAAAGTTAGCGGGACGTCAAGATTTATAGAGTTTTTAGAAAGTGACAATCTTTCTAGTCTACATGGGGTGGAAAAGGGTACACCAACGTCCTATCTCACTCAAAGAATGTCTACGTTTGTGTGTAGCGTTACATATATTGTAGAAAATTCGTACCTGATAATAGTGTGAGTGTTTAGTAGGATTTTTGTTGGTCAGTCTTAAAGGAAACTTCGAGCTGTTCACAGTGAAGTGCTGATTGTTTATTATTTAAACATTAGTAAGTTTTTATATTTTAATAAAGTTTATTAATTAAAAAGAAAAACAACAACAATGGAAAATATTATCAAAGCGTGTGAGTTTTTAGAAACTGTAAGTATAATTTTAAATAATTTAAAAATAATTAAAATAACTTTTAGAATTTTTTAATAATATTGTTATTCAATTTCAGCTTACTATTCCTACCATGCAGAACGTAGCAAAAGAGCCGTTATATCGGCTCTTAATTTTAATATTAATATCTGTAAGTATTTTTTTCTTATATATTTATTTATTTATTTATTTATTTATTATCATTTATTTTCAGTTGCAACGATTTGTGGAGGAGAGCAGTTCTCAAGGACTTCAAATCAGAGAGATAAAAGATACTGTTCAACAAGTAAGTATTATTATAAAATTATAACAATTTATATTTTATATCAATATTTAATTGTCTTATCTCTTTTCAGTGGATCAAGGAATCTATGGCGGCCAGAATGATGGCGCATCAAGTCGCGTATCAAATTGACAAGATTGTCAATGATCGCGTCAAGGCAAAATTAGAGCAACATAAGCGTGCGGACGCTATGAGGAGGCAGCAAGAATCCGCTCGATTGGAGCAAAAACGGAAAGCCGACTTAGCTAAAGCGGAGCAAGACGAACTTGCTGCGAAAGTTAAGCGAAGGCTTTCCAGCATAAACAAGATTGCTGTACCATCAACAACAGCCATGGTGAATCAAGGTAATGTGCCATCTTCGAGGATATCAACATCATCTGCGTCGATGACATTATCATCGTCATCAGCAACGTCGAGGTCAACATCACAAGCGACGTCAACAGCAACCTCATCTACAGCAACATCCGCAGGCTGTCAAAGAGGAGACGATACCCAAATCGATAAACCACTCGATTTAACTGCTAATGTAAGTAATTACGTTATAGAAAGAATTAGTAAATTTAAATTAAAAATAATAATTAAAAAATTTTTTTACAGAAAAAAATTCCGTTGGAAAAAAACGTTGAGTGTGTTCGACGGAAAGTAATTTTGATTCCGGCTCAACCAACAATGAGGAAGCCGACTCGCCCCTCTAAGGTCGTCCGATCAAAAAAAATTAAATAACAATAACATTAAAAAGAAAAAAAATTGTATTTTTACTTGAATAAAAAAAGTAATAAATTAAACTAAAATAAAAAATTAATAATGTTTTAATTTACTTAGGATCTATCAGTGCCCCCACCCCCAATCACCTACTCCACCCACCTACATACTCTCCCCACTCACCCACCAACATTCACCTACATAGGTTGGTAAGGTAGGATGCTGTAGAAGTTGGTAGGGTATTTAGTAAGCTATATGATGGTATCTCTCATTCTCCTTCTATAGTAGGGAGGATAGTAAGCTTATGCTGGCTAAGTTTGGGGTCTCAGAGAGGGGGTAGCGTCTCTAGCTTGCTAGGTGCGTACGCCGTTTAGTGTGGATGCTTCACTCTCTCTCTCTATGATTATAGGTAGTTTGTATTAAATGCTAGCAATATATATATCTTATTTTCTTTTTATTGAAAAGCATCGTGTACATTGATATCTTGTTAATTTTAAACTAATTTTTTAACATCACCACTAATTGGATTATATTGTACAATGCGATCGTGTAATATTTAGCAATAGGCTGCAGTATCTTCAGGAAAATTGGTCCGAGTTTCAAATTCTAGGCGAACATCGACTGGAACACTTTTTAATGTTTCATTTTGTTTGGACCAGTCTATAACTATTAACGGCACTTTATTAATGAAATCCTTTTTATTGAGTAACGGCTCGTTTTCTTTACCATAGTAAGCGTTTTGAAAATTAGTATACATATCGTAGAGAACAGCAAACTAATTTTGATTGATATTTAAATTGAGATTTCCATACGGATAACATTGTGAATTGAGAAATAGCTTCACATTACTAATATTACAATGATCAAAATTACTAGAATTAACAGTTGCTGAACTTTTACGTTTAGTTTGAAAAGCTAAAATAACAAAGCGAGACTTTTCCAATTGATTGGAAGTCTTAACACTCCAAACATGCTTTGATGTACGAGATAATTTTGGATACTTATACATTTCCCAAGTACGATAACTCATAGTAATTGCACGATCTCGTCCAATCTGATTGAGTAATTTGATTATTTCTTTGTCTGCAACCATCACATATGGCATCAACCATTCAACCTTAATTAAAGTAATTTTTGTTTTTTCTGAAGCATCAGGATTCCTTACTGGAATACTTAAAATAGCATTCAAATCATCTTTTGATCTTGTGAGAATAAGTTCATGCTTGACATTGACTACAATTTTCCGATAATCTTCAGCAAAGCCCAGCAACATACTGAGAGGGATAGTCTCATCAAAATAACCTTGAGCGTTACATATTAAAACTTCATTGTTATCACCATTCCATCCAGCATTTTCAGCGATAGAGTTTTGACATGTATTGAGTGAAAGCCAATTTTTCATGAGGCTCGTCTACATTTTTCACTTTATCAATTTCAATAGCATTTATTTCATATCGTATTTCCTCGAACAAATGACAGAGGGCGTTGTTAACTAATAAAGTGTTCTCCACTGGCGTAGTACCGTCCGGCTTGGTCAACCGATCACAAATATGAATCATACTGCGTGATGGAAGCAGAGATAAATCTTCATGTTGAATTGCTATATGGATTTCATCACTATTATTGAAATATGATAATGAATAAGGCTGATGCGTATGAACTTCATAATGAGCAATAGACTCATCGAAAGCGACATCTGAATAAATGTCTAGAATTTCCTCCATATTGTTGTTGTTGTTTTATACAGCATAATAATATGCACAATATTTTCTTCCACGATTTTGACGACTTTCAGTCTCAAGCTTTTCAGGAATTGACTGTTCTGAGGTGTGAGCGGTCTGATAGCTCGCTGTTGACTGGTTGTTGATTGACATTTTTGTCTCTTAATATAGCCTCGACCGGACTTTATATTGTAAATGATACCCATTACTAAGATATGGTCTTTATATGTACTCGCACTGTGATGACTTCTCCTCGAAAGTTAACTAGGTTTCCGCCTTGATCAACTATACGAATTTGAAAATGATCAATACTCCTCACAGCGACTGGAAGGTAAATGACTTGAGAGGGAACTTCTATAATCTTATATCCAGGTGGGACTGCTGGGAAAAATTCATGTATAGTATGTACTTTGCGATCGTTTATGTAAGAGCCTGTAGTAATATTACAATCTATACATAAAGCGTTGACTTTGAGAATAGTGACGGGTAAGTCAGAACTATGTATTTTGTTTTCAACGAGCGTGCGTCTAGTGAAGCCTAAAATTGGTCCAATAGAATCTTCTGGTTCAAAATGTATTTTTGGACTGCACTGATTGACACTACGTAAAGTATTATTATTTGATTTCAGGCTAAACGATATACCTTTAGATGCTAATGCTTCTTGGAGAAAGCTTTCAATATCTTCTATTTCGTAGCTACCAGTTGGTAAAGTGATAGCTTCTTGACCTTCAATGTAAAACTTATTATAACCAACGTCAATGTTTGGTATTGAATTAAATGTTAATAGCTCAACTAGACCAAGAACGTATTTCTTGTTTGGTATCAATTCGATCGGTGGAAAATAATATGTTTCGAGTACGGATGATGTTCCTGAGAGACTCAATGTCAGTGTATTCTCTATGACAGATTAAGACAAATGATAGTCATTCTTTGAATGAGTATTTTATATACTAGTCGTCTTTTCTATAGTTTGTTTAAAAGAAATTTGAGACAAAGATGGCCGCAATTATATGTATTAAATTCTTGATATCTAATATAATTATACATGATTCTATTAACTTTGAGATAAAGCAATAGATCTATAGGTGGTTGTAGATTACCAAAACTATCAAAATACATAACCTCATCACCTTTCTTTTTGTATGCCACCCAATGAGTACCTGGTCCACGTTTATCATCTAAATTTACAATAGCTATCTCTTTACATCGTGGTCCATCGGCTGGCAGAGCATTACCCATGAAAACACCTCGAAAATTTGCAATTTTTAGTATTTTAGCATATTTTTTATATCATGATCTGTCAGTGCCTGATTAGGTAAAGTTACTTCGAGCTTTTTTCTTTAAACCTTTTACACTTGAATATGGTTTCAGATGAAGACCATAACCTTTACAATATGGTCCAAATAAAGTCCTTTAACAATAGCAATAGCTTCCATAGTTTCATTATGTCTATGAGCTTCTTTCAATGGATTTTGAGCGGCCTTAGCACTGTTAACGGCTTTTGCTATTGAAGCAGCTCCTCCAGCTAGAGCTCCAGTGGCGCTTAAAGCAGCAAATAATGGAATTAAAACAGGAAGCGCTTCACCAACTTTACTAGGAATAGGTAAAATACGTGGTATATTTATTTTACTTCTACCGTCAGCTTTTTTCACAGCTTCTTTGGCTCCTTTTATAGCCGAGCGAAAAACTACAAGCGCTCGATTGTTAGGCACACTACTTTTCGAGACCGTCTTAATAATTTTATTCAATGTAACTGACGGCTTTTTGATTTTTCTACATTTCTTTCGTGCTTGGCGTTTTTTAAATCCTCTACCTCGTTTCTTACTACATTTATTCATAGCAACACCCATACCAAGCTTACTTTTAACTTTCATCATGTTGGCTACAGTGAAGGCAGCTGCTTTCTCACCAAAACTACTATCTTTGGCTTGTACTCTTTCCCAATCTTTGTTAGCTAGAATTTCGTCAGCTTTATTTCTTGTCGCAATATCCTCCAGATTTTGCGCATAAGCAATATCCTGTTCTTTACAAGCAACGTCAAGTGGATTTTTACCAGGATCTCCACGTGCCAATCGATTGTTCAATTTTGTACCAGGACCACAATACTGATATCCAGGTAAGTGAGCTTCAATAGGCAAGTTATTTATAATCTCGTTTACTAGATCACCACCAGTCTTTTTTTTATAGTACGTGATCATACTTCTTCGAAAGACAGCATGTTAATGAAATAAAAGATATATAAGCAGACTTTTTATACCTAAAAACTCATTCATTGAGGTGTCGATGATGAGTAAACAACATGGATTTCAAAGAACAACCTCTTAAGCCTCAAGTCGTTAATTTCGATAGAGTGGTGGAGACGGAAAAACAAGAAAAAAGACATGGTGAACTATTGCCTAATAGTATCCGTGCCGTTTTCTGCGGACCTAGTAATTGTGGAAAAACTAATTGTTTATTAACATTAATCACTCATCCTAATGGTCTTAGATTTGAAAACGTATATGTCTACTCAAAATCCTGTAATCAGCCTAAATATACATTTTTGAAAGATTTATTAGAGCCTATTAATGATATAGAGTATCATGCTTTCAGCGAGCATGAGACAGTTGTTTCACCAGATAAAACAGAACCAAATTCTATCATGATTTTTGACGATATAGCCACTGAGAAGCAAGATAAAGTAAGAGCATTCTTCTGTATGGGTAGACATAATAAAGTAGATAGTTTCTATCTCTGTCAATCGTACGCTCGCATTCCAAAGCATCTCATTCGAGATAATGTGAATTTACTTGTTTTGTTTCGACAAGATGGCGTGAATATTAAGCACATTTACAATGATCATGTTAACTCAGATATGTCTTTTGAAAAGTTGAGAAGTTTAAAGCAATTTGTTCAAAATGTTGGAGAGATGATAATCATGGGTTTTTGGTTATCGACAGAGACAGACCAATAAATCATGGACGATATAGAAAGGGATTTGATTCTTTTGCTATAAATATAGATGAGTGAGTGGATGAAGATTATTTAACTTCAGAAATTAGAAGCGTAAACATGACTGACTTTGAAAGAGAAAAGAAGGTGCTCGAGCAAATATCCATGGCTCGTAATGCCATAAGACGCAAGTATCAACTATTAAAACGTGGTAAAGCTGATTTAGAAAAGACATTGCATGATACTTTTAAACCTATGGTTGATCCATTGAAAAAACTCGTAGAGGCATCTACTGATAAAAGTATCGCTATTACTGCTGAACAACCAACGAAAAAGAAAAAGAAAATCGAGTTCGATAATGTTTTCAAGTCAGAAGTAGCAACTGACACTCCCTACAAATCTAGATATTTCAATAGTACTGCTAATGAATTAAATTCTAAATTACAACCGCTTGATACTACATTTGAGTCTGCTATTTCTATTGATGATAATGATGAATCATCACTTGATACAACTGCTGTAAATTTGAACAAAAGTAGTTCAAATGTAACGACAGAACAGAGACAACAGCTATTAGATGATTCGATTATAGGAAACTATGTTTGACTATTGCATGAACCTCAGCAGAAAAGTAATTTAGACAAGACATTTGGTTTTCGCTTACATGAAAATACATATGTCATAGGCAATTCTCCAATTTCCTTCCAAAACGATAAGGTGACTGTGAATGATAAAGCATACGAGGTGTGATCAAAAAGTAAGGTGAATTTTTATTTTTCTCAAAAAATATTTATTTATTCATCAATTTTTATTTTATCTCCTTCAAAGTAATCCCCCTCGGATATAATGCACTTGTGCCAACGCTTTTTCCAATCCTCAAAGCATTTCAAAAAATCATTTTTTGTGATCTTGTTTAGTTCATCCTTCGATGCCGTCTTTATCTCCTCAATCGTGGCAAAACGCCGTTCTTTCATGGGCCTCTTCAGTTTTGGGAACAAGAAGAAGTCACAGGGGGCCAGATCTGGGGAATACGGTGCCTGTGGCATCGTTACTGTGTTGGTTTTAGCCAAAAATTCGCGCACAAGCAACGATGTGTGAGCAGGGGCATTATCATGGTGCAAAAGCCAATTTTTATTTTTCCACAAATTCGGACGTTTCTGGCGGATTGCTTCGCGCAAATTGCGCATAACTTGCAGGTAATATTCCTTATTTACTGTTCTACCCTGTGGCAAGAACTCATGATGCACCACGCCCCTGCAGTCATTGAAAACTGTAAGCAAAACCTTTACATTTGATCGAACTTGGCGTGCTTTTTTTGGTCTTGGTGATCCAGAATGCCTCCACTGGGACGATTGAGTCTTAGTCTCGACGTCATAACCGTATACCCATGTTTCGTCACCTGTTATAACCCTGTTGAGTAAATCTGGATCATCGTTGACGTCATTTAGTAGCTCTTGGGCGATGCTCATGCGACGTTTCTTTTGGTCGAAATTGAGCAATTTTGGAACAAACTTCGCTGACACACGTCTTATGTCTAAAACACTCGTCAAAATTGATTGGCACGAACCAAATGAGATGCCAATATCATCAGCAATTTCTCTAATGGTAATTCGACGATTTCCCAACACTATTTTCTTCACTTCTTCAACATTCTCATCAGTTGTTGATGTGCTGGGGCGTCCAGAACGAGGTTCGTCGTCGGTGTCTTCTCGGCCTTCTTGGAAGAGTTTATGCCACTTGTAAACATTTTTTTGGCTTAAAGTAGACTCACCGTATGCCACTTTCAGCATTTCAAGTGTTTTGGAACATTTGATTCCATTTTTCACACAAAATTTAATGCAAACTCTTTGATCCATGTTTTTAGACAACAGAAAATCGTGGAGCACGCAAAACATTTCTAACCTTGATGCCTCTCACAAACAAACCAAACGTACTACAAAGCTGAAATTTGGAACGTATGTTCTAGACGAGTGTACCGACATAACCAAATAAAAAAGTCGAAGATCGAACGGACGTAGCCTGCTAAATTTCAAAATTCACCTTACTTTTTGATCACACCTCGTACAGCAAGACGCCTGGTTTAATGGAACTCCTCTTTCGTAAAGAACCTGATTCTAAATTAATCAGTTCATTGGATATTGAAAATTATATAAAAATTCTCGAAATCACTAACGCTCATCGAAAGAGATACGAAACAAATGGAGAATATCGCAATAAGCATGTAAATAAATTCAAAAAGTATATTGGTCCAAATTTATCTTTGAGAAGTAGCGCTAAGAAGCGAAAATCGACTATTGGTGGTAGAGGTCTTTTCCCTAACTATAAAATATCTAGAAAAGGAACGTTATTTGATTATGTATATTGGAATGATCCAAACGAGCTCGTTGATCGATTGAGATTGCTTATTGCCGAACAAACCGCCGGTAATTCTAGTCATGTTAATGAAATTCATTCAATTATTGAAGAATTACGTGAAGCTGGCTATATATATAAAGAGAATCCTAAATATTACTCAGTAATAAAATGAGTGTTGATGTGTTTGGACGTATATTGAATAAAAAAAGGAGGATAATCGAGGTACTCCTGGTATATGGTATAATATCACTGAAGACGGACAATACGATGCGAATGACAAAAGAATTGGTTATATAGCCGATACTCAGGCGAGTAACGATGCTGTAAACTTAGGAACGTTGCGAAAAACTAGTGAAGCTAACGTCGCTACGCTTACGACTACAATAAATAATCTTAAAAAATCTTTAAATATAATAAGAATAGAATTACGATCGTATGGAGAAGCGATTCAATATTTACAAGCAAATAATAATGATAATAATAAGGAGAAAGAAATAAGGATTAGGCCGTCTGACTTTTCATTCATTCAATTATAACAAATAGATTGAAATAATGAAACATCAAAGAGTGGTGGATGAGTTACATAAAGCAGCACGTCGAAACTATCCCCGTAGAAAAGTTGATGTACGCGGAATAGATGAAACATGGCAAGCTGATCTTGTAGAGGTGCAAGGCTACTCGAGAGAGAACAAAGGCTTTCAATATCTATTAACTGTCATTGATATATTTTCAAAGTACGCTTGGGCAGTTCCTGTGAAACAAAAAACTGGTGTAGATGTTGCTTATGCAATGAAGTCTATATTAAAAAAAGGACGTACTCCTTGAAATCTACATGTGGATTATGGCAAAGAATTCTAAAATTCAAATTTTCAAAGACTAATGACAAAGTATAAAATAAATCTATATTCAACCTATAGCAATCTTAAGGCAACTATTTGTGAACGTTTCAATCGCACGCTAAAAAATGTCATGTGGAAAAAATTCAGTCTTCAAGGAAATTACAAATGGATCAACATTCTAGCTGATTTATTGAAATCTTAAAATAATGGAAAACATCGTACGATAGATATGAAGCCAAAAGACGTAACTAAAGAGAATGAAACGCAGGCGTTGAGACGATTCTCTTACGACCGACGTCTTTTCGTTAAGAGCCCTAAATTTCAAGTAGGCGATAAAGTACGTGTGAGCAAGTATAAACACGTTTTCGAAAAAGGATACACTCCTAACTGGTCTACTGAGATTTTTACTATTCAACGAGTTGTGAAGACAAAGCCTATCACTTATCATTTGAGAGATTATAAAGGCAATCCAATTGTTAGAGGTTTTTACGAGCAAGAACTACAGAAAGGTATGTAACCTGATGTATATCTCATTGAAAAAGTTTTAAGGAAACGTGGTAATCAAGTATACGTTAAATGGTTGGGATTCGACAATTCGCACAATTCATGGATATATAAGACTTTATACGTATGAAAGAATAAAGATGTTTATGTAAAGTGACTTTTATTCAAATAAATATCATAATAATAATAAATAATTTTTTTTTTATTTTAATGGTAAGAGCCCCAACCTTCGCTCTCACCTGCGAGGTACTTTCATTTGAGCATCATCACTTGTGAGTCCATTAGAACAAGTCGAAACCTGCTTTAGTAGAAACACCTGTGACTCATTTACCTCTCCACAATACGAGTATATTTTATAATAAATTTATTGTACATACTTTATTGAAATAAAGATTTTTTTTGTAATAAGATAACATTGATGTTACATTAAATAATAAATTGAAATCTACCAGTGCTATGATATTCAATCTGTAAACAATATTTTTGTACATGATCTGAAAGTAATATATAAAGATCATAATGTTTCATGATGGCTCTTGAAATTCATTCTGGTAAAATGAGTTGGAATTCACAATCGAGCTCGAGAATGATTCGATTGTTATCTTCTTCCTTAAAGTTTGTTACTAAATAACAATGATTTTCTTCAAGTTCATAATTTTTCTCCGGTAGTGGATCAAAGGGCTTCATAGCTATTTTCTTTAACATTTCTAAGTCCATCTTGCTATCGAAGACTTGAGAATAGTGGAGAAGGAAGTGGATACTACTGGTAATGATTCTTCTAACAGAATGACGTTTTCCGAGCTCTTCTCTCTCTCTTAAGACCTTTACCCCACTTACACTTTTTCTAGTCGGCACGGCCGCCTCCCTCCACTTGCTACTTCTTCCACCTCCACTTGCTGCTTCTTCCACCTCCACTTAGATTTTTAGTTTGTTAAGTGTATATACTATACAATGATTTTTTAGAATAGTTTCAAGAATATGATTCTTCATTATTATACGTTTTTTAAATAGTACTCGCGATATTATACTACTTAGTTGCATAATACGACGTTGGAAGCGTTCTCGATCTCGTGCAAACTGCTCCCACACTCCTTTCCTCGAGTCTTTGTCTTCAATAGGAAGATGATGAATTTGAATATTATCCGAGAACCATACATACTTCAAAGCGCGAATGCTCTTCTTGTTTCTTCTAATAGGCGCCATGATGAATCACAAGAGGATAGTCTTGCTATAGCTATTTCTTCTCACTGAATGATGGTAAAGCAAACTATGCATCCTTCTTATAATTATATTAGAACTCGAATGACTGCCCTCTATCGGAACTTAAGGTTAATTATAGGAATAGTTAGAGCCCCAACCTTCGCTCTCACCTGTGAGGTACTTCCTTTCGAATCAACGCTCATGAGTCACCTTTACATTGAGATAAAATTCAATGGAAAGGGCTACATTAAGAACTTTTTTTTTTTTACCTCTCCACAAAAGGAAATAAGAGGATAGTTAAATAAAGGAAAAAAGACTATTCAATTAGATATATTTTTTTTATTATTCATAGTGTAGCTATTTACATAAGTATTATAATACAATTAATTACTATTCGTTGAAAATACAATTATGTTTAAATTCGAAGTTTGAACCGACAATATGGTAAATAAATAACTCATCCTTCACACTAGTCTGATGTAGGTTGTTGAACATTTCTTCATCATTTTCGAGTACTATGTTAACCCTTTTAGGCAGAAACACATCAAATTCGTCATCAGTTGTAATAACAACGCTAAATCCATATTTCATTGTTAATGATCTAACTTTAGTAACTTGATATAATGTGTTCGATGTTAGTTGGGACATTGCCTTCCGAGGAAGGAAAGTCGTCTTGGAAATTTTATTTATTGCTGAGAAATCCATTCTGTAAAATAAAAAATTAAAGAATTAATTATTTATTTATTTATTACTAAGGTATTAATAAACTAAAATTATTTAAATATCTTACTTGTTTTAATAGTTAGTGGAAGATGTATTAGAGGTAAGACTGTTGCTTGAGTGAGAGCTGAGCAACTATTTCGAACAAGAGTGAGCTCTTAGTTTTATAAGTGGCATCCCCACTCTTAAAGCTCAAGCCGCCATCGCCACTTCCCTCACTTTCAATCTCCCCTTTCTCATGACTCTTCATCTAAAACCATTCTCCCACTCTGTAGACTCAGATATCCATTGTTTCTCCCTCTCCATTACTAGTCATCAGCGCCATCTAGTAACTGTCGAAGGAGTAGAATTCTTTCGCTAGTGCTGCCCTCTAGAATTATTTTCTTCAAATCTGAATCTTTTCATATTACTATTTTGTTCTATCACTTCGTCTTCTTCTCTATACCTCTTTCTTCGTAGCTGTTCAACTCTTTCTTTCATTTCAGTAATTTCGAGAGTTTTATAATGCCCCCATGGAAGTGTGTCCGGATTATTATCAAAAATACATCGTTTATCATCATGAGGGCTTAGTGCTGTCTTTTCCTCTCTCTCTGTTATAATTGATATAATTTAGATCGAATATTACATTAAGTACGTTTAATAATTTCCATTTCGTTTAAACACTTTCGATAATCTGAGTGAGTTATTGTATTTTTTACTGTATGTTTTTTCACTCTTTTTGCCTTTTTCAAGGGATCCCTATTTATTATTTCAATACTGTATAGTTTACTTCGTAACCCAATGTACTCCTTCATAATAGCAGCATTGCACTCATCCTTCATAACACCAAGAACTTTTTTGTTAGCTAGAGGCATTCCAAATTGATTATCAGCAGGATAGTCCGATGTGTCAAATTTATCAATGTCTACTTTCATGATCTCATACATATCGACATCTTGAATTTCATAAATGAGGCTGTCAGTATCAGTATAAAGTAATTTACATTTTTCACCAATTCGTTGCTTCATGTAACCATAATGAAAGTCATAGACTAATGTTTTTGAAATATCTAATACACATAGACCGATGTATATAGGTTTTTTAATACTGATAGTTGTCCACGATAATTGAATAGCTCCTAAATTTTCATGAAAGATGGAACTACTATGGAAATTTGGTTGGGCAATTCGAGCTTCAGCGCCATATCTACCTCCCCATTGATGGATCAGTTTGACATCTTTTCGTTTTCTTTCGTCTTCCATTGTTTTTCCATATACTGCACTAATCATAAGCTTCGAAAATAATTTTTCAAACTCATTTTTAGCTTGCTTTCTTTATCAGTATTTGAATCAACATATGGTTTCAGCCATTGTTTTTGTTTGAATTCTAGCTCTCTATATATCTTTTTGAGTTTTAGTCCATATTTGAGAGCTTGTTTTAACGCTCTATAATGAATAACGTATCGTTCTTTATCATAAAGCGTTGTCAAAAGTTTTTTCTGTTTTGATCCGGGTGGTTTAGTATGTTCAGGACAAAGAGGTAGGTCTTTATGTTCATCATGCAGCTCTTGTGGATACTATAGATCTACTTCTAAAATATAGCCTACGTTGCTATCATCAGAGATATTGAAAAAATTTGACATATCCACATTTGAAACCCATTTAAAGCCCTCAAATGGTAGTGATTGAGTCATAGCCCAACCATAATGGTTGTTTACTTCATAATACATTAAAAAATTGTTTGGCTCATCCTTATTGAATTCTTCACCCATATATTTATTGTTTGCTTTTGAAAATCGATTGCAGCATTGACTAATACCTCCACGAATACCTTTTTGAATGAATAAAACGATATCTATATCTATTAATAGTTCAAGCTTCATATTTGTATATTTTAACATCGCGTCCCATGTTAATCCAGGGGTAGTGTAATAATGAGCAGGATCGAGATCATATGCATTCTTACAGGTTGATCGAAATATCTCAAAAATATCAGCTAGTAAAAGTACATCAGTTTTCAGATAGAGATCAGAATACATTCCTAAATCTATTTTCTTCCAACTACTACCGAAAATATTCCATACGTTTTGAGCATGCTTGTATTCTTCAGTAGGATTATCACTATCTGTCAATTAACTATGAAATTTTTCAATATATGGTAACTCTGTCTCAGTTAGTCTATTTAAATTTTGTATGTATTCATATGGGAAAACTCCTTTTCTTTTGAGTAAATTAATCTGTTCTAAAGTGTAATTATCTTTCAGAAATTCTCTCTGTACAATATCTAGCTGAGGTAAATAACATGCTAATTTATTTAGAGATGTAGGCATAAATCGAAAGGAATCAATGAAACGAAAGCTAATTCGACTGTGTGCAACTTCTTTTGTGAAGGATATGTATCGCTCCTTGTTTTCAGCGAGAACAGAGATCTTTCCTTCAAATTCTGAGTTAGTGGCAATTTCTGTTATAATAAAATGTGAGTCATAGCCTGTAAAGTTATGAAATACGACTGGTATGAAAGCAGCATTTTTATAATTCAAATTGCAATGATTGTGAGCTACACCTCTAAATTTTCCTGTTAAATGACAATGATCACGAACTCGTTTTTGGTTATCTTGAAAATATTGGTTGCAACTTTGACATCTTCTTGCCCTTTTGAATGTCTGTTCATTAATAAATGATAAATCCATTTTTATTGCACTATTATATATCTTTTCTAACTCAATCACTAGGGACTTCAATTGCTTTATAAACCATAATGCTGGTGATTCGTCTTCATTTAATTTTTTTTCTATATGACTTATATATCGACTTACTATCATCATAACGGCATTTTACATATAATCCAATGCTATAGGCTTCATGTTCTTGGAAACTATGTCTCTTAACATTGAGATTTCTATTCGAATCTTCTATAGGTTTTAACAGACATTCAAAATCAGCGTATATAATAAATGGAACTTCTTCTTTATGCTTAAAATTTTTAAATTCTAAAGTAGCATCGTCAGGTAAATTAATCCGACACTTATTTATTTTGGAACTGTCAACTTCATGAGATTTCAAATTTTCCTCGTTAGTAAAATAATGATTGCAACTTTTTCAAAGAAAAAATTTTTTCAGTATGTTGAGTAACTTGTCTACGAATGAGAGCAGATAAAATTTTAATCCATACGTAGTGAGTTTCTAATTAGAATTTTTCATCATCTATTGATATTCGTAGTGTATTAGTATCATTTTCATCAAAATATTCGTTTTGTATTAAGAGTTAGTTCACATGTTTAGTCTGTTTTAATTTCGTTCTATAGCACGGTGAGACTTCATATTTCAATCCATATTTTTTTAGTATATATAAATTTACACTTATATTATTCAACTTTTCAAATTTAGTTATACTTTTTATTTTTACAGGGAAGCTTATACCATCAAAATTCAGTTCATTCTCATAGGGCTTGTATTTAATTACTCGGTTTGGATTTCTAGCAACTGGATGAAGGCATGAAAGTATAGCCCATTTAAAACATTCATTGTCTTCATTTTTAACATTAACACAGGCTCTTTTATTATCTATGCTTGACGGTAATGGTATATACGAGCATGGTTTTAATGGATTATACTTATTTATATTAATAGTGAGACCAACAATAGTTTTTAACAACCAGCCTGTGTCTCTTTCTTGAAATTCTGTGTTTAAGTACAATATCTTTAACGTTATTTTGTAACCATCTATCAAGATCAGTAGTCTTATAAATGCAACCATTTTCTGTATTGAAATATTTGATTTGAATATCTTCTTCTTGATTTTTCTTTATGATAAATTGTGATGCCATTTCTGTATTTATTTATAAGTTATTATGGATAGCACTAAATTGAAGTATTTTAATTTGTAATAGTTGATTTGCGGCAACTAGAAATGTTTTTATATCTAAATGATGTTGATTAGCTATACAGACTGTACTAATTCGATTTTCAAAGGCTGAATAAATTGGTCTCCAAATAACTCCATCTCCTAGAATTTTATCCTGAATAGCTGTTAATGGTTGTATACTTCCACCAACTTTTATAGTTTTACTTAAATTGACTTCAATAGAATTCAAATGACAAGCACAAGTTTGACACCTTTGTCGAATTGCTCTACTTAAATCAGATCGTTTCATAAATTCATTAATTGAAATGATAGCATTAATTGTTAGATTTCTCCATCTAATACAATCGTCTGTATCTAAATCGTTCGAATGGTTATAAGCTTTCCATAAATTTTTAATTGTTTCTTCAAAATAGGCGATAGAAGTCATGTTGTTAGTAATCTAGTTTTTATTGTCTTGTACAGTCACTTGTCTATAGTTGTATAAAGGATTATTATGATGAAAGGATGGAAAAGGTAGTGAACAGCTCTAAAATAAACTTGTTCTCAGTTGGTAATAAATATTGATTTGTTTAACAAATCAATAAGGATTCAACTAACTACTGCGGAACTACTTGCAAATGGCATAAGGTAAGGCAAGCTTACCTCGCAGGCTGTCTCGAGAGACTCCGCTCTTTTGCTAGACCAAAGCGGCTTTTAAAGGTTAAGTTAGGGCGCTGTCAGCAAACTGAGGGCGCTGCCAGCAAACTGAGGGCGCTGCCTACAAAGTGTGGGCGCTGTAGGTAGTACATAGAAGGGTTAGCTCAAACGAAAGAGTGGGGGTGAACCGACTGTAGCACCATCTAACTTATTAATTTAGTATTAAAGGGTTTATATATAGATCTTTAGAATAAAAATATACTCATTATTGCTTTGATATACGATTCAGCTCACATATCATAGAGAATAATGGGATTTATACTCGAAGATGGACTATATTTAAGATATTCAAGGCTTCCAGAGTCCTAATAATACTTTTATTTGTAAGGAGTTTGCCTATTTACCAGTATGTTCTAATACTTCACCTACAGTACTACTTTTTAAACCTCCATATCATTGGCTCAAACTGTCTATTGAATATCAAAGTGTTAATAAGTGGTCATACGTTAATAAGTTAAACATCAGCATGGTGTTTATTTTTATTATCGTTAATTAACAATGATTTTATTTCAAATATTTAATAAAATCAATTTTATAGGTATATTATGGAGAAATGGTATTTTACCATATAATTTTTTAAATCGTACTATACGTAGTCATTTACAAAATTGTAGAAATATTTATGTGAAAATATTACAAAAGAAGCAATGGCTCAAAAAAATTATTCCTGAAAAGTAGGTTCAAATAATATACAATAGTACAAAATTTTAAATTCGAATTTAATTAGTTTTATTTAATTACAGAAATATTTTAGATATCGAAACTGAAATGAGATGTCCGCGATTGGAAGATTTAAGTCTTAAATTTAAACCATCATGCATATATCATAGTCAAAATCGCGAGAATATAGTATGTGCTGCAGTAAATACACAAATGATACACGATTGGATGATGGAAAGACAAAAACAAGCAAAATCAAAAGAGATCGACACAGTCGAAAGATTTACAGATGACTATAATTCATATAAAAATTTAACTGAATATTTAAAAATAGCTATGTCAGACACTGAACATAAAGATTATAGACAAAGTGTACTCTATTCAATGTATAATTAAAAATAATAAATATTAAATAAATAATAAATGTGTGCTTATTTAAATAGTAAAATAATCATAACGATTGTAAGAAAGGGTGAACGGATGGGAATAAGGTTCTCTCCTAGCAAAAATGTTTAGGAGGAACATCTCAAGGAGGTGTCAGTCGAGCGACTGCATTCGTAGTCTCTATCATTCTCACGAAAACAGTTCCTTTCGTGGAGAGAGCACGTATTTACTATAGACGGCATACGCTCCCCTCCGCGCACCATGGTCCATACTTAGCTAGAGCGTAGGAGAGAGAGAGAGAGAGAGAAAGAGAGAGCATACGTTTACTACTATAGTAGCGCATATCCATCAGGCCAGAACTATAGACAGCATGCGCTCCCCTCTTCCTCCGCACGCTCAGGTCCTATACCAAATGTATGCGTGTGTAGCTAATATACACAATATGCATCCTCTAAGGTACATGTGGCATTGGCTCTAGTTGTAGAACGCTAGCCTGCCAACCCAGAGGACTCCGGTTCGATTCTCCGGTCTGTCTCTTCATTTTTTTCAATAAAATCGTTGCTATTTTCTATTCGTTTCATTCTCAATGTAGCAAGTAAATTGTTAATAATATATATTTATAACTTTAAAAAAAAAACATTTAAATTTAATTAGACTGAAAGCACTAGGTATAGCGTCCCTAGGGACTAGGATCCCTAGGGACTAGGAGCCCTAGAAACCTTCCTCAAAAATTATAAACAATTATTAACATTAATAATAATAATTAACATGGAAGGGTTAGAGGCCAGGGAATCAAAGGGTTAAACCAAGGGACCCCCCCACGAATATTGTTAATAATAATTGTTAACAATAATAATTATTATTAACATGAAAGGGTTAAGCCAGGGGGGCCAAAGGGTTAAGCCCGGTGTGGTCAAAGTATTACAGACCCCCCACAGGTGTGCTGGAACATACATTGCTATACTACTAACGATACTACTTTTCCCGGAACTACTTTCATTTCGGCGTATGTAACCCCTTGGCATTATTACTATTATCCAATTTTGGCGGCATTTTACTATTATTCGACGGGACTAAAATATAAGAAGGATTCGGTAGACTGATACTTGTATTAATATCAGTTATGGACTGTGTAGTGGACACAGCTTCGGTCCTTTTCTTTTCTATTCTAGTTAGTGAATTGTTTCGATGCAAATTTTTATTTGTATTCCGGTTTGAAGTAAAAACGTCTTCATTTTTTGCTATATTAGGAAGTGACTCGATTGATCGTTTTAAATTTCAAGTTTTGCCTATAGTCCAACTAAGACTTTTATGTTTCATTTGACTACGCGTATAACGTTTATTATCTTCGTTATCACTCATAAATATTACTATGTGTGAGAAAGAAAAGACAGAGGAAAGAAAAAAAATTAAAAGATAAAGTTCTTTTCTATTTTCTTAATATTGAATTATTTTAGGCTTTAGGTCCTAAAAATAAAAAAATTATACAAAGGAATCAACTTTACTAATTTTATTATAAATTTATATTACACAACTTACAGGGAATTTTTGAATTGCAAAATACTATTTAAATTAGATGTAGGAGGGTTCGTTAAGGCTTCTGGGAATGGAGGAACTTCAGGCTTAATATTTTTTTTATTTTCAAATTTTCTATTGGGCGTAAAAAGTTTTTGTATAATTTTGTAAACCTCGGAGCTTACTTTTGTACCATCCTTTAGTATTTTAAGTTTCTCGTCACTTTTTACAATTTTAATAACAGAATCTTTAATATTATGCTTTTTTTTTAAACTTTGATTTTTGCAAAACGGTATTTTGTATTCCCTCCTAAATATTCGTTGACAACGAACACACATTTCCGAGATAACAAAATGTGGACGTAAACATCTTCGAAATTGGGTGACCTTTTCTTCTATCGTTGCAGGCAAGTTACTTGATGAAGGTGCAGGTTGTTTGGGTAGATCCTGTACCTTTTCTTTTGGTGTTGACCAAATCTCTATCGGGCGAGCAAATTCTGTTTTATTCTGCCTAAATATCTCTCTTAATCCATTTTTATACTCGTCCTTGGGCAATCCTAATTCGTGCTTTCGAATCTTTCTCCCGAGAGCTCTTCGTTGTGTTTTAGTTAGCCGTTTTCTGGTTGTTCTATATCCTAATTCGACTAAAACAATATCGAAAATACCAAACACTTAAATTTAATAGGGATAAATTTAACTATTACGTACTAAATTCTTAATCTCGACTTTATTTTTAGGCTAACTCCCACACTTAATATTTTTCTTAAATAAAGATTTATTAATCTAATGGATTTTAATATCTAAATATTTTATTTCCCCTTATAATTATACTTTTCGTAATTTCTTTGTTTTTATTTGACGTTTAAGAGTATTAACTTGTTTTTTTAATGATTTATTTGATTTACGAGTAATTAAATCAACACAAATATTAGCTAAGCTAGCTATTTGATCGATCCTATTCTTATTTTCAGATTCTAATTCAATGACACGTTTGTAAAGATTATGGCCGTTAGAATTTATTTTTGCAATTGCGGAATCGTGTTTATTTACTACGTCAATAGTTGTTTCTAAGCCTTCGTTTATAGACACGATATCTTCAACTGCTTGTTCAAACGTATCAATTATACCGTTTGTACGTAGAATTATGAAAACCGACAAATGGTCGCATAGCTAAACGAAAAGAGAGAGAAAAAAAACTGTATGTGAACGTTTTATTATACAAGTCTTTTTATTATAAAAATCTTATTTTTACAGATATATTACGGTAATTCATTCCTTAAATATAAATTTTGATTCTTGAAAAAAAGAATTTTATCTTTATTATAACTCTTGAATGTTATTACTTAAACTTTCTATGATTTTCCTTAAATTTTCAAAAGAAAATCCTTGTTTATTTTATTATTATTATTATTATTCACCATTGATTAACTAAAATAAAGCGAACAACTTTCTCAATTAAACGCTTCATTCTTTGATACTATTTATTTCAAAATTATTTAATTTACTTATAACAAGCAATTTTCTTATTTACATTTTTCTAATTTGCAAAATATTTATTTCAAAATCTCTACTTTTATAGTATTCTTCTCAACAAGTTTTCTAAAATTTCTTTTAAACACAATATTCTGTAACTCTTTTATTTTTACTCCGAGTTTTATTTATTTATTTATTTTTAAATTTTCTTCCGCAAGATTTCTGATTTCTCTAATTAATTTTTATTTTTGTAGGAAATTAATTCCTGTTATAATTTTCGGGTTTTCTCTAAACTGAAACAAATTTATTTTCTATTTTCTTGATTAAATCAGTGAATTTCTTTATTAATTTCAATTTTTCAAAAATTTATATTTTCAGTTTTCAAATTTAAATTTTATTCTTTCTTTATTTTTCATAAATTTCTAATTTCACAAAAGAGACTTTTTTAAGCACATCGAATTTACGTTTCTTTTTACTCTAAAATATCACTGGTGCAATTCAAAAAAGGAAACCCCTAACAGTTTTCTTTCGCAACAATTTAATCACTCCGGGGCCTCCAAAATTTTTATGTGACCTCGAAGTCACTCTCAGGTACGCTTGGAGTAAGCGTAGACTCAGGGTTGCTCTGATTTGGCTTGTGCGTAACACTTTAGCTGGACGAGCAATATTGTTGCTCTAGAAACTCCTAATTATGGGGGTAATAATAACCGAATGTTATTATGAACACACCAGACTTCTAGCTTAATGTGCTCTTAAGGGGGCTTGAATGGAAATCCACCAGACTCAGGCTTAATGGATCTCCGAAAAGTGATAACTATTACAGAAGGAAAGGATAGCCAAATAAATTATGTAACTTACTCTTTTTTATATATTTCGAAGTAAGGAAGATTTCTTTCTTAAAAGTCACTCTTGCTCTCTCTATCTTGCTTTCGCTCTCTCTAAATCCGGCTAGTTTCCTTCGGGCTGACGATGTTTCTTAAAGTAGTTTTGGCTCCTTGAACTTGAATTCGACTTTACTAAATTTCACTGAACTGCTTTAATAACTTGAACTGGAATCTGAGTTTATTAATTTCCACTGAACTTTTTAAATAATCTGACTTTATTAATTTTGACTAAAGTGCTTATCGCGGCCTTGTGCAGGGCTTTTTATAACCTGGGGGTGGTTGGGTGGAGATTCTCTTCTTCAGGCCCATGGAGTGATAAACTCAAAGTTTACCGCATTGGCCGAAGAATTTTCTTGGCCGAACCGGAATACATAATTGGTCGGAGGGCGTGAGTTTTCAGAGAGAGAGGGCGGTTCTTTTCTAAACTTGGATCCTTTTCTCCAGAGATGGAGAAAAGAATGAGGAGAGCCATAAATAATTATTTATAATAGAAGGTGAAAGGTTAATTTTTATAATTTCAATATTTCTATTTAATTCTCTGAATGGTAAAAAAATTTTTTTGTCTTCTTAACAGAAAAGAATTTGGTGGGAAAAATTAGAACGGGAAACAGATTCCAGTTTCATGGCCCTCTTCTCTCATCGGCATCTCAGCGTTCACGTTTTCGGAGGCTGCATACACTTCATATGTAAGCGCGAAGGTACGAAGGGGAGAATAGCGTATTGAAAAAAATGAATGCACGCTTGTATAAATTTAGACTATAGATTCTATTGCTTAGGGACTATCAAGAAGAATTTCCCTGCGTACTCGGCTCGGTTCCCACAATTCATGGAAAGCGGTTTCAACTCTGCCGTTGGTCTTAGAGAAATTATTCTTGTGAAATTTAAAAATTTTAATCGTACATGGCCCGCCGTCACAAAAACATAAAAACATTTTTTTTTAAATATTCAAAATTTTGAAATTTTCGAAATTGTTTTTTTTTTATTTATTTTGATAATTAATCTTTAAAAAATACAAAATTGATTAAATTATAATAAATATAATATAAAATTGAGTAAAAAAAATAAAATTATTGATTTTTATAAATAATTCAATTGAGTTTAAGGAACAAAAACCTTGTTCCCTTAATTCTTTTAAAATTTCAATCAATAGGTTCAGGAAAACCGTTAAATCGATCGATCTACTAATTTAGGGGTACCTTTGGAATACATTACTCTGTAAAATTTTCTTTTAACCTAAGCTGTTCCCCCAATATTGACAAAGATACAGTCGATCCATCAAAAAATCGCAAAATGCCATTTTTTTTGTTCCTTTTTCACGTTAACGTTATAGGTGGAAAAATATTTTGTTATAAATTAACCATGACATATTTTTGTAGAAAATGTTGTGCAGAAAAAGAAATTCCCTGTCCGGTCACTGGGCAACCAGTAGTTCCAGAGATATCGGCAGTTGAGTGAAAAAGGATCCTTTTGAATTCAAAATTCGACATCTCGAAGATAAATTGTCATATCCAAGTTCTGTAAAAAGTAAAATGAAGCTGAATACACAGGCTATGCCAACTATTCATTGATATAACTCGGAAAAATTCTTCCATGCCCGTAGAGCAAAAAAATATGTAAAACATTTTGAAAATTTTGTGTTCGTGTTTAACTAAGGATTGAATGGCTACAAGTTCTCTGAAAAATTTGGAAAGCAAAATATTCAAAAGCTAGAGTCTTCAAGCTTCGAAAGTTTTGTTTTTATTTCCTGAGCGACCATTTTTCACTGAAATACAGCCTGTTGAAAATCACAAAAATATTTCGATAAATTAGTTCCTTTAATTTTTGCGAGAAATCTATTTGATCAATGTTGATTAGTAAGGAAATGGAGATTCTCGTAGATATTTTGAGTCACTGCATCCAAATCTGATGTCTGTTAACCCTACAAGGTCACGATAAAGGTCAATTAGTATAAGTGTACTGCAAAATAATATTAGCACTACATGCATATGGTAATTATTTGCACTTTTTATTGACAATTTTACATATTATATTGTAATAGCAATAACTAATTATCATTTTTGTTCTTCAAGAAACCACAGAATAATACAAGTTTTTCCGTAATTGCTCCGTCCTGCTGGAACAACATACGTGGTTTGCAATGCATCATTTTCAAGCAGTTCAGGTCATTCGTTTTGTAAGAACTGTAAGTAGTTTGATTTAGATGATCAATAATAATCAATGCTACATCACACATTCAAGCTCCAACGATGTTGGTAATCAATTTGTTAAAACCAATGTGGATTTTCAAGGGCCTAGTAGTGATAATTATATCGATTTATTTGGCCGATATTTTCAACTGTTGCTTCGTCACTAAATAAAATATAAAGGATTCAGTCGTATCATCTCTTATGCCGATTTGCAAAATATTATTTTCTGTAGAAAATCACCCATTAATTATTGCGTCAACCTAATGTGGTACGGATAAAAGGTATGGTGAGACAATATTTCTTAAGCAGTAGATTTAAAAATACCTAATTCTCTCTCAATTTGTCGTAAAGTAGCATACGGTTTCATATTTACGGAATTCAACACTGTTAATATTTGCGCATCGTCTCTTTCAGATACATCCACTTTAGGTCGTCTTCTATTTGAAGGTACCTGGCGTTGACGAACTAAATAATATAATAATATATTATCTTGCAATCTGATGATCACTTGGATGTCTTACCTGTGAAAAACGTTGACGATATAAATTTGCTATTTGAGAGTACTTGCCTTGTCATTTGCCAAGTATCAGAACGATGTTAATCATTTTAAAATGATTGTCCTAAATTGTCCTGATAATCACGAAAACAAAAAAGTAGGTAGATCATTTTTATTTTGAAGAAAGCATAAAAAATAATTTAGACAGAACTTATTCATTTCTCAGTAAAAAGTTACATAGTTATTATATTATTCAGCAAAAAATCACATGTAGTATTGAAAAAAACATCTTCCGTTTACAGAAATCGACTTACCTTAATACGTAGCAGTTTTAGTTGGGAACTTTATTTTATTTGAGGGTACTATTGAAAGTAATTTACAGGTGTAATTGGAAATGGAAAAAATAAAATACAATTATAGTCAGGATGCAATCCATAGTTACCATCCCACTACTCCTATAAAATCATTAACTTTGGTAATTTTTAATTTCGGCCTTTCAAGAGCAGTTACTTAAATGAATTACTCTAAATTGGATGTTGAATGTTGAAATGATTTTGAATTTAGTAACAAATCATACTGTATTGAAATTACCAAAGTTGAAATGCAAAAAATTAGTTAGTAACATGAATTTAGATGAAAACAAAATAAAATCATTGCATACCAAACGAAATAGAAAAGAAAAACTTCAACTGCAAATTAAATCAATTTGACGTAATGCAAGTGTAGAATTCGAATATAGTCACTACAAATGACTTAATTTCATTGTTAAATGCTTTTTCGGTATATATTTGTATGCTTTACTTATTTTCTGTGTTCACGTCAATAATGAAGTCTTTTCTTTCCGCGAGCGACTCGACTTTATACACATCTTACCGAAAGAAAGGCTGTAATCAAATTTTAATGAAAGTTTGATTTTTTTTTCTAAAACGTATAAGCAATTGTATGTTAAAGATGAAGTAACATCAATATAGGAAAAAAATTACCAATTTTTTTGAAAAAATCAAACACTACTGAACACGATGAGACCTTTGACAATCGGTAGACAACCGTCAGGACCTCTGCCACAGCTCAAACGCATTGATGTAGTACTATACAGAGAAATACAAGTACAGTAATAAACGAGGCAGTGAAGATTACATGGAATAGGTGCAATCGCCTCAATTACCTCCTGGATAATGTAAATAAAGACAGAAGGAAAGAAAATACATAGAGTAACCAGAGAAACCAGCTTCGAATAAGTCGCTGTCTATCAAAGACTAACTTAACGACAGAAAAAAGCCATAGAAATTAGTTCAGAAAAGTTTTCTACTTCTTGAAAAAATATTTTGAAATACTGGATAGCGTATCTATAGGGAGATTAATTAGTTTTGAGTAAAATCCCTAAACTCATGTGCCTTCAATTGATTGAATAATATGTTGCAAAACGTTCAGAATCGATTTGTGATTACCATTATATAAGCCTTAACGATATGATACGGATTCGGACCCCCCTTACCCTAGCCTGCAAAGTGTAATGGACAGTGAAAAAAAAATACCATTCGAAACATCTCTAATTGAACCCTCCAAAAATGCTCAATATTTTAATTGAACCCCTTCAGTTGTCCCAAAAAAAATTAAAAACTATGATGATTTTTTCGTTTTTGGCAACTGCGATATCTTTAGTAATACTTAATATTTTTGCAAAAGAAACAAGGCAAAAAATTGAACCTTTGCTCGTTTTAATTGCACCCCTCTTACTTTTTCAAAATTATTAATATATATGTCAAAAACAACAATCTAACTTTATTGTATGTTCTTTCCAAATAACCCAATAACCTAATAATCTATTTGAAAAGAACATACAATAAAGTTAGATTGTTGTTTTTGACATATATATTAATAATTTTGAAAAAGTGAGAGGGGTGCAATTAAAACGAGCAAAGGTTCAATTTTTTGCCTTGTTTCTTTTACAAAAATATTAAGTATTACTAAAGATATCGCAGTTACAAAAAACGAAAAAATTATCATAGTTTTTAATTTTTTTTGGGACAACTGAAGGGGTTCAATTAAAATAATGAGCATTTTTGGAGGGTTCAATTAGAGATGTTTCGAATGGTATTTTTTATTTTTACTGTCCATTACACTTTGCAGGCTAGGGTAAGGGAGGTCGGATTCGGCCGTATTACAATAAACAAATACCATCATACCTATATATCGAATATGACATATTTCATATTAACTGTAGTAAAAATAACTATAATTTAACTTATACTCATATTTATACTAAAAAAATATGAAATGATCAAATATATAAAAAAATATAATTTAAATAAAATAGAGATCTCACGATATTAGGATTAATTTTTTATTTTTATTTATACTGTAATAGTAATCTTCAAAATATTTTTACCTCATATACAGAGAAATTGTTATTTTCTCAAATTGATGTAAACTTTTAAAATTCTTAACATTTTATCTGGTGGTTCGTTGATATGGTTTTGTATCACAGCTATATATCTCGGTTAAATTACTCTAAATATTAAGATAAAATCTCTAAATATTAAAAATAATCATCATATTAATGAAAGATTTGTTTTATGGATAAATACCTAACAAGAAAAGTTATCTAGTCATTGAACGCTAGGAGGAAATATAGAAATGAATGATATCATGTAACCATTCACAGATTCTTTTTATATATTTTACTTATCTTTAGGCTCTGCTGATATAACTTTTTATTAAAAAATTAATATTCAAAATTACATACTGCGTTCCATATTTTAATGGATATATATTTTTCAAATAATAATCTTTTGGTTGTATAGCTAATATTTTAGATTTATGAGTAATATTTGTCAATTGTTGTTTTTCGAATATTATATTTTTTGAAAAATTTTGTAATTACAATTTAGATAAATGAATATCTGAGGAAATAACGAAATATATAAACGCAAATGCAACTTAATAATATTACAAATGATTGATAATGCAGTATTCTTTGAAATTCCTTTGAATATATAATAGTTTGCCTATGATATTTTTTTTCATCAGCACGAATGAGAAAATTATTACATAATAAACTACTCAATGGTTTCTTTTTCTTTTTAAAAGTCAATATCATTAGACATAAGATAATATGATGAAAAATATATATCAAGCAAGTAACCAGGAAATATAAAGTGTATATGTTAGTGAGCAATCTTGGCATTGTTATTATTCTATTCAACTTCATTGTCTTCCGATTTCATTCAAATATACAACTATATTTTGCTTAATTTTGACTGGATTGTCAATGTATATGTATGTATTTAAAAAAGTTCTTAATTGATTACATTATGATCAGTAGGGATATCTTGGTTATCACAGCATTGAATGATATTTTTATGAGATGACGTCATACTGTAGTTAGTTAAACAAGTAACAATATAATTATTAATTTTGAAATAAAACTCATATAAAATACAACATTTGATAATATGTTGCCATTGAATGGCACACTTTGAATTCTTACTAAGAAGTTCAATAAATTCACTATGTAATCTCATTATGCGCAGAGCCTTAAAAGTGCATTGAATGGATTTACTTTTTTCCTGTCGAAACCTGTAACTAATTATTTTAATATTTCTAAAATTTCTTTCGAATTAATATATCAAATATTTTTTCAGAATTAAAATAACTGATTCGTTATACATATCTTTCAAGAAGATTAAAAAAGAGACAATTGAGTTAGCATTGACATAATTCCATGTCTCATAATTATCAAAGTAATTAGATTATACTAACAATAATAAAAAAGTTATCCATTGATAGGATGGGGTAAATAAGAATCGTTTCAACCCAAAAATCACATTACCATCGTATATTTCTTTTATTTACATTTATAGTGAATTTGAATTTATTCAATTTCTTCGTTAATAAATTTATTTCAAGGCGGTATTTTTGTCACTACTACATTAAATTTCGTTCTTTACGTACTCCATAAATCAAATACACAAAATTCACTTGTTCACATTTATCTAATGCATTTGTGTACTTGTCGCCAGCTAAATGCTCATCCTCGTTCGGCTCGGATAAATATACATTTTTTTTAACAATCATAATGAAAGCTTTACATTAATGTTTTAGATACCTCTAATACGTTAGACCCACTTAAATAGACTTCTTCAAATATACCTGAGTTTTAAGAACTGAAATGCTACCAAGGTTTCATCGAAATTAGCTCTACAATGAAAGTAAGGTTTTGAAACGGAAGCTTCCACACCATATCGTTCATGCCACTTTTTTAAAAGTTTTATATCAACATGTTTACGAACGCTTTCCGTAGTTTTACCATATACAATATTATTCATGAGTTTGAAAAGATTTTTTTGAAACTCATTTTTAACTTTCGCTCTCATCGAAATATTCAGGTGGATGTATAGTTTTAGCCATGCAGATTGCTCAAATTTTTACAAGCTTGAGTCCATGTTCAACAGCTTGTTTGAGAGCTCGATAATGTATCACATAATTTCTCTAATTCATGAGAGTAGCACATAATTTTTTATGCCTAGAAACAATTAACTTGATGTGCTCTGGGCAAAATGGAAAATCATTATGCTCATCGTGAATCGATTCAGGATAATCTAAATCAACTTCGAAAATATAACCTGTTGGAGCATCACTGCAATCCGTAGAAAGTCAATTTTATTAAAATTTTCTTCCCACTCAATTTTATCTTGTGATAAATATTGTGTCATCGCATATCCATAGAGATTATTAGCATCTAAATAAGCAAATAATCTCTTCTAGACTACTATCAAATTTTTCTTTCTTATATCTGTTGTTAGCTGCACCGTATCGACCTAAGCACTGGCTCAAACCACCTCTAATACCTGATTCTATAAATAAATGTATATCTACATCAAAAGTCTAAGTGATATCTTTGTAAACTTGAGCATTGCATCCCATGATAAACCTGGAGTTGTTTAATAGTGGCATGGATCTAGACTACACGCTGTTAGACACTGCTCGCGAAATTGTTCAAAAACTTCTGCGAGTAATAGAATATCCATTTTCATGTACAAATCGCAATATTGACCTAGAATTTTTATATTGAATGCTTTCCAAACTTGGAGGGCATACTCGTAATGAGTTTCCGATACTTCTGAATCAATGAGAGTACTGTAAAAGTTTTTTTTTCAGGCAAGCTGGTTTCTTCAAGATTTTCCCAGCAATCGATGTATTCATATGGAAGCACTCCTTTCCGCGTCAACAAATTTATTTATTCTCCTTCAGTATCTTGAAATTCTGAATTCACAATTTCATAACTACCTAAAGAAGAAGCCAATTTGTCAAGTGATGAAGCCATAAACTTGAATGAATCAATGAATCGTAATTTTATTTCAGTATCTGCAATAGTTTTTGTAAATGCAATATACTTTTCTTTCGTCAAAGGTAAAATTTCAATATTTTCAGGAAAGTGATTAGATATACGACGAATAATAAAATGAGCATCATAACCACTAAGACTATGAGAAACAACAGGTACTATGCGAGAATCTTGATAGTTCAGATTGCAACTTTGGTGAGCAGCACCCCGATATACGAGGTCTGTCCGGAAAGTATCGGGCCTACCTTTATATTTTCGTGCTAGCGTTATTCTTTATCATCTGGTGGATGGCATCCTTCAAAGTAATCCCCACTTGATTGAATAACACGGTTCCATCGATGTTTCCACTTTTCAAAACAGTTCTGGAACTCACTTTTAGGGATAGCCTTAAGTACACTTGTCGCATTGTTTTCAACCGTTGTTTTGTCATCGAATCGGTGTCCTTTGAGTGGTTTTTTTAGTTTTGGAAACAGATAAAAGTCACTAGGGGCTATGTCAGGACTGTATGGAGGTTGTCGAAGCAATGCGACATTGTGTTTGCTCAAAAACTACTGCACAAGATTGGATGAATGCGCTGGCGCATTATCGTGATGGAGAAGCCAGTCACCACTTTCCCAAATGTGCGGCCGTTTTCTTCTTACTGCATCACGCAAACGTTTCAAAATTTGAAGGTAGTATTCTTTATTGATTGTCTGACCTATTGGTGCATATTCGTGATGTACAACACCTTCACAATCGAAAAAAACAATCAATATTGACTTAACATTGCTCCGACTTTGACGTGCTTTTTTTGGTCTTGGCGATTCAGAATGCTTCCACTATGAAGATTGTTGTTTTGTTTCAGGATCATGACCATAAACCTATGATTTATCACCTGTAATAACTTTTCTAAGCACATTATCATCATTATTAACCATTTCCAGATTGTCCAGAGTGATTTCTAAGCGAATGTTCTTCTGCTCTGCTGTGAGCAATTTTGGGATGAAATTCGCACACGCGCGTTTCATTCCAGTAGATAAGCAATGTATGTTCTGGGACACAAAGGAGCCGCCCGATGAAGGTGTGAAGGTAGTGACACCTTTTAATCGCGATAAGGTGAGACCCCATGCTGAGTGTTGCATTTGATGTTCGTTCGACACCTCCCGAGTGCCAGTGGGCCCCTTCGAGGGGGCCAGTCTCCCCCCCACCCCTCTCCTTCGATAGTAGGACGCTTCACCCACCCACCCACCCACCCACAGAGGTTGTTAAGGTAGGATGCTGTAGAAGTCGGTAATAGTGCGGATGCTGTTTTCTCTCTCTCTCTCCCTCTCGCTCTCCTTCGATAGTAGGGTGCCTATACTAGCTGAGTGTGGACCCTTGGAGAGGGGGTAGCGTCTCTAGCTTGCTAGGCGCGTACGCCGTATAGTGAGGAAGCTGTTCTCTCTCTCTCTCTCTCTCTCTCTCTCTCTCTCTCTATCCCTCTCTCTCACTCTCCTTCGATAGTAGGGCGCTTATGCTGGCTGAGTGTGGACCCTCGGAGAGGGGGTAGCGTCTCTAGCTTGCTAGGCGCGTACGCCGTATAGTGTAGATGCCGTTCTCTCTCTCTCTCGCTCTCCTTAGTAAGCTTATGCTGGCTGAGTGTGGGCCCTCGGAGAGGGGGTAGCGTCTCTAGCTTGCTAGGGGCGTACGCCGTATAGTGTGGATGCCGTTCTCTCTCTCTCTCGCTCTTCTTAGTAAGCTTATGCTGGCTGAGTGTGGGCCCTCGGAGAGGGGATAGCATCTCTAGCTTGCTAGGCGCAGACACCACCCACCCACCCACCCACCTCCTACCTTTCGTCGGACTACTCCCTCTTCAACCTACAGCGCCGAAACCGCTGCTTTCAGCGCCACCATAGTGCTTAAAAGCCGTGCTCGATTGGAAAAGAGCGCAGTCTTTCGAGACAGCCCACTTCACTAGCTTTCTTAGCAGCGACAAGCAGTAGTTGTAGTAGTAGTAGTAGTAGTAGTAGTAATACTAGTAGTAGTAGTAGTATTACTAGTTATCCTACGTGCATTTTCATTACAATGGCTTCTATTTTTTATTTTGAAAATACAGTACGCGATTTATGGAAAGCCTATTACAACTCAGACGCTAATAAGGATGATTTTATTAGATGGAAAAATATAATAATTACCGCTTTGCATTCTCTTGAAGAATATATGTTACCGCCTAACTTAAGTAGAGCAATACGACAGAGATGTCAAACATGCGCTACTCATTTGAATTCAATCGAAATTAATTTAAATAATTCCATAAAAGTCGGAGGAAATGTTAATTCATTACCAGTCATTCCAAACCAAATTGAAGGGGACGTAGTTATTTGGCGTGAAATAAATTCAGCATTTGAAAAACGTATCATTACTGCATTCATAGCCAATCAAGAACATAGAGATATAAAGTCATTCTTAAAAGCAGCAAATAAATTATTACAACTACAAATACCAAAATATCTTTCAATTCATAATGCTCTAAAAATAAATATAGAAATGTCAGCTTAATTTACCGTAATAAAAGATAATGTAGAGGACATTCAAGTAAAATATTTCAACACCGAAAATGTTTCTATTTATAAAACGACAGATCTTAAATTATGGTTTACAGAAACTATTGAAGATGTTATACTTAAAAATTTAGAAGAATTTCAAGAAAAAGTATTCCGGTTGGACATTAAAAACTATCATCGGTATTACTGTTAATATAAATAAATTTAATCCTTTCAAACCTGGCTCATATATTCAACTACCAAAACAAATAGCAGATAAAGAAGTATGTATAAATGTTCAAAATACAGCTAATGAATGTTTTAAATGGGCTGTGCTTGCCTGTCTTCATCCAGCTAGATTTCAAAGCGAAAGAGTTCAAAATTATACGCCCTTTGGGAATGAATTGAAATTCGATGATATAAACATTCCTGTTGAGGTAAAGAATATTCCTAAATTTGAAAAATTAAATATTATTTCAATAAATCTATACATACTAAAAAAATACGGTTTTAAATTCGAAGTCTCACCATATTATATATCAACTTTAAAACAAGATAAGCATGTAAATCTTTTGTTACTACAAAGCGATTATATTGATGAGACTGAAACAGAAAAATCTAATAGATCAAATAACAGTGATAATTTCAAATTAAAATTCCACTATGTATGGATTAAAAACTTATCTGCTCTTGTTAGAAGTCAAATAACGAAACATACTGCACAAATTTATCTCTGTGAACGCTGTCTCCACTATTTTAATAATAAAGAAAAATTCAATATTCATGAGACAGATTGTTCAAAATTAAATAAATATAGAGTTAATCTACCTAATTTTCCTCTTTTGAAATTTAATCATTATAATCGAAAAGAAATGGTTCCGTTTATTATCTATGCTGATTTAGAGTGCTTATTGAAACCAGTAAATAACGGACGATCCTTCCAAGATCATGAAGCCTTTAGTGTGGGGCTTTATATAAAATGTAGTTATGATGATTCCAAATCAGTCTTTAAGATGTATAGAAAAAAACTGAATGAATAACAATCACCCGCACAATGGATTATCAAACAATTTCAGATTTTGTTAGATGAAATGAATCAAATATATAAGAATGCAATAGAAATGAATCTTTCATGGCGTAATCAAATGGATTTCAAGATGAGCAAAATGTGTCATATTTGTAGAAAATATTTTCAACCTGATGAAACAAGAGTTAGAGATCATTGTCATTTGACGGGACGATTTAGAGGTGCTGCTCACGCATCCTGTAATTTAAATTATAAGAATCCTTATTTTATACCAGTTGTCTTCCATAACCTTACTGGATATGATTCTCATTTTATAATAAAAGAAATAGCTACTAGCTCTGATCTTGAGGGAAATGTGACTGTTTTAGCTGAAAACAAGGAAAGATATATAGCTTTCACAAAACACGTGGACGGTAGTACTATAAATTTTCGATTTATTGATTCGTTTCGTTTTATGCCATCATCTCTCGAAAAACTGTCTTCATACTTAACCAAACTAAATATCGTAGAGCATGAATTCAAGATAGATAAATATACAAAAACATAAATAGAATTATTGAAGAAAAAAGGCGTTTTTCCATATGAGTGTGTTAACAGTTTTGAAAGATTAAAACAGACTCAATTACCACCTATCGAAGATTTTCATAGTCAATTGATAGATAGCAACATCTCTAAAGCTGACTATGAGCATGCTCAAAAAGTGTGGAATGCATTTGACATCATTGATTTAGGACAGTATTCTGATTTATATTTAAGAACTGACGTATTACTCTTGGCCGATATTTTTGAAAATTTTCGTAAAATTTGTATGGATGCGTATCAACTCGACCCAGCACACTATTATACTACTCCTGGATTAACATGGGATGCCATGTTAAAGTGTACAAAAATTGAGCTAGAACTTTTAACCGATATAGACATGGTTTTATTCATCCAAAAAGGTATTCGAGGAGGTATTAGTCAATGCTGTAATAGATACTCAAAAGCTAATAATCGATATATGGGCTCAGAATATAATGAAAAAAAACCTAGCAAGACTTTGATGTACTTTGACGTTAACAATTTATATGGATGGGCGATGACGAAATCATTACCATATAAAAATTTTAAGTGGGTCTCTAACATCGATGAGCCTCATTTTTTCAATGTTTCCGATAACAATGAGGTTGGATATATTTTAGAAGTTGATCTAGAGTATCCAAAAGAACTACACGATGAACATAAGGACCTTCCACTATGTCCTGAACACAACACACCATCTGGATCAAGACAAAAAAAACTTTTAACAACAGTGTATGATAAAGAACGGTATGTCATTCATTATAGACCGCTAAAGCAGGCTATTAAATACGGACTCAAAATAAAACAAATACACAGAGCACTTCAGTTTAATCAAAACCCTTGGCTTAAAACTTATGTAGATTTGAATACAGAAAAAAGAAAACAAGCTAAAAATGAATTTGAAAAGTTATTCTATAAACTCATGATTAATGTAGTATACGGAAAGACTATGGAGGATGAAAGGAATCGAAAAGACGTTAAATTAATTAGTGCATGGAGTGGTAGATATGGAGCAGAAGCACGGATCGCACAATCCAACTTTCATAGTAGTTCAATCTTTGATGAAAATTTAGTAGCAATACAGTTATCACGGACGTCTATTAGTATTAAAAAACCAATATATATTGGACTTTGTGTTCTAGATCTCTCAAAAACATTAGTATATGACTTCCACTATGGCTACATAAAAGAAAGACTACCTCATAAAGCAAAATTACTTTATACTGATACAGATAGCCTCGTATATGAATTTAAAGATGTTGATATATATGAAATAATGAAAGAAGATATCAATAAATTTGATACATCAGATTACTCAGAAAATAATCAGTTTAATATGCCGTTAGTTAATAAAAAGGTTCTCGGTATTATGAAAGATAGGATACCATTCTGTTCGAAGCATTGGTAAGAAGAAGAAGTAGTAGTAGTAGAAGCTTAGCCATGCCAGCTATAAGAGACAACAGGAGATCTCACTCCTCTTCTAAGCATGTATGGTTTGCGAAGAATGTTAAAATACATCATCTTCCATACGAAGAAAAAGACTCTAGAAAAGGTATTTGGGAGCAAATAGCACGGGATTACGAACGTTTCCAAAGACGTATTGCTGAATTGAATAAAGTTATATCACGAGTATTACTCAAGAAACGTATATTGATGATGAATAGAATGCTTGGTCCTATATTAGAAAATCATCACACTATATATATGTTAAATAAAATGGAAATCTAATTTAAAGTAGAGGGAGGCGGTTGTGGCGGCTCGAAAACCAAAGTAGTGGGGAAAGGTTTTAAAAGAGCTGTGAGCCTCGAAGAGCTTCATTCTGCCTCAAGAATCGAGTAGTAGCAGTAGTAGCAGTAGTAGCAATAGTAGCAGTAGTAGCAGTAGTAGCAGTAGTAGCAGCAGCAGCAGCAGCAGCAGCAGCAGTAACAGTACAAACAGCAGTGAGAGCAGTAGTAGAAGTAGTAGTAGTAGAAGTAGTATTAGAAGAAGAATACGTAACATTCTAGATTTCTTTACCTACAGCAAGATAAATTTTGAAATGTTGAATAACATTGGAATGAAGCTTTTCGATATACTTCCTGAAAAAAGTCATTATGAATTGCATGAAGATGAGAATTATCTAATAACATTCATGAGACAAGATGAATCTCGAATTATTCTTGAACTCGATTGTGAGTTCGAAATTGTTCTACCGGACCGAATGTCAAGAGCGATAATTCATCATTTGGATCTTTTTATTTATCTTTCTGATAGAGTACAAAAATATACATTATTTATTCAATGAATTTATTTGAATGAACCCTGGCATACCCTAGGTGGCATGTCAGCACTATTAAAATTTATTTGAAAATGATTAAGGTTTTCGAAATGAATCTCACGTATTTTGGAAAAAAGCCTTGCGGCATAAAAAACCCATTTATTTGAACACAACACAAGAAAAAGAAAAAAAATGAGAAATCAAAATATCAGATGACAAAGAACTCGCAAGTAGAATTGAATGTAAAAACAAAGGAACAAACGCTTTTGCAAGAGGTGACGTGACGGGTTTGACTCGCTCGCACGCACGCATAAAAGTCTTTGTATAATCGCACACAAAAATGGCAGTCTCGTGGCCGTACTACGGCGCGCGCGGGAAAAGCGGCGATCGCGTGGCTTTTCGCAGCCCGCACGCGCGCGCGGAAAAACCGGCTGCCTCGTGACAGCATGCACGACGCGCACGAACGCGACCCGAACCCGGGGAGCTCCCGCACACCGCACTCACTCACACTTGTAGAAATGTTGGCCCGCAGGCGCTGTCGACGTGGTCGACCCTGGTGTTGGCCCGGAGGCGCTGCCGACGTGGTCGGCCCGTGTGATGGCCCGAAGGCGCTGCCGACGTGGTCGGCCCGTGTGTTGGCCCGAAGGCGCTGTCGACGTGGTCGACCCTCGTTTAGTTGTTTTATGGACGGAATTTTCACGGCGGATTCGCCCGCGACCTTGATTGCGAAACTCGCGTCGTGGTACGCAGTACGTTTTTCTGCGATTTTCGTATTTTCCGGACGCGTGAGATCGGCGGGTGCGATCTCCTTTGTCTCGCGCGATGACTTCCTCACGTTCTGGTCTTGCTTCCTTCCTCTCGTGCTGGCCGTGACCTACAGACTTAAAAACGCGCGCGAACCCGTTCCCTTCCCTTCTTTTTGCGCGAGCGAGAAAAGACGAACGCGCGCGCAAGTAGGTGGCGCCGCCACTTCGGGGCGCACCTACAAGTCGCACACACACACATACGCTCTCTCTCTCTTTCCGTGACGACGGAACATTCAATTTTATGGATGTAATCGATTTCAATTTAATATTAAGTAAATGTATTTGTATATCTTATTAGATCTCAATAAAGATTGTATTATATAAATTTATTTTCTGGAGAGGTAAATGAGTAATTAGTGTTTCTATTAAAGCAGGTTTCAACTTGTCTTAATGGACTCACTAGTGTCGAATATAAAAAATGGAAGTACCTCACAGGTAAGAGCGAAGGTTGGGGCTCTTATCCTTAAAATAAAAAAAACAATGTAATATTTATAAATGAAAACAATTATTTATTTAAATACAAGCTAGATACATATAAATTTATATTTGTAATTCATTGTTGTATAGTCTCCTTATTTATCCAAGAATTGTGAGTATTATCCAAGCCAAGCCATTTTACATAGACTTCATTACCCCGTCTTCTGAGAATTTTTTCTACAAGATAAATATCAGGATACATAGCTTTCTGTAGTTCTTGCTTATAAAAACCTCCAACAATGGGATTTTCTGATAATCTAGTAGGTGATATGTTACAGGTTTAGTTCTCGAAATACGATGAATAGTAAAAATTTCTGTAGACCAATTAGGCGTATATCCTTTTTCAAAAACGTGTTTAGACTTGCTTACTCGCACTTTATCTCTTACCTGGAATTTCGGTTTTTTGAAAAGACGATGAACGTAAGAGAATCGTGTCAAGACCTGCATTTCATTTTCTTTAGTCACGTCTTTAGGCTTCATATTTATTGTACGATGTTTTCGATTATTATAAGATTCTATTAAACTGGGGAGAAAGTCAATCCACTTATAATTTCCTATTATACTGAAATTTTTCCACATAATATTTTTTAGTGTTCGATTGAAACGTTCACAAATTGATGCTTTAAGATTGCTATAAGTAGAATAAAGGTTTATTTTATATTTTTTCATTAAACTTTGAAAATTTGTATTGTAGAACTCTTTGCCTCTATCCACTTGGAGATTTTTAGGAATGCGTCCCTTTTTTAATACAGACTCCATTGCGTTAGTGACATCTGTAGCAGTTTTCTGTTTTACTGGAACTCCCCAAGCATATTTAGAGAACGTATCTATAATAGTTAATAGATAGCGAAAACCTTTATTCTCTCTAGAATAGCTTTGCATCTCAACAAGATCAGCTTGCCACGTCTCATCTATTCCACGTATATCGACTTTTCGACGAGGATAGTTTCGACGTGCTGGTTTATGTAACTCATCCACCACTCTTTGATGTTTCATTTTTTCAATCTATTTGTTATAATTGAATGAAAAGTCAGACGGCGTAATCCTTATTTCTTTCTCCTTATTATCATTATAATTATTTGTTTGTAAATATTGAATCGAACGGAAGACACTTTTCCCAAACCATTTTTCCCAAAGCCTTTTTTTCCCGGAAGTTATTTTCCCCAAAACCGTTTTTCCAATAGTACTTTTTTTTCCAAAATTTTAGTATTTCCCAAAATAATGTGTACAGTTAAGAACAAGAATACTTTTAAATTTACGTTTGGTTTATGTTTCTGCATGTTTTGTATTTGTTTAACTGCTACCTTCACGTTCATTACAGTCTTTGAATCGTAATGTAGGTTACATCGTCGAAATTATAAAGTTGTACGTTTTAAAATTGGCAGTAAATAAATTTTGAATTCAGCTAAAAGAACTGCTGAGGAGCATCCAGAAATGCCTCCAGCTCAGATAATGCGTAAACATTTGCGTCAAGTTCTATCAGGTAGAAAAATTGATTGAAACTATTGACAAGCTCAAATATTTTTTATGAATGAATACATATACTTTGTAGAAGTCTTAGACGAACTTCCAGACCGTTTGAATATGCGAAAACAAATTTCACGCGCTCGTCTTACTGAAACGCCTTCCAACCCTATCCGAATGTCCGATTTTGAAGAGATTGCCGAACAATATACGGAAACACTAAGCGGGCATCCTTTTCTCCTGTACGATTCTTATCGTGATGACGAGCACGATGAAAGCCTCGGTAGAATTATTATTTTTGCCTCGCCCGACAATTTGAAACGGCTATTCCGATGTCATACGTGGTTTGCTGACGGCACATTTAAAATGGCACCGTCCATGTTTTATCAAATTTTTTCTATTCTTGGAGCTGTAACTCAAGTTGGCATCAATAATAAAGCACAGGAGATTGGCTTACCATTCGTACATGCACTTGTGGAGAATAAGCAAGAACGAACTTACATCAAAATCTTCGAAATTATTGCAGAAGAGGGACGCAATCTTGGTCTTGAAAACTTACCTACTAAATTAATGACTGATTTCGAAGTAGCGATTGTGAATGCCGCGGAAAAAACGTTTGGTAAAATAGTCTCATGCTGCTTTTTTCATTTACGCCAAAGTGTGTATCGTCGCGTTCAGCAAGAAGGACTTCAAAACGAGTATGTTACTGATCCACGAATAAAAAAAGGTATTCAAGTGCTCTGTGCTTTGGCTTTCGTCCCAGTAGATGAAGTACAATCTCATTTTGCACGCATACGCGACGACTTACCTGTTGAAATTGAGCCTATCGTGGCCTATTTCGAGAGTACATATATACGTCGCGCTGGTGCAAGAAGGCGGAGCAGCTACGGAGTACGATTAAGGATTCAATATCGCCTTCCACGGTATCCGCCTAATTTGTGGAATCAATATAACTCCGTGTTAGAGGGCAAAGCTCGCACGAATAACTTATCGGAAAGTTGGCATAACGCATTTCAAGTGGTCGTCGGTAAAGCACACCCCAGCTTATACGTGTTCTTTGACGTATTGAAAAAAGAACAGGCAGACGTGGAGATTATGCTACTTCAGTTACAGCTGGGGAAGCGCGTAAAGAAATGTACCGACAAAAAAAGACGGGAAATTGAAGAAAAAATTTTTGGGATCGTCACTAAGTATCATGAATATGTATGCAATGACGATATATATGCGTACTTACAAGCTGTTGGTTATAATATTAAATTCTAGAAAGTTAATAAATTGGTTTTACTGAATGTATTGTTGATTATATTATTTTTGGGAAATATCAGCATATTGGGAAAAATGGCACTTTTTGGAAAAAACGGTTTTGGGAAAAAGGGGCATTGGGAAAACAGTCCTTGGGAAATATGATTTGGGAAAAGTGTCCACCGCCGATTGAATCGCTTCTCCATACGATCGTAATTGTGTTCTTATTATATTTAAAGATTTTTTAAGATTATTTATTGTAGTCGTAAGCGTATCGACGTTAGCTTCACTAGTTTTTTGCAGATTATTTATCGTAGTCGTAGGCGTAGCGACGTTAGCTTCAATAGTTTTTTGCAACGTTCGTAAGTTTACAGCATCGTTACTCTCCTGAGGATCAGCTATATAACAAATTCTTTTGTCATTCGCGTCGTATTGTCCGTCTTTAGTGATATTATACCCTATACCAGGAGGACCTTGATTACCCTCCTTTTTTTCAATGTACGTCCAAACACATCAACACTCATTTTATTACTGAGAAATATTTAGAATTGTCTTAATAGCCAGCTTCACGTAATTCTTCAATGATTGAATGAATTTCATTAATATGACTAGGATTTCCAGCGGTTTGTTTAGCGATAAGCAATCTCAATCGATCAACGAGCTGGTTTGGATCATCCCAATATACATAATCAAATAATATACCTTTTCTTGCTATTTTATAGTTAGGAAAAAGACCTCTTCCATCAATAGTCAATTTTCGCTTCTTAGCACTACCACTTAAAGATAAATTTGGACCAATACACTTTTTGAATTTATTTACACGCTTATTGCGATATTCTCCATTTGTTTCATATCTCTTACGATGAGCGTTAGTGATTTCAAGAATTTTTATATAATTTTCAATATCTGATGAACTGATTAATTTAGAATTAGGTTCTTTACGAAAGAGAAGTTCCATTAATCCAGGCGTCTTGCTGAATGCTTTATCATTCACAATCACATTATCGTTTTGGAAAGAAATTGGAGAATTGCCTATGACATATGTATTTTCATGCAAGCGAACGCCAAATGTCTTGTCTAAATTACTTTTCTGTTACGGTTCATGCAATAGTCGAATATAGTTTCCTACAATCGCCAGTCACTGTGAGGAGCATTGATCATTTTCAAATTCATATAGTTGATCAAGACGGAAACCTAGTTAACTTTCGAGGAGAAGTCATCACAGTGCGAGTACATATAAAGACCATATCTTAGTAATGGGTATCATTTACAATATAAAGAGCGGCCGAGGCTATATTAAAAGACAAAAATGTCGAACAGCAATCAGTTAACAGCGAGCTATCAGACCGCTCACACCTCAGAGCATTCAATTCCTGAAAAGTTTGAGACTAGAAGTCGTCGAAAATCGTAGAAGAAAATATTGTGCATATTAGTGTGTTGTATAAAACAACAACAACAATATGGAGGGAATTCTAGACATTCATTCAGCTGTCGCTTTCGATGAGTCTATAGCTCATTATGAAGTTCATGCGCATCAGCCTTATTCATTATCATATTTCAATAATAGCGATGAAATTCATATAGCAATTCAATATCAAGATTTATCTCTGCTTCCATCGCGCAGTATGACTCATATTTGTGGTAGGTTAACCAAGCCGGACGGTACTACGCCAGTGGAGAACACTTTATTAGTCAACAACGCCCTCTGTCATTTATTCGAGGAAATACGATATGAAATAAATCCTATTGAAATTGATAAAGTGAAAAATATAGGCTTAACAACTCTCATGAAAAATTGGCTTTCACTCAATCCATGTCAGAGCTCTATCGCTGAAAATGCCGGTTGGAATGGTGATAACAATGAAGTTTTAATATGTAATGCTCTAGGTTTTTTTGATGTTACTATACCTCTTAGTATATTGATGGGCTTTGCTGAAGATTATCGGAAAATTGTAGTCAATGTCAAGCATGAACTTATTCTCACAAGATCAAGAGATGATTTGAATGCTATTTTGTGTGCTCTAATAGGCAATCCTGCTGCTTCAGAAAAAACAAAAATTACTTTAACTAAGGTTGAATGGTTGATGCCATATGCGATGGTTGCAGACAAAGAAAAAATCAAATTACTCAATCAGATCGGACGAGATCGTGCAATTACAATGAGTTATCGTACTTGGGAAATGTATGAGTATGCAAAATTACCACGTACATCAAATCATGTTTGGAGTGTTCAGACTGCCAATCAATTGGAAAAGCCTCGCTTTGTTATTTTAGCTTTTCAAACTAAACGTAAAAGTTCGGCGAGTCTTAATTCTAGTAATTTTGATCATTGTAATATTAGTAATGTGAAGCTATTCCTCAATTCACAATGCTATCCGTATGGAAATCTCAATTTGAATATCAATCAAAATCAGTATGCTGTTCTCTACGATATGTATACTAATTTTCAAAACGCTTATTATGGTAAAGAAAACGAGCCGTTACTCAATAAAAAAGATTTCATTAATAAAGTGCCGCTAATAGTTATAGACTGCTCCAAACAAAATGAAACATTAAAAAGCGCGCCAGTCGATGTTCGCCTAGAATTTGAAACTCGGTCTGATTTTCCTGAAGATACTGCAGCCTACTGCTTAATATTACACGATCGTATTGTACAATGTAACCCGATTAGTGGTAATGTTAAAAAATTAGTTTGAAATTAACAAGACATTATGTAATCAATGCATACAATGCTTTTCAATAAAAAAGAAAATAAATTATATATATTGTTGGAATTTAATAAAAACTACCTATAACCATACTATATAGTGTCTATGATGCCCTATACTTTCGATTGGTGAGGTATGGTGACTATGGCGCCCTCTACTTTCGAATAGTGAGGTATAGGCTTTATAGTATATAGAACAAACACGTGCCTCTACTCTCATAACGGTTTTGGGAACTAGAATTCACATTAACTTCAGCATCTTTTCAAATGGATTTCGTAATAGATTTTCAAGGCTTACAAAGTTTAAACGAGACTTTAGTTTGTAAAGAACTCGCATATCTACCATTAGATATAGATACTGTTCCAACTGTGTTTTTCTTCGAACCACCATATCATTGGTTTCAACTTCCTATCAAGTATCGAAAAGTGAATCATTTCTTAGAAACGTGTCATTATGGTTTATTATGGAGATCCGGTCTTATTCCATATAAAAATTTAGCACGTGTACTAAACAATCATTTAAATAATTCTAGAAATATTTATGTAAAAGGATTAACAAAGAAACAATGGTTACAAAAAATTTTACCTGAAAAGTAAGTATTTTTATTTATTTATTTTTTTGTTAGAAATTAAAATCATTATTAATTAAAAATCCTTTTTTAGAAAAATTTTAGAACTTGAAAGCGAGATGAGATGTCCACCAATGAGCGCATTACCTTACCCATTAGAAACAATATGTACATATCATTATAATGAACCAGCTAACTTTGTATGAGCCGTTACAAATGCACAAAGATTGTTTTCATGGATAAAAGCTAGACTGAAGCAATCTGAAATGGAAGGTATTGATGAAGTAGACAATATTACATATAAAAATTCAACTCAATATTTCAATATAGCGATGTCAACTACTGAAAATAAAGATTATAGACAGACTGTATTATATTCAATGTATAGTTGAATGAACAATAAATTAATAATTAAACGAAAATTCTATAAGTTTTATTAATTAATATTCGAATAAAATCAACTGTGAGGTTGAAAGGTTCCCGAAATCTAATGAAAATACTATAGCGCTTGCTTAGAGAAAGAGAGAGAGAGAGAGAAGCATATAGCTTACCAAGCTATATGCTACCCTCTCTCCAAGGGCCCACATGTCCTACTATCGAAGGAGAGCGAGAGAGAGAGAGGGAGCAGTATCCTCACTATACAGCTTATACGTCTAGCAAGCTAGAGACGCTACCCCCTCTCCAAGGGCTATACGGCGCACGCTCCTAGCAAGCAGCAAGAGACGTTACCTCCTCTCCAAGAGCTATACTATGCACGCTCCTAGCAAGCAGCTAGAGACGCTACCCCCTCTCCGTGAGCCTAGACTCAGCCAGCATAAGCTTACTAACGAAGCACCCTACTATCGGAGGAGAGTGAGAGAGAGAGAGAGAGAGAGAGAGAGAGAGAGAGAGAGAGAGAGACACTTTTTTATTATATAATTTATTAATTTTTTTATTTATTTATATAATAATTAAATATAATATTACAATTATTTATTTACATGATGTTTTTTTTTAATTTTTTTTTACCGTATGGTTTGGAAGGTTGTGTTGGCCTTCGAACCATTCCGGGATACATTATATTTACAGTTTCTATTTTTTTCATTTTTATTTTACGCTTGTTGGTGGCGGTTGTAATGGTGGTGGTGGCGGTGGTAGTAGTGGTGGCGGCGGTGACGGTGGCAGCAGTGGTGGTGATGGTGAAGGCATTGGTGGTAGTGGTGGCGGTAGTAGTGGTGGTGGTGATGTCAGCGGCAGTAGATTTTACCCTTGTAAGGGTATTTTCAATACTACATAAGGACTCTCGAGCAACATCGTTTATCTGAAAAAAAAATAATAATTTTTAAAATGTTAATTTTATAATTAATGATATGATTAATAAAAAAAATTATACCTTAAAAAATTTTTTTTTGGGGGGTAACGACGCAAAGGGATTTCTTCTTTTCCTCGCTGTTTCCACCATCACCTTTTCGGTTGCAGACTTTTCGGCTGCAGGCTTTTCAGCTGCAGACTTTTCGGCGACAGCCTTTTCGATTGCAGCTTTTTCGGCTGCAGCCCTTTCGACTGCAGCCCTTTGAAGAGCGGCTCTTTGGGCATCAGCTCAGCTGTCTTGCCGAGCGCTCAGAAAACTCCAATATCTGCTGCAACTAAAAACAAACAAATATTTATATATTTATATATTTATAGGAAGCAAATTATAAAAAGTAAAATTTCTTACCTCGATCACGCCCTGCAGCAGCTGGCCAATCCTCAGTTTTTGAGCAGGATCAACCATGATTGAATGGAGCTGAAAAATACAATATATAAAACTATAATAATTAAAAATAAATATATAATAAAATTACTTACGACTGATAAAATTGCTAATAATAGATGATAAAATGTTGCTGTCGGAATGCCCGCCAGCAGGTTTGGAGGAGTCTAAAAAAAGATATATAAATTAAATTATAATATTCATATAAAGATTGCTTTTGTTTTACTTACATTCGCCATGAATACCATCATAGCATTTAATATTTGAATAATTTCCAATGAATTCATGATGCACTTTTTTAATCACTTAACTTTACTCACTTTTTAAGAAGTCTTCTCTTGGAGACCTAGTCTACTAATGAAAGATTTTCTGAAAATGAAGACGTTTTTATTTCGTTCCTCCCAAAAGTTTCCTACTCTCGAAGCTCCATTCAAAAATAGTGAAAGTATTGTTTTTAAACGGAAGAGGTAATAAATTTAGTTTTAGTTGCTCAGTATGCAATTCGTAATTAAGATACAAGATAACTTCAAAAGAAAAAAAGGTACAAGGGCATGTTGGAGGATGTTAACGCAACTAAACAAGGCTAACTCAAAAACCTTATCTCTAAGGCAAAAAAAAGCAATAAAATGACTAACAGACAATTCGTCATTAAGATTACTCTATCTCCAATCACCTGCTGCGTACATACTTTCGATCGCATCTCCCGAACATGCATTACCCAATTCGATAATGATATTCAATGACATCTCATACGAGATGCAAGACAACGTGCGTGCTTTCTTTTGTATGAGTGGACATAGAAGTGTCGACTGCTTTTATCTTTCACAAACGTATGCTCGTATTCCTAAACATCTTGTAAGAGATAACGTTAATTTGTTGGCGGTTTTTCGACAAGACGAAGCAAATATGAAACATATACGAGGTGTGTTCAAAAAGTACCCGGAATTATCGTTTTTCCAAAAAAATATTTATTTATTTGTTTACATCAATGTAATCCCCTTCAAAATAATCCCCCCAGATATAATACACTTATTCCAGCGTTTTTTCCAATCTTCGAAGCACTCTTGATATTCACTTTTTGGTACGTTTTTGAGCACTCTCAGCGATTCGACCTTTATTTCTTCAATCGAGGAAAAACGCCGTCCGTTCATGGGTCTCTTCAACTTTGGGAACAGGAAAAAGTCACACGGAGCCATATCTGGTGAATATGGAGGTTGGGGCACGACTACGGTATTGTTTTTGACCAAAAAATTACGAACAAGCAACGACGAGTGAGCAGATGCGTTATCGTGATCCAAAAGCCATGAATTGTTTTTCCATAAATCGGTGCGTTTTTTTCGGATTGCTTCAGGCAAATATATGCATGATGGTTTAAATTTAAGACTTAAATCTTCCAATCGCGGACATCTCATTTCAGTTTCGATATCTAAAATATTTCTGTAATTAAATAAAACTAATTAAATTCGAATTTAAAATTTTGTACTATTGTATATTATTTGAACCTACTTTTCAGGAATAATTTTTTTGAGCCATTGCTTCTTTTGTAATATTTTTACATAAATATTTCTACAATTTTGTAAATGACTACGTATAGTACAATTTAAAAAATTATATGGTAAAATACCATTTCTCCATAATATACCTATAAAATTGGTTTTATTAAATATTTCAAATAAAATCATTGTTAATTAACGATAATAAAAATAAATACCATGATGATGTAATTCGAACCACTTATTAACACTTTGATATTCAATAGACAGTTTAAGGCCAATGATATGGAGGTTTAAAAAGTAGTACTGTAGGTGAAGTATTAGAATATACTGGTAAATATGAAAACTCCTTACAAATAAAAATATTATTAGGACTCTAAAAGCCTTGAATATCTAAAATATAGTCCATCTTAGAGTATAAATCCCATTATTCTCTATGATATGTGAGCTGAATCGTATCTCAAAGCAATAATGATTATATTTTTATTCTGAAGATCTATATATAAACCTTTAAAACTAAATTAATAAGTTAGATGGTGCTACAGTCGGTTCACCCACACTCTTTCGTTTGAGCTATCCCTTCCTTATACTTCCTTAAACTTCCTTATACTGCCTACAGCGCCCTCACTTTATAGGCAGCGCCCCCAGTTTGCTGGCAGCGACTTCACTTAACCTTTAAAAACCGCTTTGGCCCAGCAAAAGAGCGCAGTCTCTCGAGACAGCCTGCGAGCTAAGCTTGCCTTACCTTACGCCATTTGCAAGTAGTTCCTCAGTAGTTAGTTGAATCCTTATTGATTTGTTAAACAAATCAATATTAATTCCAACTGAGAACAAGTTCATTTTAGAGCTGTTCACTACCTTTTCCATCCTTTCATCATAATAATTCTTTATACAACTATAGACAAGTGACTCTACAAGACAATAAAAACTAGACAACTAACAACATGACCTCTATCGCCTATTTTGAAGAAACAATTAAAAATTTGTGGAAAGCTTATAATCATTCGGACGATTTAGATACAGACGATTGTATTAGATGGAGAAATCTAACAATTAATGCTATAATTTCAATTAATGAATTTATGAAACGATCTGATTTAAGTAGAGCAATTCGACAAAGGTGTCAAACTTGTGCTTGTCATTTGAATTCTATTAAAGTCAATTTAATAAAACTATAAAAGTTGGTGGAAGTATACAACCATTAACAGCTATGGAGTTGTTTGGAGACCAATTCATTCACCCTTTGAAAAGCGAATTAGTACAGTCTGTATAGTTAATCAGCATCATTTAGATATAAAAACATTTCTAGTTGCCGTAAATCAACTTTTACAAATTAAAATACCTAAATTTCTTGCTATCCATAATAACTTAAAAATAAATACAGAAATGGCATCACAATTTATCATAAAGAAAAATCAAGAAGAAGATATTCAAATCAAATATTTCAATACAGAAAATGGTTGCATTTATAAGACTACTGATCTTGATAGATGGTTTCAAAATAACGTTAAAGATATTGTACTTAAACACAGAATTTCAAGAAAGAGACACAGGCTGGTTGTTAAAAACTATTGTTGGTCTCACTATTAATATAAATAAGTATAATCCATTTAAACCATGCTCATATATGCCATTACCGTCCAGCATAGATAATAAAAGAGCCTGTGTTAATGTTAAAAATAAAGACAATGAATGTTTTAAATGGACTATACTTTCATGCCTTCATCTAGTTGAAAGAAATCCAAACAGAGTAATTAAGTACAAGCCCTATGAGAATGAACTGAATTTTGATGGTATAAACTTCCCTGTAAAAATAAAAAGTTCACCTAAATTTGAAAAGTTGAATAATATAAGTGTAAATTTATATATACTAAAAAAATATGGATAGAAATATGAAGTCTCACCGTGCTATATAACGAAATTAAAACAAACTAAACATGTGAACTAACTCTTAATACAAAACGAATATTTTGATGAAAATGATACTAATACACTCCGAATATCAATAGATGATGAAAAATTCTAATTAGAAACTCACTACGTATGGATTAAAACTTTATCTGCTCTCATTCGTAGATAAGTTACTCAACATACTGAAAAAATTTTTTCTTTGAAAAAGTTGCAATCATTATTTTACTAACGAGGAAAATTTGAAATCTCATGAAGTTGACAGTTCCAAAATAAATAAGTGTCGGATTGATTTACCTGACGATGATACTTTAGAATTTAAAAATTTTAAGCATAAAGAGAATGTTCCATTTATTATATACGCTGATTTTGAATGTCTGTTAAAACCTATAGAAGATCCAAATAGAAATCTCGATGTTAAGAGACATAGTTTCCAAGAACATGAAGCCTATAGCATTGGATTATATGTAAAATGCCGTTTTGATGATAGTAAGTCGATATATAAGCCATATAGAAAAAAAATAAATGAAGATGAATCACCAGCAATATGGTTTATAAAGCAATTGAAGTCCCTAGTGATTGAGTTAGAAAAGATATGTAATAATGCAATAAAAATGGATTTATCATTTATTAATGAACAGGCATTCAAAACGGCAAGAAGATGTCAAATTTGCAACCAATATTTTCAAGGTAACCAAAAACGAGTTCGCGATCATTGTCATTTAACAGGAAAATTTAGAGGTGTAGCTCACAATCATTGCAATTTGAATTATAAAAATGCTGCTTTCATACCAGTCGTATTTCATAACTTTACAGGCTATAACTTACATTTTATTATAACAGAAATTGCTACTAACTCAGAATTTGAAGAAAAGATCTCTGTTCACGCTGAAAACAAGGGGCGATACATATCCTTCACAAAAGAAGTTGCAAACAGTCGAATTAGCTTTCGTTTTATTGATTCCTTTCGATTTATGCCTACATCTCTAGATAAATTAGCATATTATTTACCTCAGCTAGATATTGTACAGAGAGAATTTAGAAAGATAATTACACTTTAGAACAGATTAATTTATTCAAGAGAAAAGGAGTTTTCCCATATGAATACATCCAAAATTTAAATACACTGAGACAGAGTTACCATCTATTGAAAAATTTCATAGTTAATTGACAGATAGTGATATTCCTACTAAAGAATATAAGCATGCTCAAAACGTATGGAATATTTTCGGTAGTATTTGGAAGAAAATAAATTTAGGAATGTATTCTGATCTCTATCTGAAAACTGATGTACTTTTACTAGCTGATAATTTTGAAAATTTTCGATCAACCTGTAAGAATGCATATGATCTCGATCCTGCTCATTATTACACTACCCCTGGATTAACATGGGGCGCGATGTTAAAATATACAAATATGAAGCTTGAACTATTAATAGATATAGATATGGTTTTATTCATTCAAAAGGTATTCGTGGCGGTATTAGTCAATGCTGCAATAGATTTTCAAAAGCAAACAATAAATATATGGGTGAAGAATTCAATAAGGATGAGCCAAACAAAATTTTAATGAATTATGACATAAACAACCTTTATGGTTGGGCTATGACTCAATCACTACCATTTGAGGGCTTCTAATGGGTTTCAAATGTGAATATGTCAAATTTTTTCAATATCTCTTATATTATAAATAATAGCGACGTAGGATATATTTTAGAAGTAGATCTAGAGTATCCACAAGAGCTCCATGATGATCATAAAGATCTACCTCTCTGTTCCGAACACACTAAACCACCTGGATCAAAACAGAAAAAACTTTTGACAACGCTTTATGATAAAGAACGATACGTTATTCATTATAGAGCGTTAAAACAAGCTCTCAAGTATGGACTAAAACTCAAAAAGATATATAGAGCGCTAGAATTCAAACAAAAACAATGGCTGAAACCATATGTTGATTTAAATACTGAAGAAAGAAAGCAAGCTAAAAATGAGTTTGAAAAATTATTTTACAAGCTTATTATTAATGCAGTATATGGAAAAACGATGGAAGACGAAAGAAAACGAAAAGATGTCAAACTGATCAATCAATGGGGTGGTAGATATGGCGCTGAAGCTCGAATTGCCCAACCAAATTTGCATAGTAGTTCCATCTTTCATGAAAATTTAGCTGCTATTCAATTATCCTGGACAACTATCAGTATTAAAAAACCGATATACATCGGTCTATGTATATTAGATCTTTCAAAATCATTAGTCTATGACTTTCATTATGGTTACATGAAGCAACGAATTGGTGAAAAATGTAAATTACTTTATATTGATACTGACAGCCTCATTTATGAAATTCAAGATGTCGATATGTATGAGATCATAAAAGTAGACATTGATAAATTTGACACATCGAAATATCCTGCTGATAATCAATTTGGAATGCCTCTAGCTAACAAAAAAGTTCTTGGTGTTATGAAGGATGAGTTCAATGTTGCTATTATGAGGGAGTACATTAGGTTACGAAGGGAGAGGGGAGACTGAAAAAGAGAGATGCGGCGACGACGGCTTGAGCTTTAAGAGTGGGGATGTCACTTATAAAACTAAGAGCTCACTCTTGTTCGAAACAGTTGCTCAGCTCTCACTAAAGCAACAGTCTTATTTCAACCTCTAATACATCTTCCACTAACCATTAAGACAAGGAAGATATTTAAATAATTTTAGTTTATTAATACCTTAGTAATAAATAAATAAATAATTAATTCTTTGATTTTTTATCATACAAAAAGGATTTCTCAGCAATAAATAAGATTTCCAAAACGACTATCCTTCCTCGGAAGGCGATGTCCCAACTTACATCGAACACATTATATCAAGTTACTAAAGTTAGATCATTAACAATGAAATATGGATTTAGCGTTGTTATTACAATAGATGACGAATTTGATGTGTTCTTGCCCAAAAAGGTTAATATCGTACTCGAAAAAGATGAAGATATGTTAAAAAACCTACACCAGACTAGTGAGTCTAAACTTCGAATTTAAACATAATTGTATCTTCAAGGAATAATAATTAAATGTATTATAATACTAATGTAAATACCTGCACTATGAATAATAAAAAACTGTGACGGGGTTGATACCGTTTATTCGATTTAATACGCACGATCGTATCGAAGAGCGCGCGTGATTACCTATACGTTCAAACACGAAAACCGGAGAGCAGGAGGGAACGGGTATCAGTCAACCAACTATCTACTATTGAAATAAATACGATGAAATTCTAATCAATATCACATGCGAGATCGTTTATTTCCTCTAAACTATACACTGTATTCGGCCAGCGTGTTTATGTTTACATGACGCTCGCGCGACAATAACATGCGGAGTCGGATCGCTCGCCGCTCTTTGTTTGCCGAGATAATACATACACGTTTTCTAGCGAATACGAGAGATTAGTTATTTAGCAATTCTGTCGCGATCGCGAAATTAAGCTGGCCAGCTTACCTTATTAATTCTCGCACGGGAAACAAGTGATACGAAGAAGGAGGCTCTTGCAGCACACACTATTCTTTCGGCGAACGTTTATATGAGAGTGATGCCGCCTCTCGTTCACGGTTTCGCCCTCGATTGTGAAACTCTCCAATCACGCACGCTTACACGCACACTCGTAGTGTTCACTATCAGGCACGGCTCCTGCAGGCTTAGGTCAGCTCATCTCGGCACTAGGAAAACTCGAGAAAATATTCAAGATATTCGCTGCACGACTCGGCGATCGAATTCTAATCCTCGACTGCCTCATTTTCATACGCGCGCGTTCCGTCCCGTCGCGTGCTGAATTTCCTCGTCACCTTTTTCCCCAACCGGTAGGTGCTGTCCTCGCGGGCAGCTGCATGGTTGGGCCGTTAGCGCTAATAAGACGTTTACCGTCAAAAAACATATATCTAATTGAATAGTCTTTTTTTCCTTTATTTAACTATCCTCTTATTTCCTTTTGTGGAAAGGTAAAAAAAAAGTTCATAATGTAGCCCTTTCCAATGAATTTTATCTCAATGTAAAGGTGACTCATGAGCGACGATTCGAAAAGAAGTACCTCACAGGTGAGAGCGAAGGTTGGGGCTCTCACTATTCCTATAATTAACCTTAAGTTCCGATAGAGGGCAGTCATTCGAGTTCTAATATATTTATAAGAAAGATGCATAGTTTGCTTTACCAACATTCAGTGAGAAGAAATAGCTATAGCAAGACTATCCTGTTGTGATTCATCATGGTGCCTATTAGAAGAAACAAGAAGAGCATTCGTGCTTCGAAGTATGTATGGTTCTCGGATAATATTCAAATTCATCATCTTCTTATTGAAGACAAAAACTCGAGGAAAGGATTGTGGAAGCAGCTTGCACGAGATCGAGAACTCTCCCAACATCGTATTATGCAACTAAGTAGTATAATATCGCAAGTACTATTTAAAAAACGTATAATAATGATGAATCATATTCTTGAACATATACTAAAAAATCATTGTATAGTATATACACTTAACAAATTAAAAATTTCAGAGGACGTGGAAGAAGCAGCAAGTGAAGGTGGAAGAAGTAGCAAGTGGAGGTAGGCGGTCGTGGCGGCTAGAAAAAAGTATAGTAGTGGGGTAAAGGTCTTAAGAGAGAGTGAAGAGCTCGGAGAACGTCATTCTATTAGAAGAATCATCAACAGTAGTCTCCTCTTCCTTCTCCACTATTCTCAAGTCTTCGATAGCAAGGTGGACTTAGAAATGTTAAATAATAGAGCTATGAAGCCCTTTGATCCACTACCGGAGAAAAATCATTATGAACTTGAAGAAAATCATTGTTATTTAGTAACAAACTTCAAGGAAGAAGATAACAATCGAATCATTCTCGAGCTCGATGCTGAATTCATACTTATCTTACCAGATCGAATTTCAAGAGCCATCATGAAACATTATGATCTTTATATATTACTTTCAGATCATGTACAAAAATATTGTTTACAGTTTGAATATCATAGCGCTGGTAGATTTCAATTTATTATTTAATGTAACAAAAATGTATCTTTATTTCAATAAAGTATGTATAATAAATTTATTATAAAATATATTGTGGAGAGGTAAATGAGTCACAGGTGTTTCTACTAAAGCAGGTTTCGACTTGTTCTAATGGACTCACAAGTGATAATGCTTAAATGGAAGTACCCCACAGGTGAGAGCGAAGGTTGGGGCTCTTACCATTAAAATAAAACAAAAATTATTTATTATCCATGAATTGTGCGAGTTGTCGAATCCCAACCATTTATCGTATTCTTGATTACCACGTTTCCTCAAAACTTTTTCAATGAGATAAACATCAGGATACATAGCTCTCTGTAGTTCTTGCTCGTAAAAACCTCCAACAAATAGATTGCCTATATAATCTCTGAAATGATAAGTGATAAGCTTTGTCTTCGCAACTCGTTGAATAGTAAAAATATCAGTAGACCAGTTAGGAGTGTATCCTTTTTCGAAAACGTGTTTAGACTTCCTCACACGTATTTTATTGCCTACTTGGAATTTAGGGCTCTTAACGAAAAGACGTCGGTCGTAAGAGAATCGTCTCAACGCCTGCATTTCCTTCTCTTTAGTTACGTCTTTAGGCTTCATATCAATCGTACGATGTTTTCGATTATTGTAAGATTTCAATAAATCAGCTAGAATGTTGATCCATTTGTAATTTCCTTGAAGACTGAATTTTTTCCACATGCCATTTTTTAGTGTGTGATTGAAACGTTTACAAATAGTTGTCTTAAGATTGCTATAGGTTGAATATAGATTTATTTTATACTTTGTCATTAGTCTTTGAAAATTTGAATTGTAGAATTCTTTGCCATAGTCCACATGTAGATTTCTAGGAGTACGTTCTGTTTTAATATAGACTTCATTGCATAAGCAACATCTACACCAGTTTTTTGTTTCACAGGAACTGCCTAAGCGTACTTTGAAAATATATCAATGACAGTTTCCTGGATATATCCTCACTTACCTGGATATCAGAATTGTGGTCCTGGTACAGATTTAAACAAACGATTAGTACGTTGCTTGTAAAAAACATGATATTGCTTATTCGCAAAATCTGGAGGATATTGCACCAAGAAATAAAGCTGACGAAATTCTAGCAAAGCCTGGGAAAGAGTGCAAGCTAAATAGCAGTTTTGGTGTGAAAGCAGCTGCCTTCACTGTAGCCCACATTATGAAAGTTAAAAGTAAGCTTGGCATGGGTGTTGATATGAAGAAAGGTAGTAAGAAACGAGGTAGAGGATTTAAAAAACGCCAAGCACGAAAGAAATGTAGAAAACTCAAAAAGCCATCAGTTACATTGAATAAAATTATTAAGACGGTCTAGAAAAGTAGTGTGCCTAACAATCGAGCGCTTGTAGTTATTCGTTTGGCTATAAAAGGTTCCAAAGAAGCTGTGAAAAAGGCTGGCGGTAGAAGTAAAATAAATTTTTATCTCTCTGTCTCTCTCTCTTGCATGTTTGGGCGCCAGCTTATGGCTGGTAGCACGGCAGATCTGCTGGCTACCCGTTGGTAGACTATCGGCGAAAAGTGTTTGTCGGGCATTTGTTATAGTATTTAGTTTTCGCAAGAGAGTCGGCCGGCTGACCAGCCCCCGATTCACCTTCGCGTTCGCGTTTGTTATTGTACCGCTCGTAGTATATAAGTCCGAGGTCGCCGTATTGTAATCGATTGTTGACAATTAAACGACTAGTGTGTTAATCCGCTGTTGTGTTTATTCGCCGCTGTATCACTCCTTATCCCGACTTCGAATCTGTGCGTTTAACGTGTTTATGCTCGACGCGTTATTCAGTCGTGGAAACGTCTTTTGCTTCTCGAATCCCCGAATAAATAATTTGTGCGGGCGGTCGCGAGCAACCCAGACGAGTACGGCCGGAATTCTCCGTTATAGAATTAATAGCCGATATAACGGCTGTCTTGCTACGGCCTGAACGGTAGGATTAGTAAGCTGAAATTGAATAATAATATTATTATTAAAAAAAATTCTAAAAGTTATTTAATTATTTTTAAATTATTTAAAAATTATACTCACAGTTTCTAAAAACTCGCACGCTTTAATAATATTCTCCATAGTTTGTTTTTTCTTTTTATTAAATAAATTTTATAAAAATATAAAAACTTACTTATGTTTAAATAATAAACAATCAGCACTTCACTGTGAACATCTCGCAGTTTCCTTTAAGACTGACCAACGAAAATCCTACTAAACACTCACACTATTATCAGGTACGATTTTTCTACAATATATGTAACGCTACACACAAACGTAGACATTCTTTGAGTGATATAGGACGTTTGGTGTGACCTTTCCCTCCCCATGTGGGCTAGAAAGTTTGCCAGTTTCTAAAAAACTTCATAAATCTTGACGTGCCGGTGACTTTATGGTCATCCGCAAAAAACGTATTAAACGCAGATGGTCACGCGTCCGCGCTAATGAGTTTGTTTGATCATTCTTAAACCGTCTATGATCTGCATTTGTGATAGTCATAGGCAACATAAGATAAGAGGGAAGATAGTAAGCCGAGATGCTCTCTCGTTCTGAAAGTAGTGGAGAAGCTTGATCACACTCAAACCGGCTGTGATCTACATTTATGATAGATATAATCAACTTAAGATAAGAGGGTAGTTAGTAAGCATAGCTGCTCATGCGCTCCCCTCCTCCTCGCTCTGTGGTCCACGCTGAGTCAGAGCTAGAGAGAGAACATACGTTTACTACTATTACTATAGTAGCGCATCCCCATCAGGCCAGAACTATAAACAGCATGCGCTCCCCTCCTCCTCCACGCACTGTGGTCCACGCTGAGTTAGAGTGTAGGAGAGAGAGAGAGAGAAAGAGAAAGCATACGTTTACTACTACTACTATAGTAGCGCATCCCCATCAGGCCAGAACTATAGACAGCATGCGCTGCCCTCCTCTTCCGCACGCTGTGGTCCATGCTAAGTCAGAGCTAGAGAGAGGGAGAGAGAGAGAGAGAGAGAGCACGCATCCTCAAGGTAGAACTATAGACAGCATGCGCTCCCCCTTCCTCCGCACGTTCAGGCCCTATACCAAATGTATGCGTGTGTAGCTAATATACACAATATGCATCCTCTAAGGTACATGTGGCATTGGCTCTAGTGGTAGAGCGCTAGCCTGCCAACGCAGAGGACTCCGGTTCGTTTCTCCGGTTTGTCTCTTCATTTTTTTCAAAAAATCGTCGCTATTTTCTATTCGTTTCATTCTCAATGTAGCAAGTAAATTGTCAATAATATATATTTATAACTTTAAAAAAAAAAACATTTAAATTTAATTAGACTGAAAGCACTAGGTATAGGGTCCCTATGTACTAGGAGCCCTAGGGACTAGGAGCCCTAGAAACCTTCCTCAAAAAATTATAAACAATTATTAACATTAATAATAATTAACATGGAAGGGTTAGGTCAGGGAATCAAAGGGTTAAACCAGGGAAAATTAGATTTTTGGAACAAATTAGCAACATACGTATGTTCCAGCACACCGGTGACCCCCCGCAGGTGTGCTGGAACATACATTGCTATACTACTGATATCTCCTCGAGTTTCATTAATGACGACACATAGTCATAGGGAAAAACACCTTTTCTCTTCAATGAAACGATTAGCTGCAAGGTGTATCTCTCTTCTTGTTGGAAGTAGCGCTCTAGAATATCATGTTTTTCCAAGTACGATGACAGTTTCTCGAGAGACGAAGTCATAAATCGGAATGAATCATCGAATCGAAGATTAATGTCACTACCTTCCACAAAGTTGGTCAAAGATATATATTTTGATTTCGTTTGAGGAAGAAGGCTCATTTGACCAGGGAACTCTTTCGCAAGTTCTTTAATTAGTAGGTGTGCATCGTATCGGCTGAGATTATAAAAAAATATGGGTATAGTTCTTGATTCTTGATAAGCAATATTATATGTGCCATGAGCAGGTCCTCGATATTTTCCCGTAAAGTAACAATGATCGTGAACATTTGTATCCTTCTTTTCCATGTCGAAGGGCTTTTTACATATGTGGCATTCTGTAGCATGAAGAAAATTGAATGTGTCATGAAAAGTTCAAATTCTTATAGGCTATCGATTTTTGTATAAATTGTGCAGGTACATAGCTAAGTCATAGAGATTATGTATGAATCACTTGGCTGGACTAATGTCATCGATAGTTTTCTGTCTGTAGCTTCGGTAATATGAATTAGAGTTATCATAGCTACACATCACGAAAAAACCACTAAGGTTTGTGATGCTGATAGACGCTTTCATCATTACACATCATCTTCAAGAGACTCTTGAAATCGGCATACACAACATACAGCACAGGACACCCATTTTTCAAATTATCAAATTGTAAAAATTTATCTTCCTCATCTGGAAGCACAATTTTTCACATATTCACATTTTTACAATCAATATCGTGTATTTTCAATATTTCTTCAGTTCAGAAATAGTATAGACAACGATCATAAATATATGACTTACATCTCCTAGATGACGATTGTCGATACATCAGTCGAGACAAGTCCTTTATCCACATAGTGTATTTTATAGGGCATATAAGAACGTCGTATTTGATTTTCATTTTCTTCAGCATTTACATGAATGTAATAATTCTCCACTAGCAGAAGGTTCACGTGCTTTTCCCTCTTCTCAGCGGTCACATGACGAGGTAAAACTTCGTATATGCTATTTTTCAAATTTAAAAAATACACAATTATTGAAACATCATTTTCGTTTTCAAATTTAACGACTTGCCTCGGTTCTACGACAAATATAAGATTTCTAATAATATTTATGCTAATGTATTGTATATGCGCTGACACGATTTGTAATGAGTAATGAGAGTTACTTTAAATTGAGTAATGCTGAGAGGATAGCCCATTTATAGCCCCTCCCCCCACGGGCTACGTAAATTTCATTTTTGATTTTATTGTATCGTTATGTTGGTACCCGTGCCCCTTACTTCTGCTGACAAGGTCGATCATTTTGAATGTTTAGTTAATTTTTAACAGCTATTTTGCTTGGATGTGTTTTGGCTCGTCTTCAATTTTTGCTTAATCTAAAAAATAGATCAAAGAATCTGTATCAAATTGTGTGTGAAAAACAAAATAAAGTCCGCAGACGCATTCCGAATGTTGACTCTCGCATATGGTGAAGCTATCTTGGACCAAAGCAACGTTTATCGGTGGTACAAATTGTTCTCAGACGGCCGAGAAGATCTGAACGACGAACAACGTGCTGCGACTGCGCAGTGTGGGCAAACGTATGGGTACTCGTGATCTCCTCTGTTCCAGGCCTCGATGTCCAACAATTTGGTTCCTTTTTGTCTCCTCGTTTATGATATGCCGGCAGCTCAGATGGTGACACTTTACCTCAGGTCGGAAGTTCGTTCGAATACGCGAGTATGTCACCTACCGTGGGATCTGAAAAATAATGAATCAGCGTTTTCCTATTACAACCGTTCGCGGCTGAAAATAATCAGCATATAAATAAGGTAGGGTAATAAGAAGCAAAAATTTGTAAAGAAAAATTAATCACTCTTTATATTAACTTATTTCACCCATCATACGCACGTGGTCTAATTAATGAAAGGTCAGTATGATTCAGCACAATTCTACGTAATAGCAAGCACACGAATTAATAGATAAGCTAAGGTTCTCTCAGTCGGCCTTTGATTAACAAAGATGGCGAAATGGTCAGTGCGACGCAATCAAAGAATTACTACCTGGTTCAATTTTCAACTACGTCCTAATAATCGAATAATTAGTTAGCGCGACCTAACCCAACCATTAATTATCCTCTGATTAATTGACATTAACTTCGAAAGGTTAGCAGGAATTAATTAAATTTTGATCTTCCTTGCACCTGAATCTCACGGTAAATTACGTAATATACTGGCGAAAGGTCAGCGCGAATAATCTGATCACTGATTTTATTCGTCTAATCCTAACACTCGCGGTAAATTAATATACTGGCGTATGGTCAGCGCGAATAATCTATGCACCGATTTCCTTTACCTGATTCTAACACTCACGTTAGATTCCAAGAAATAGCGGAAAGATCAGCGCGAATCACTTGAAATAATAAGCTTGAAATATTCACTTGAAATAATAGCTGATGCGTCGACGGATCCACGCGTCGCGACAATCTACTATACCGAGAAATCCACACCCGCACTCCGCGATTGTTATTAGTTATTGGCACTTTTCCTACTTACAGTTTTCCTGCAGAAGATTCGACGAGCGAAATAGCTAGCACAATGACTCCTGGCTAGAAGAGCAGCGGCAAAATGGACGAGAATCGGCTTTTCGCGGTTAAAGATCGCTCTTCTTCTCCACTTTCCGAGAAGAAATACTATTATTGGTCGGTATTCTAATTCGGATATCGGTAGCACCCCCCGAATATTTCATCATTGGTCCGTATGTAAATTAGAAAGATACAGCGCCCTCATTGATTCTCCTACTTTCGTCGCTATTTACCCTCTCTCACCCCCCCCCCCCCCACTAAGTTAGCTAGCATTAATTGATGGAAAAGATCTACCCCTACTCTTATCTATTTTTCTAGGCGGACGGAAATCAAATTTTATTCGATTTCACTTATTGGTCATGACGTCACCAGCGAATTTCGTGAGAAGTTCGAATTTCGTCGGTTAATTTATCAATTAAATTTGTCGGAATATTTATCGCTCGTTATTATAATAAAGGGTATGTCGATCGCAGACGAATTTTCATAATTCGGTATTTTTCCATGTTCATTTTTAATTTTAATTTTAATTAGTTGCAAGTAATAATATAATTTAAGTCATTTCATCTGTAGCGCCCTCATCTTCGCATTTACATATAATTCTATTCATCATTTCGTGTATTTAATATAATGTATCTCGCTCGCTCTCATTTAGTCTATTTCGGTCGCTCTGCCTCGCTCGCTCGCTCTCAGTCTGTCTCGGCGCTTCAAAATGGCCGCTCGCTCTCTCGCGCGTGTACCTTGTGTTCCTGTAACGGTCTTTGGAGCGCCTCCTGGAGCGCTTCGGTTTCAGTCAGGTGATGTGTTTCCGGGTATTTGTTAGTGGTCATCTTTGTGTTGCAAATAATGCAACACTCTCAGGCAAAGCCTTGTATTGTGTCGCATTACAGGAGATAAAATAGATATTCAAGAATAAATAAATAACTTTTGAAAACATACAAAATTCGCGATACTATACGAAATGATCTCGTATACTAAGTTCATACACTCTATTGTTACGGTCCAGTCTGATTTGCTCTTTTAACGCATTTGTATTATGATAGCATGCTCATCGTTTAATGTTAAAAAGTGTTAAGGCTCAGAGCATCTTTGACTTTACATAACACAAACGGATGGTCAACTCATATCCAAATAAGGAGCGTGACGTCATTGGTAACCAGACATTTAAACTGGCGACACAGTTTTCAAAACAAAGACCTTTAAATGAATGGAAATATTATCGTAAGCTCTTAAAGGGACTTATAATTATCATACTCCGAACACGGATATAATTTGAACATTTGAATTTTATTAAACGATGATCTTTTAACGTAAAAGCATAATGACTAATAATTTAGTGCAACTTATGAAAATAACTATAGCAAAGAAAATTTATTTCAATTTGACGAACTATAAGATAGATTGAATTTCATACAATAATAAATAAACATAGTAAAATGTGCTCAATGAAACAAAACTATTTTAGACCTAGACTTAGATATGAATAATTCATAAATTCTATGATAATTCATATTGACAATTTTACTAAAATAAAAACTTGTACGAAATAGGATTTTCTCTAGTCTAAAAATCCTATTTCACCTAAATAGCTAATATGAGCTAATCAATGTTATGCGTACTAACGAGGTAGCGAGGATAATCTAAAGGAAATAGCTCCGACTCGCATCTATAAATACGCTCGTCGTATTAGTCTCATGGAAGTTTCAGCCCGAGGCTTCACCGAGTAGTGGTATGAGCTCTGTTTTAATAAAAATCTAGCTAACGCCTATGATGTGTAATTCTTTAATAGAAGCAGTCCTTACTCGTCACCTTATCTAATCCTTCATAATTTCGTGCTCAACTTAATAGAGGAATAAATCTCTAAACAAAAGTAGCCGAATCATATGTTTCACGCTCTCCAATTACAATTTATACTATACACGTCTATAAGAATTAACAGCGACGTTATTAAGCTCAGCTCAGTAGACGTATCAGTTTCTTTGGTACTTTGCTAAACATGTGGTAATAAACGAAAAAGAAAGCTTATTTGGAAGGCCACATAATTCCATTAAGCACATTTCACTATTAGAAGAAATAAGAGAAAAGCGTAAGGTCAAATAGCTGAATAAAAGAGAGTCTGATCACTCTTTCAATAACGTTTTTGTTCTAATGTACGATTCTGGATGATATAAGAAAGTGACGTTAGACTATATTTTATTATCTATTTTTCTTGATTACATCTGTTCTAATTAATTTTTTTTACAACTACTTTTGCTTTATTATAATTTTAATTGATTTTATCAGGTGAGTTATTCAAGTCAATTATTATTTATAGTAAATATGTGAAAAAATGTGCAATAAAAAATTAATCAGTTATACACCTACATGCATCGGCATAATTTCACAATATTGTTTTCATATTGAAGAAGTAAAGAAAAAAAGAAATCTGCTATCGAAAATTTGGACTTTTATCTTTTAACCTATAAAGTAGATAATCAATGTATGTTTCAGGACAGATTCGTCGCTTGGATTTAGCTAATTTCCGATCCTCGTATAATTCCCAAGTGCGATAATTCATAGTGATGGCTCTATCACGACTAATTTGACTAAATAGTTTGATTTTTTCTCTGTTGGCTGCTAATACAAATAACAGTAACGATTTAATTTTATTCAAAGTAATATTAATTTTTTCAAAAGTAATTACTCCTTGCAAATTGGTAAGTTAGTTATCACTGCATTCAAATCATTTCTTGATATTGTGATGATAAGGACATGTTTGATATTTACTACGATTTTTCAATAATCTTCAGCAAATCCTAATAGTATATTGACGAAGATAGTAACGTCAAAAAAATCTCTATCATTTAAAATCGCCACTTTTTTTTAGCTAGTCCAGCCAGCATTTTCGACAAATGAGCTTTGACTTGGATTGAATGATAACCAGTTCTTTATAAGAATGGTTAAGCCAACATTTTCAAATTTATTTATTTCAATAGGATTTATCCCGTATATGCTTAAATAAATGACACATGGTGTTATTAACCATCTTATTTTTTTCTACTGCATCACCATTTTCCTTAGTAGATAATAAACCACATATACGAATATCATACTGCGAGATGAATGCAAAGATAAATTCTGATTATGAAATTCGATATGAACTTGATCATTATAATTGTAACGTGATGAAGTATAAGATTGATATGCATAAACTTCATAATGAGCTATTGATGCATCGAAGACGACACCTGAATGAAAGCTTAGAATTTCGTCAATTTTGCTATAAATAACACAGTAATACGCAAGTGTGATGTTCGTATCACTTATAAATAATAATAATTCGAACTCTCGTATCTAGCTAATGAGTAAGAATTTATTTCTAATAATGTTACTCTACTTGTCAATAAAATAAATAGATAAATCAAATGTACTCTAATAATAATAAATAGATCAAATATATATAAATAAGTACAATGTTTCAAGGAAAGTCAGACGATGCCCTAGTTTCTTATGGTGCGAATTGTCCCATAAGCAGAGCTAAAGTCTTTCTTGGATAGGATATAATTCGGCCCAAGTTTCTTATAGCGCGAGATGTTCTATAAGTCGAGCTCGAATTATAAGGAAGGAACAGTCTTGCTCAGTTAATTACAATGAGAGAAAGAACTTAGGTATTAGCCAAGTTTATTCAAACTCATGCGCTCACCTTGCAAGGCTAGAAGTAAATGCTAGCCTGTGCAATGGTGGGCCTACTTATACACAGATTTTCCCGCTTATTTTTGCAGGAGAGATGTTATCGAACATTCGAGAGACATTCGCGAATTTTGAGAACTGAATTTTCTTAATTTACAAGTAAATAACCATTAACACTAAGTTTTTAACACATGTAAACTTTACAAAATTTGTTATTTGTTGATTTTATACAATATACAATTATCGCAAATAGTGTCGACAAAAGTTATTAACTAATAAAGTTAATTAACGTGATATTACAATATTTAAAAATAGAAAATTATTAAATTTTTATATAACTTTACAGTTGATTAAATTTGCAAGTATTTTCTAAAAATAAATATTTAAATTAGTTAATAACATTTGAATTATAACTAATTTTCCATATTTGTAACGGGTTTTCCTAATCTTATAATGCAATTATTAGATTAATTATCTAAGATTCCTAAATCATAAAGCTATAATTATTAAGTATAAAATTAATCCTATCGTTTTATATACAGCTTATTGTTTAAATAAATTATTAATTGTTGATTTACTAATAACAGTTATTATTCAGCTGTTATTAATGAAACCAATTCTTACTCATATACTATACTTATTCATTTTACACATGGATTATTTACATTTTTCTAATATTTCATATTGTTAGCGTAATAAATAAATCAACTTTGCATATTGATTCATTATTATTACATAATTAAATGCAATTTGTGTTATTATATTCTGAATCTACGTACTAAAATCTATATAATAAATACTTTGTTATATTAAAATTATTTCTAACTGTGACGTCCGGGTCACTATCTCAGGTACGTCTGAGGCGGACGTAATCTCAGGTGCTCTATTTGGTTTGCGTGCGTACGCTTAAACCGGGACGAGCAATTATTTTTACTAAACCTTGAACTACAACATTCTCCCAGGTACCATATGCATCAGAATACACACCACCGTTGCAACTACCATCGATTTTTAAGCTACCAGCTAATGTTAAGGGCCGGATTGTGGTTTGGTTAATTTTAATATCGCGTAGTACACGTATTTCATCGAAATATAATGTGCCGGTATTATACAAGTCTGAACAGCGTTTTTGGCTGATCTCGACCATATATTCGTGTATTCCATCTTTGAAAGCCGAACTATGGGAGTGCATTCCACAATGATAAATGTGACGTTGTAGTTGTACCTTGCATTGTATCACGTGTACTTCCTCGAATTGGTTCAACTGTAATAACTGTACATGGATCTGAGTGCCATTAATTTTTCCGGGAGGTATATCGCATTCTTCTACGCCAAGCAAAGAAACAGTGGTAATATTTAATGATCTCGCTCCGCAATCATATCCTATGATGGCTTGGCTTTGATATGGAATGATAGATAAGATTAATATGTAAAATCCAAATTTATTCATATCCATTTTCTGAAAAATAAATAATGTTAATTCTTATGTTAACTATTAATTGCTGGAACGGAAAACCAATGATTAATTCGGTATATTTATTTCTATTTATTATTACTATTATTTTATTACTATTATTTTACTATTATTATTTTACTATTATTATTTTACTGGAAATGATATTGTTCATTATATCTATATGATTTATTTATAAAATTTTTTTTTTTTTTTTTTTTTTTTTTTTTAGTTTTATACCTTTCCTCCCTTTTATGAATTATTATTATTATTATAATTAATATACGATATTCTAAGCCTATTCGCGTGAACTACTTTGGTTCCTTTTTTCATTTGTATTTTAACATTGTTTTTCGGTAAAATTCCTATTATTTTAAAAGGGCCTGAATAATGATCCTCTAATTTACCGGGTTTTGGACCACTTTTCAAAAATACAAAATCCCCAAGCTTAAATTTTTTGGATTAAGGTGTCTGTCATAATATTTCTTTGATTTTTCTTTTGATGCTATTAAATTGTCGTATGCCAACTTTTGAATTCCTGTTATTCGGGTGACTAACTCTGTAATGTACCCTTTATAAGTGGGCAATAAATCTCCTTCTTGTAACGGATAACTTGAGAGCTGTCTAGCTAATCTGCCAAAAACGACTTCATAAGGAGTGTGTTTGGTACTCTCTTGAACACAAGTATTATAATTCTGTATGGCTAAGTCTAACCATTCGTCCCAATTGTTATCGCTGTTGGTATATTGTTTCAGAAATTCTGCCAAAACATGATGGAAGCGTTCAAGCGAACCATTAGATTGTGGATGAAAGGCTGTGGTCTTTAATTTCTTAAACTTGAAACGTTTAGCTATACGGCTCATCAAGTTACTCAAGAAATTTCTTCCTTGATCAGTTAAAATGGATTTTGGACAACCAAATATACAAATGAATTTCTTTATGAATGCATCGGCGATCGTTGTGGATGAAGTGTCGACTAGAGGTACGGCTAGGCAAAACTTATTTAATTGGTCTTGCATAGTTAAAATGTATTCATTGTTCTTCGGGGTTTTCTTCAAAGGTCCTACAATATCCATTGCTATTTTATCAAAAGTAGCGGCACAGGTATCGATGATTACCATAGGTTGTTTGGTCTGCAGGCGAGTTAATTTCTTTAACTGACACTCAAGGCATTGTTGTATTCGTCTTTGAATATCTTCCTTCAAATTCTCCCAATAAAAATTCTGTCGTATTCGATAAAATGTTTTAGAAACACCACGATGTCCTCCGATCGGAGATTGATGACATTCGTAAAATACTATATTACGTCTCTCTAAAGGCATATACTCAAGGCAATTCATACATATTAAGATCGTTATTCCTGTATTTCTGAAGACAGTATCCAATAAATTTACTACTTTTCCCCATTCTAAATTTCTTATCTCTTTACTTTTGGCGATACAAATTTCCGTTAGCTTTAGGCTAACCAACATATCTCTTAATATATTTAAAGTTGTAAGCATATTGTCTCTTAAATGACTCAACGACGCCGGGCGTTCTCCGCATATACAGAGTTCGAAACGATAGTATTTTTTTCCTTTTCTTTCTATCACAACTTCTCCTACATTAAAAATCTGTTTACTTTCTATCTGATTGTTTTCGATCATCATTTTGGCGCCTTCGTCGCATGGTGCACCATTACTATCAATAAAATAAACTACGTTGTCGGTACACATATGGATTGAATCCTTGATCTTAACCAGTTTAGTGTGCCCAGTTGAAGATTCATCGAAGTCACTAAGAATCGATTCATTGTCAGATTGGTTAGAAACATTGGCATGATCCGGTTCTTCTTCACTTGTCGAAGATGATTGTATCTTCTTTGGTCTTCCTCGAGGTTTTTTGGAATGGCTTTCCGGTGGCTGAGATGATTCGATTGGCGCTGGTTCTGTGTTTCCGGGAATTTGGAGTGGATTTTTGCGAGGCCTTCCTCGGGGTCGTTTCTCAGGACGTATCTTTTCGTTAACAGTCGGTGGGGTAGGTATAGCAGATGGTAAATTTTCTAATCTTTGTTTTTGTCCTCGTGTCATTATATTTATTTCCGTGATTTCACGGCTTGTTTGTGGGAGTAAGTTTTTACAAGAGTTTTGATTGTCAATTCTAATATTCCGTATACGAAACGGGATAATCATATTTCCAAGGCGCATTGTTCTGGTGTTGAAATTTAGTGCCGCTTTACTCCTGATGAGATAATCAATTCCTAGTAATCCTTCGGAATTTATAGGAAAGTCATTGGGTACTATGCAAAATTTATTTATTATGGAAAAGACTTCTATTTGTATGGTACCAAGTGTTTGATAGGTTTTCCCACTAATATCTCGTAAGATAATTCGGTCGCTTTCATCTATCTTCTCCGTTTCAGTTACATATTGTTTCTTAATTATACTTTGTTCACATATTGTATTAATTGAGAGTTGTATCCGACATTCGAGATTACGAATGTATGAATCCACTAACAACAAATCATCTTTGACAATGTTTAAATCGATATTACGCATTGCCCTGAATTCTGTTTCATTGTTTTTGCTATATACTGACTTAAGCGGTGTGACTATTCCTGAGTGTGTTAACTGTAATTTATCAAAATCTATTCTACTTCGTATTTCATATAAAAATTTGGAGCCAAGGATTCCATGATACGGTAAATCATATTTATCTTCTACTGCATAAAATTCAAAAGAGCGTCCTAATATAGCCAATTCTGTATAGTGTGTTACTACGATATTATCTGAAAAAAGTCCTTGTAGTAATATTTCTTTATTCAGCTTAATTAATAATCCATTAGGTATAGAACTGTTTTTGATTATATTTACACTGGAGATTGTATCGATAAGAAATTCGAATTCTTTATCGATCAAACTATTGGTGATGTTCACTACTAGATTTCCTAATTCGATTTCGGGTAAAAACTCTTGAAAAGGGGGCGCTTTTTCAATAATATTTACATCTGCTGGATTTCTTGAGAGTGCGTCTGCTGCGGCATTAGATTTTCCTTTGGTGTAAATTATTTTGTACTTAAATTGTGATAACCAAAATCGCCATTTTTTTACTCGCGTGTTTAAATCTGCTGTTTCAAACCAAACTAATGGCTGATGGTCGGTAATAATTTGGATAGGCCGGTCATATACATAGGATTTGAAAGCTTTGACACTCTGTATGATCGCTAAGGCTTCCTTTTCATATACTTCATAGTTTTGCTCTGATTCACGCAGAACTCTAGAAAAATATGCAATAGGACGGTCGGATCCGATCGGCCCTTCGGATAATATTCCAGCGATAGCAGTGCCAGAGGCATCGGTACGTATGTTATACCCTTTGGACAAATCAGGGAATTGTAAAAGAGGTGCATTACATAACATCTCTTTCAATTCAATAAATGCCTTTTCGGCTTTCTCATTCCATTCGAACTTTATATCTTTTTGTAATAATTTAGTTAATGGTTTAGCTATCTTGGCAAATTCTTTGATGAAGCGTCTATAGTACCCAGCTAGTCCTAAGAATTGGCGGACGTTTTTAACGGTTTTTGGTCTTGGGAATTTTTGTACGGCTTCAACCTTTTTGGGATCTACTTCCAGACCATCCTCACTTATAAGATGCCCTAAGTAGCTGACTTTTCGCATGAGGAATTTACGTTTATTAATTTGTAATTTCAGTCTTGCTTCTCTTAACCGTTCGACTAGTAACTTAAATTTCCGATCGTGTTCTTCAATATTGTTAGCATAAATGACTATGTCATCTAGGTAAACAAACAAATCGAGGCCTTGTAGTCCACGTAATAAAGTATCCATAAGCCGTTGGAAGGTTGCAGGTGCATTCTTTAAACCAAATGGCATGCGGACAAATTCGTAATGACCGAAGGGGGTACTAAATGCTGTTTTATGTGCGTCTTTTGGGTGCATCTTAATTTGATAGAATCCCATTGCGAGATCGAGCACGGAATAAAACTTAGCTCCTCCTACTTGGTCAAATATCTATGTGATATTTGGAATAGGATAAGAATCTGCTACGGTTTTTTCGTTAAGCCCTCTCATGTCGAGCACCATTCTGCCGTTCGGATCTGTAGCTTTTGGAACTATCCACACGGGTATACTATACGGTGAATTAGATTCTTTAATGATACCAGCTTTCAATAATTTGTCAATATGATAATTAAGCTTATCTTTCATTGCATGTGGGAACTGGTATTGTTTACAATTCACGGGTATGTCATCAACAGTATGTATTTCATGCATTACTAATTCAGTACCTGGTAGTTTGTCTCCAGGCAAGTAAAAAACATCGGCGACTTTATTGACCAAGTCTATTACATATTCTTTTTCTGTGTTATCTAAATGACCCAATTCTAGATGATCTATTTTTTTCTCAACATCGTTTGTTTTTTCTTCGATGTATAACTCGGCTATGTTAAAATCGACATCGTCAAATTCCTCAATGTTAAGATCTTGAAAGATTTCACTCTGAGATATATTAAACACATGGCGTACTGCGAAACTAGGTACTTCCATAGGGATTAATTCCTGTAATAGTTTATCGAATTCTGCCTGTGTAAGTTTCTTGTCCAACGTTTCTATGATTAATGGTACTAGGAAATTTTTAACTTCAAAGTTATTATCTTTGAAGTTTATTCTTGCTTTACTGTCTTCAAAAAATACGGCACCTAATATTCCAGCATGAATCATTTCAAAATTATCTTCGACTATATGGAAAATTGTATCCGTATCGAAAAGTTTAATTTCTGTTATTCCCAGAGTTAGTTACATATTTCCACCTATTCCTTTTAGGTTAATGATGAGCGAATCGTCAATACTATTACCAGGTGGTAATAATCCCTTTTTAATCAAATTACATTCTGATCCTGTGTCTATTAGGAAATATTCCTTCGACCCAGTGGGTTGATTCTTTACCTCGATCCTTGGAATAACTCGGTCTATTTTTGATTCATCTTTGACATTATACATGCAGCAGATACCAGTATAAACTAAATCTTTGACTTCTTTGAAATTTATTGTTCTATCTGGTAGGATGAACTGTCTGGTTTCGAAATCAAGAATTATTTTGTTGGATGACAGATAACTTGCTCCTATCACTATATCACAGGGAATTGGGAAATCATTCTCAACTATTAAAAATTCAGTTTCCCTTCCATACACATAGAGAGTAATTATTCCTATTGTTTGAAAACTTTCTAGACCAATACCTTTCAATGTGTGTCGCTTAGTCATGTCTACGTATTCTAAATATTGTTGTAATACTTCAATCTTCATAATATTAACTTCTGATCCGCTGTCTAACATTGTATCATATATAGTTCCAAAAAAACTGACACTTATTATGGGTACTTTGGCGGCAAATCGAGGTTGATTTTTTATGGGAATAGTCGAACATCCTCTGATTCTTCGCTGTTGTCTATCCGAGTCATATTCGTCCTCTGTGTCGGAATTACAGAGGACGGCTTGTCGTTTCCCTGGTTCTGACCATCTACCCATTTCTTCTTATAGCAATCAGCCATTATGTGCCCACGTTTTTTACAGAGAAGGCATTCTATTTTAGATTTATCAAATCTATTAAAACGAGGTTGACTAGCTAGAAATTGATTATTGTCAAAATTGGGAGTTTTAGTTTTAGTCTTTTGCAGTATGTCCTCTGTTATTGCAAAGTTGACATACGATTTCGCTATTTACTTGTGTCCTTTCTATATCTCGACAACTTTGAGCACTGTGCCCCAAATTATTGCATAATTGGCATTTTATTTCATGTATAGCCTGTGTCCTAATTCTATTCCTACACTCTTTAGTAGCGTGTCCCATCTTATTGCAAATTTGGCATTGTAATCTCGATTTACATTCGCATGCATTATGTCCCTTTTTTCCGCATATTTGACAAGTTAAGTTATCTAACCTAATTTTAGCAAAGCAACTATTTGTATCGTGACCTGTTTTATTACAAAAATTACATAATTTTTGTTTGTTCACGAACGTGTTGCAGTTTAAAGCTTCATGTCCGTGTTCTTCACAAATTTGGCATATTCTTAAATTTTTCTTGGGTTGTAGATAATCTGAAGTATAGTTAATTTTTCCTCTTAGATTTCTTTGTAATTCTAATTCTTTTTCTACTTTGATAGCTTCCTTTAAGGCATTAGTAGCAGTGATTCCTGGTGGGAGATTTATTTTTATTTCTGGCTTTAATCCTCGTTTAAAGCATATAAATGCATTTTCTTCTAAAGCATTTTTCTCATTGATGTCTATAGAATCGGTATTGTCTTGTCTCTTTTTTGCATCTATTATCCTAGTGGTTAATAGGCGAATTCTATTAGCGTATGTTAAGACCTTTTCATTATCTTTCTGATATTCATTTCCTGATTCTCCTAATAATTGATTCATGGTTTGAGGTGGCGCAAAAATATCAGCTAAATGAGATATAAGTCCGTTAATGGTTTTAAAATTGATGCCAACCATTGTTGATCTGGCCTCTCCTTCTAGTTTTCCTTTTATTAGTTTTACGAGATCTTCTTCGCATTTTTAAGGCAGCATATTTAAAGCTTCCCTACAACCTTCTGTAAATGGTACCCATTGGTTAGGGTTTCCATTGAAGTTGGGTACAACGTTTAAGGCATCATTCAATTGGATGGTTTGCTGACTTATTTAAAACCTCGTCGCTGATCTCTATAGTAACGTTGTCTAAATCTTCACTAGATCCTAATTGACTATTTGGAGCTGACCTCCCTATTAGCCCTTCCAATCCGTTATTTATTTTTAGACTATCTAATTCTTCGTTAAATTTTTTTAATTTATCTAGGTCAGGGTATAAATTATCGCCTATGTTAGAGTTTGGGTTTATGGTTCTTTTCTCGTCGGATTTCTCCTGTTGAAATTCGTCGGAATGCCTAAGCCGCCCAGAACCAATACCTACCGTCCAAGATGTAGACGGATTTCGGGCTTGGCTACGCGTCAATCGTTTATCACCCGGTTCTTTGTTATTCATTAAGAGTGGGAAAAAGAGGAAAAAATATTTTTATAATTTTATAGGGGAATAGAGGCGTTTTATTGATGGATTATTACTTTATTCTCCCCTCCCTTTTTTTTTATGTATAATTCAGGGAGAGAGAAAAAAAAATAACACCAATTTATTATTTTAACTAAAATTTATTTAAAAAAAACAAAATAGGTTATAAATTTTTTAAGATTGCTTTGATTTCCTTTTCTTTTAATTTTATTTTCTTATCTAGATCTTCTATTTCCTTCGTTCTTAATCTATCTTCTTCCTTTTTTCTGTTTTCTTCCCTGCTTTGTTTTATCTTCTTCAGTATTTTTTCATCTGGAACAAATAATTTTTTATATAGCCTGTTTAGGTCCTTCTTGCTACAATTTTGTTTGTTGATTTGTTGCGGCTCTTTTGCAGGCTCTCGCAGACTCGGTGGGGTTGCTGTTTTCTTAGGGATAGGCCCTAATTTTTCAAATGTCTGCACACAAAGCCTACAGTAATACGGGTCGTTCCCGTGTTTGCAATTAAAGGGTTTGTTATCGGCTAATAAAGTTTTTATCCGCAAATCTAGATCTCTTCGTTCCCTATTTATTTGAAATTGTTTTTTTCCTTTCGGCCTCATAAATATGTTTAGGTAGAGCGTCGGGATGTCTTTGGATCTCTCGCTAACATCCTACGTTGACACTTAGTCAACTTCTTCCTAATGGGCAGATTTTCTGCGTTCACTAAAATTGAACAGGCAAAAAGGAAAAAAAAAATTGTTAATTATCACGCTTAATCAAAATACAAATGAAAAACTAACACTATCCTAAGTTTTTTTTTTCAGCTTTAACTAATAAAATTACTATGCTAAAATATTTTAAATCAATTAATTAGTAATATTATTTTATAATTTTAAATTCTCTAATTTCAAGGTTAATTTCGCGATTTTTGTAGTTAAAACTTTGTTCGAAACTGCGTTTTTGGAGATTAATTTTTCTTTAATTCCCGATCGCTTCCTAATTTTTTTTATTCTTTTTTTAAGGCTGTATTAGTTTCAATGAGGTTAACGCAGAGATGTTCTAAACTAGCTATCTGGTAAATTCTGTTCTTATTTTCTAACTCTAATTCCGTAACACGTGCCCTTAGACTACGACCGTTCTGATTTATTTTCGCAATATCGTTACTATGATTATTTACCCGACTTATTACCGAGTCCTGACTTTCTCTAATTATTGTAATATCTTCTACAACTTGGTCTACCGTCTCTATTAAATCGTACGAAACACTGCTAAATTCTACAAAGGGAGGCATAACAAGAGGCAGAAAAAAGTAGGTTAGATTTCACTAAATTTTTTTCTTTTATTTGATATGTAATAATTTTCTCTAGTTTTTCACTTTTGATTTATTTTATTAAGTCTTTGCAACTTTTCAATTTTGCTACACCGTTTTTCTTTTTCAGATTCGTTTGTAACGGGGGGATAAATCTGCAAAAATGAGAAATTTATTTAAGAACAAACTCCCACGATGCAGAGCAAACCGCCGCTCCGTTAACACGTATGTTAATACGTGTATTCGCCTTAACGTCAGCTGACTTAACTTAGTTGTCTTCGATCAAGCAGAGTTGAACTCACCTTAAGTCACGTGCCTTGTGATACTCGATGAGTTTTAAGTGTAATCGACTTTGCTCCTAATCCACTTAATCCCCTAGCTATAATCGGATTAAAACCTAAGCCTTTTTCAATTGTTTAAACTATTAGGAAAAATTATATGACGAAATCGGCGAATAAGTTTAATAGATTTTATTAATAAAAAAATCTCTACAGTCTTTGTCGGGTCGAAAGACTGACGCACGCGAATAGGATTTACAATTAAATAACTTTCGGTGAGAAAGAGAGAGAGAGAAGATACGAATATTGGCGAGATCTAACGCTCGGCGCGAATACAAAAAATTAACGATAATACGGTTGGGCAAAATACCAAATGTATTTTGTCACGCGATAATTAAGGGAGGTGCACCTACCCTGCGGTACAATTACGGTGATCAGCCGTAATTGTTGAAGCAAATTAAAGGTGCTCCTCAGATCAGAATCAGCTGTGCTGCCTCGTTCGCAAATCTGCTGTATAATAGCTGTTGCTTTTATTGCTGCTTCCGTGATGCTGCTACTGTCGCTGCTTCCTCGCTCACCCTTGCACACGTATCCAAAATCCAAGTAAACTTTTTTATTGGCAAATCGGTGAAACACTGTGCTAAACTATTTTGGCGGTACTATACAAGTAACAGCTGAGACGTAACTGCTAATTCAAAAGATCGCGCGCCCCCTCTCTCTCTCAATACTTAGAACTAACGCGCGAAAATCAGAATCGCGAACGGTTCGATTAATTGAATCGACTACCGTTGCAGCCCCCTCCATATCCTGACTACCCGGGCAGGACGAATAACCGCGATTCGCTGCCATCAGGAACCTGAAAGTAATAAAGAAGGAAAGGAAACATAATAATAAACTCCCTTCTTTATTTTGGGTAATTTATTTGCCCTCCAGGGCCTACATCATCGTTTGGCTACACCTGGCGCGCGATGTTTCGGGTAGCGCCAGTGTGTAGCCTTCTTCGGGCACCGCTGGGAGTTGGGCACCCCAGGCTCCCCACATATGTAGTAGCCCCTCAGCTGCGACCGAGATTGAGCAGCCTCCCGATCTTGTGATGGCTGCTCAGCAGCCAGAGGGGACTGCTGGGCACTGATTCCCTGTGAGGCGGTGATGGTCACGCCTCCTACCGTGGCGGTCGCACGTCCATCCTGCGACCTGACCACGATGGTGGTATCAGGAGCCATGCGCCCGTCTACATGGACCGTGACCGTCGGTCCAGCGTCAGTAGCTCCCGGGGCTCTCTTCTCTTGAGCCGGCGTCGGGAACGCTGCGGAGGACTCTTGTCCGTTATCCACCCGCAGCAGGGCCTCTCCGTAGGCCCTCTGACGCTGAGCCATCCCTGCCCACTCCCCGAGCAGCTCTTCTGCGCCTTGGCGGCTCAAAAAGCGTCTCAGGTGCTCCTGCACCTGAGACTGGAGTTCTTGAGTGAACCGCCATGCACTCTCCACCTCGTTGATCCCCAGACGCACGTGTCTGAAGTCGAGGAGGAGAGTAGGCTGCTTAGGGATCCGGGGATGATTGCAGACCCAGTGCGAGACCCCACAGGTTTCCCTGGGTCCTGGGCATTTGCTCGCACTGTCCGACGTAAGGGATACGCCGGACTTGAGGGTCTGCCCCCCTGGTCCACTGTAGACTTGGGACGTTCGACACTGTCCTGGTCCTCGGTCTGTGTCGAAGCGTCCCGAGAAGCCTTCTTCGGGGCGACCCACGACGAATCACGGAGAACCTCTGCCACCGAGGCATTACGTCGATTCCTTCGGGTGGTCCCTTCCAACTGGACCCTGGCGAAGCTCCGCAGATCTTCAATTAGCTGCGTCGCATCAGGGCCCAGTTGCAGATCTAACAGCATCTGCGTGACCACCTCGAAGGTCTCCTCTTCGACGACGATTCTCCGGTCCATCTGAAACATCCAAAACAACAAATTTCGGATGAATCTCCCTGCGCGAAGAAAAAATCCTAATATAAGCCGCATCCCACCGAGTTCTACGCTCCCTCGCGATTCTTTGTGGGAACGTCCTGGCCCTCGTCGGTTACCGCTCGGTTTTATCGGCCCAACCGTCCTTTGTACGACGGGCACGGTCTTTCGAGGCCTACCTCTCCCACTATTCTCCTTCACGGGAGAGTTGTTGCCCCTCGCAGGACCGGTGACCGTCTCTGGAGACTTTCGAGGTCGACCTCGACCTCTCTTAGTTGGGGCAGATACCGGTAAATCCGATGTCTCGCTGGGAACTTTATCTACGGCCGTGGGGGCTGCTAATTGGATCCGCTCGCTATCCGATAAATCTCCTCCCGGATTTTCGCGCGCATTCGCGGAATCGTTCGCATCCTCCGACGGCAGTTCATCTGGCGGCTCGCGAGGTTCGATGATCTCCTCGCTTTCCTCATCCTCACCCGGACCGTAATATGGTTTAAGGTCCTTGGCATGGAAGAGATCAGACAGGATCTCCAGCTGATTGCTTAGCCTGTACGTGTTGGAACCACAAACCTCTTCAATCACGTACGTGCCGGCATATTTCGGTGCTAATTTAGCTGAAATACTTCGAGCAGCTGAAGATAGAATCCTCTTCCTCTTCCAAACCCAATCTCCGACGTTAAACTCGGGTTGCCGTCTCTTCCGGTCATAATAAGCCGCCTGACGCGCAGCTTCCTCCTTTGACTTGGAGTTAGCTCTCTCCCACAAATTAGGAAGCTTCTCCATATGTTCGGCCCAATCTTCTACAGCCTGACCCTCCGAACAGTCAAGGGCCTGCTGATCTTGGGTTCTTCTGAACGTCAAAGGAGGTAGCGGCTGACGCCCAAACATGAGCATCGCAGGACTATATCCGGTGGCGCTATGAGTTGCCGAGTTCAACGCGAAGTTGAACTCTGACAGGTGTTCATCCCAGCTCTTATGATCACAGCTTACGTAAGACGTGATCATGGTCTTGAGTGTCCTGTTTACTCGCTCTGTGGAATTCGCTTAGGGATGATACACGGGAGTCAAAGCGCGCTGGATGCCATTCATCTGCAGGTATGAATCGACCTCCGGATTCTTAAATTCGGTTCCATTATCCGACAAGAGTACCTCTGGCGCACCAAACCTAGTGACGATCCTCTCGTGTAATTCCCTTGCGAATGTCTTCCCATTGGCCTTGCTTATCGCAACACACTCTACCCAGCGAGTAAACAAGTCTACAAATACTAAGATATACTCAAAACCTCGAGAGCTTTTGGGAAATGGACCAGTGATATCACCGGCCACCACCTGCCAGGGTCGTGATACTTGTCTACGACCCATCAGCCCGCAAGGTGCTCTTTGTTCCACCTTGCACTGCTGACATACCGGGCAACTCTTTACGTACTCCCTGACCTGATCATACAGTTTAGGCCAGTAGTACAAGCGCCTAGCCCTGGAGAACGTACGCTCTCGTCCTTGATGTCCTGCAGTAGGAGCATCATGGACTTCCTGGAGCACTTGGTACCTTTTCTCCCTAGGCACCGCAAGCTTCCACGCTTCATCGTTGTCGATGGACCCTTCACCATCCTCATCAGGCTGATAATGATATAGTCTCCCTCCCACCACCTTCCAAGTAGGGTGAGAGTGTGGGTCCTGGAATACATCCTGGTATTGTTGCAAATACCAGGCGTCAGTGGTCTCCGGCCGACTATTTATAGCACTCCTTTCAATTCCCTCCTCCTCATAGGCCCTAGATAAAGCGTCTGGCACCACATTGAGATCCCCTCTTCGATATTCGATATCGAAGACATTGCCTTGCAATGCTAGCGCCCATCGCGCTAATCTTCCCGTGGGATTTCTCATATTGTGGAGCCATTTCAGGCAACTATGATCAGTGATGACCTTGAAGTGATGCCCTTCAATATACGGCCGGAACTTTCCAATGGCCCATACCACTGCCAAGCACTCTTTCTCGGAGACCGTATAATTTCTCTCGGCACTGTTGAGCGATCGGCTGGCGTATTCTATTACACGCTCCTCTCCATCGACATCTTGCGTGAGGACTGCCCCGATCCCACTGTCACTAGCATCAGTGTATAGTATAAACTGATCGTTGGGATCGGGAAATTGCAGTATTGGGACGGAAGTCATCGCCTCCTGCAACCTCGTGAAAGCTCGCTCTTGCTCCTCCTCCCAAGAGAAACGTACATTCTTCTTTGTCAGACGGTTTATAGGTTCAGCGATCATGGCAAAGTCGGGTATAAAACGTCTATACCACGAGGTCATTCCCATGAACCGCTTCACCTGTTTGACAGTCCGGGGTGTTGGATATTCTAATATCGGGCGTATTTTCTCGGGATCTGGTCTTACTCCGTCCTGGTTCACAAGAACTCCCAAGTACCTGACTTCCGTCTTACAGAAGTGACTTTTATCTTTGTTGATGGTTAGGCCCGCACCTATAATTCTTTTCAATACCCTTTCTAGGTGCCGCTTATGCTCCTCAAAGGACGACGAAACCACAATTACGTCGTCAAGGTAAGCAAAAGCGAATGGATCCATATCCGGGCCTATCACCTTGTCCATCAACCTCTGGAAGGTCGCTCCTGCGTATGACAGTCCAAAGGCATTCTCTTAAATTGAAAGTACCCTAATCCAGGAACTGTAAACGCTGATATCGGACGCGATTCTTCCTTTAAGGGAATTTGATGGTACGCACTGCTCAAGTCCAAAGTAGATATGAACTTTGCATCCCTTATTCGTCTTAGGATGTCGTTCATATATGGAAAAGGATAGGCATCAGGTTTGGTAATTGCATTTACCTTTTGATAATTCACGCAAAACCTATATTTTCCATCTGCCTTCTTTACCATTACTACTGGACTTGACAATCCGCTGGTCGCTGGTTCGATAACATCCTTTTCCAGCATATCTTTGACCAGCGTGTGCATTTCCTCTCGCACTCTATCTGAGACTGGGTAGTACTTCTGTTTGATGGGTCGAGCATTTCCAACATCTATTTCATGCTCAACCCCCACGGCACAACCTAAAGCCTGACCCCCGTCAGGAATCAACCTTCTGACGAGGTCTTCAATTTCTTCAATCTGTGACTCCGTGGCTTCCCATAGTCCTACCGGTGCGAGAAATGCCGTACCATTAATTCCAGCCACTTCCATTGGTACTTTCACTTGGGCGTCCTTAAGCCATAATTCATCCTCATCGGGATCCAAAATTGCGCGGAACTCTCTTATAGTATAAAGTTTGCGCCTACATAGCAGTCATCTGTGAGCAGCGGCGTAATAGCGACTCTGATTGTCTTCGTGATTCCCCCTACTTTAAAAGGGAACATCACGTGACCAATTATAGGGCACGAGCGTCCATCAGCAAGCCTTGAGAGCCCTGAGAATATCTGATGTCCGGTGCCAGATGATCCGCTTCGACTCCTCTGTCGAACGGGTGCGGATCTCCCATAAACTTCCGAATCCTCTTCACCTCCTTTTCGTTGGAGGACTTCCGGTGTAGTGACGTCCCTTCTACTAGGTATTGGTCTTGGAGTAGCTGGTGTACTCCCCGGAATCCCCGAGTCGTAGTGACAGGTGAATGTGTCCTGAAAGTCCACATTACGTCCGGAGCGCGGTTGAACCGAGTCACGCTGAGAAGAACGGTTAGCACTGGCCATGTCATGCATTGCGTCTTCCAGCTCTCGAATTCGTATGCGCATGTCCTGCGCCTCGCGCTCCGCACACACCTGTAATCCCTGCAGAGTCTGAAGGGTTTCTAGGATTCGACCTACCAACTTTTGGTTATGGTCTATTCCCTCCTTCAGATACTCTATCTCTCGGAAGGCTTCACTCAAGGATAATTCTTCCTGAGGTTCCTTCCGAGTGCAGGATTCCTGCGACCTGGGGTCCGGATTGCTCCGTCTTCTCTCCTCCTTCTCCTGCTCTTGTGTGCTGAGGACCTTCTGGATGAGTTCATCCTCTTCTTGGCGGCTGGCTTCACCCCCAGAGTCCTCATCCGGGCAGGTGAATGTCCTTGACATATCAGTCAATGATATTCCCCCCCTATTGATGATCCTGAGGGGATGGTCGCTGTTATCATCCGCGTTGGAGTTTTCCAACTCGTCACAGACTGTGTCGAGCCACGCTTGTCGGGATCGCCTCCTGCGCCCCGCTACCTCTTTGCTGTGCGTGGTCTCTTGAAAATCTGTGGCGGTGTACTCACCCAGCAACCATCTCCCAAGCCTAGCCGCCTGTTGGATGACACTTCCATCCTTGCGCAGTTCCAAATCCGCTAAATAGTGTTCGCGCTGTGCGGAGGTCAGCTCTAATGCCCAATGGTCGATTTGAGCTGACAACAGAGCCATCTTGCACCCGCACGGGTGTAGAATGCGGTTCAGGTTTAAAATTTCGGCCTAATCGACCACTACCGCTTCCTATCACCCAAGGTATGAGCGGGGTGTACACTACTTAGTGTTACTACTTTTAATGCCTCCTTTTCTAAGGCCTTTTAAAAGGAGATTATGAGCGCGTGCAGTCTCCGCAAACTTTCTATAAATATTATAAAAATATCCTACCTAAGGTCGGAGCCTGCAGTTTGCTTGCTCCGCCTGGCTAATATTTGGACTGCACGCTTGGGTCGCGCTCTCTGGTTTATCGTTGATCAGGTGCTATCAACCCCCCTTTATCCACCAAACTGTGGCTGAAATAGGTTAACACCTGATTATCCCGTACGACCTGAAATCACTTCGACCTACCAATAATTGTCGCTTTCGGCCCTTTTTACAATAGTCTTAACAATTTTTAACAAAAGGTTCGAAGTGGTTTCGTTTTTTCCCCATCAGAGGGCGTACCGCTCAGAATCTCGCTCTTCCACCCGTTCAAACCTTCCTAAGCGCTCGCGCAATCGTCTCTCTCTCTCGTGCGTCGATTACCTTCGACGCACAATCCTATTCGCACGACACGGGTCTTAATACCAGTTGGGCGCCATGTAACGGGGGGATAAATCTGCAAAAACGAGAAATTTATTTAAGAACAAACTCCTACGATGCAGAACAAACCGCCGCTCCGTTAACACGTATGTTAATACGTGTATTCGCCTTAACGTCAGCTGACTTAACTTAGTTGTCTTCGATCAAGCAGAGTTGAACTCACCTTAAGTCACGTGCCTTGTGATACTCGATGAGTATTAAGTGTAATCGACTTTGCTCCTAATCCACTTAATCCCCTAGCTATAATCGGATTAAAACCTAAGCCTTTTTCAATTGTTTAAACTATTAGGAAAAATTATATGACGAAATCGGCGATAAGTTTAATAGATTTTATTAATAAAAAAATCTCTACAGTCTTTGTCGGGCCGAAAGACTGACGCACGCGAATAGGATTTACAATTAAATAACTTTCGGTGAGAAAGAGAGAGAGAGAGAAGATACGAATATTGGCGCGATCTAACGCTCGGCGCGAATACAAAAAATTAACGCTAATACGGTTGGGCAAAATACCAAATATATTTTGTCACGCGATAATTAAGGAAGGTGCACCTACCCTGCGGTGCAATTACGGTGATCAGCCGTAATTGCTGAAGCAAATTAAAGGTGCTCCTCAGATCAGAATCAGCTGTGCTGCCTCGTTCGCAAATCTGCTGTATAATAGCTGTTGTTTTTATTGCTGCTTCCGTGATGCTGCTACTGTCGCTGCTTCCTCGCTCACCCTTGCACACGTATCCAAAATCCAAGTAAACTTTTTTATTGGCAAAGCGGTGAAACGCTGTGCTAAACTATTTTGGCGGTACTACACAAGTAACAGCTGAGACGTAACTGCTAATTCAAAAGATCGTGCGCCCCCTCTCTCTCTCAATACTTAGAACTAACGCGCGAAAATCAGAATCGCGAACGGTTCGATTAATTGAATCGACTACCGTTGCACGTTATATTTTTCAATTTTATTATTTTATTTTGAATACGTTATTTTTATTTCAAACTTGTTAATTTTTTTTCAATTTCGTTAATTTCAATTTTGTTAATTTTTCTGTTTTATTATTTTATTTCGAATACGTTATTTTTATTTCAAGCTTAATTAATTTTATTTTCAATTTCGTGAATTTTCAATTTTGTTAATTTTTCAATTTTATTATTTTATTTCGAATACGTTATTTTTATTTCAATTTCGTTAATTTTTTCTCTAAAATTTGTAATTTTATATTAAATTCGTTATTTTTTTCTAATTTCTTTATTTTATATTAAATCCGTTACTTTTTTTCCAAATCCGTAATTTTTCTATATAAGAGAAAGAAGACAGGAAAGTATGAGGTTGTTAGTACCCTATAAAGCTCTTTTCTCCAACTTATCCCTCCGGGGCCTCCAAAAATTTTATGTGACGTCCGGGTCATTATCTCAGGTACGTCTGAGGCGGACGTAATCTCAGGTGCTCTATTTGGTTTGCGTGCGTACGCTTAAACCGGGACGAGCACTTGGAGAATCAGAGCTTTTTTATTTCGCGTTTCGCGTTAAAAGAGTGAAAAATAAAATTTGACTGTAAGTCTTCCATCAAACACCAGGGTCCAATGGAATCGGGACTTGGATGTGAAAATCCCAAACCTTGCTAGAATTATCACATAAAAAGTATTTAAATTTTGTTTAACGGCGCGACTGTCTTATAGAAAAGTATCCCAATCCTTGTTGAAATACCTTTCGAAGACTTGCTTTTTTTTTCGAATTCCGGTCTAACTATTCTTAATAGAAAGTAAGAGGAGAGATAGCAATAAAAAATTTGTTTAAACTTACTTTTTCTTTATTCAATGTAGTTGACTGGCACTTGGAGAGAGTTCTGACACTTGATCGAACGAGGTAAACTTATGAAGCTTGCGAGGAGCGAGAGAGTGGGCGATTTTCGCTTGCGCACGCCCTTTTAAACCCTGGGGGTGATTGGGAGGAAAATCCCTCTTTCAGTCCCTCAAAATTTGGGAAGAGTGGAAATGCTAGTAAATTCTAATTGGCTGACCGAGATTTTCCCTCCTTTTCTCTTTCTGATTTCGGGCCCTAATTGGTTCAGGGGCGTGGTGAGAATTGGGGGCGCGCGTTCAGGAGTTTGGGCCCTATCTCGCTAGATGACTCTCCAAGTACCATTTTCATTACAGATTTTCTTATAATTCTTAATTTATTTATTACGTAAAATTGTTACAATTAATTCTTAATAATAACGCAAGTTTCTTAATATTTAACATATTTTATGCGAAAATCTTTGATCCTACATGTTTACAATTAGTAACTTAAATAATTAACTCAATTCGTTGTTTAAATAATATGGAATGAAAAAGGGGCATTATTTAATTGTGAACTATATATCTGATTTGTTAAAATTCATTCAAGTAACTGTTTTCGAATATTTATCTCAATTTCTAATTTATAATTTAAAAACTTTGAGATATTTTCGATGATTGCGCGGTAACTATGTTTTTAATCAAAAAGTGTGTGGGAGGTTTCAAGAAGCTGCGAAATTTTCCTATCATGCTGTTATTTTCCCGATTCATTTGTGTAAAATCAATTATTAAGATTTTTTTTATATAGCAAAAATTTTAGCTTCTAAAAGTGGAAAACTTTTGGGTGAAATCGAATAACAGGATGCAGGCGGAATACCGCGGCTCCTTTACTCTATATCTAAACCTACTCAAAAAAAACTTTACGATCTTACGAGGTAAAATTCGGAAAGCGCGCGACAAAGGGACGGCTATGTACACGTATCCTCCAGCCGCTTCAGCTGAATGCTCTCCCTTTGCTCATTTACGGAGTTAAAATTTAAGCTACGCAAAAGTACATGAAGGAAAAAATAATTTCTTGATAATAAACGGCCCGACGTTACATAACTAACAAATTTTTCTTAATAATAAAAATCACTATATCTATATCTATTATTTTGTGACGTTACGCTATTTATTTTGATTTGACTCTTATATGTATGCAATCGAGTAAACAGTGAGGTAGCGCTGCTTAATGAATTAATTTGAATAAAATGAAAGATACGTTAGACTAGTTGCAGTAATTCAGTGACTTAATAAATAGCTCATAAATAGGACCATTACACAAGATACTTTCCACTACGTGGACGATTTTCGATAACTTTTAGTTTTAAGCTTTTCAGGAAATAAATGTTGTGAGGTGTAGGCGTTGGGATAGCTTGCTTTTGATTGATCGCTGTCTGACACTTTGCTTTATTAATATACCCTCGTTCAATGCTAACATTTTTGTTGTTGTATACAATACGCATTATGATAATACAGCTTTTATATGCAATCGTACACTGATAAATTCTCCACGAAAATTTACTAGATTTTTGTCTTGTTCAACGACATGTATATCTGTAAATAATCAATGCTTCTCACGGTGATTGAAAGATAAATGATGTGTTAAGGAATTTCTATAATCTTATATTCAGGAGGTACGGCTGAAAGAATTCATGTAAAGTGTGCACTTTACGCTAGTTTACATAATCACCCGAAGTAATATTATATTATATATGTAAAGCATTCACTTTAATATAGTCACTGGTAAATCAGAAATATGCGTTTCGTTTCAGGCAAGTTTATGTAGAGCGAAACCTAAAATCGATCCAATAGGGTACAAAATTTATTTCGTGACTCCATTGAATAATACTACATAAATTATTGTTATTTAGTTTCGGGTTAAATGATATATCCTTCGATATTGTTAAAATGATCTCTTCTTAACCTTCAATATAAAATTTATTACTAAACGGAAAAAAAGTAAGCCTAGAGCAAGTGTGTTATTTCGCATCCAACAAGAAGCAAAGAAGCCTAGACCTCAGGTAGGTAAAGGTTTCATTTACTGCTAGTCGGTACCCACTGTACTGTCTTTAGCTGCAAGCTTATAGTATATGCAAGTCACTATGCAGACCCGGGCCAACTCAAGCGCATGTGACTCAAATTTGCTTCAGTACGGACTTGGCAAGACTCATGTCTGATACGCTTAGTAGGGTCTAAACTCCGATTTTTACAATTCAAAAACGAGAATGTTTATGTTTTTATATAGAAGCTAACGTTTTACATTTAATTCAGGAGAAATGTTTACTGTACTTGTAAACTTAATTTTATTGTTGCAACCTCCTTTTTCGGTACTTACAATATTTTATAAGGGAAGTAATTTTATGTCCATATCATCTATTGAATAAATATAAGTATGACCTCCTGTTCTACAAGCGTCTTTGTGGCATCTATTTTCTGTACGAATCACAGTTTTGCTTTATCGTTACTGAATTCAACAAATATTAAATCATTTTTTTAAACTTATTTTTCCACTATGTTATTGTTTTATTGGGCTGGTGTTTTTAATAAATATATATATATATATATATATATATATATATGTATGTCAAAAATCGATTCAGACGACTTTTTACCGTGAAAGTAACCGCTTCAGACGACTTTTGCCTATTTAGACGACGTCGTCTGAATGATTTCTTGCTATAATTCGTTTCAGACGACTTAACATCAATAATCGTTTTGAACGACTTTTTCGCTTTAGACGACTTTTGAATAATAACCGTTTCAGAAGACTTATATAAACAATTTTAAATCGTTTCAAACGACATTCAGAAGCAATTAAACGCGTATAATGAATAAATAAATACGTAACAACTAATTACATGCTCGTAATTATTATTATATTGTGAAGAAAAATTATTGAAAATATGAGAAAGACATGAAAAAAAATAATGAAGTTAACAAAACAACGAAAAAGATTGATTTTGTGGGACAATCATAACAAAAATTTCCACTATTGCAATTATTAACAAAGCTTATTGTCAACCTCTAGGCTACCTAGAGAAAACAGTCCTAGAAGTCGTCGGAATCGACTAGATTCCGGAAATATGTGAATGTATGCACGTTCGGGAAATCGTTAGAATAATGGTTATCAGGTTGTAAAGTGTTCACTTTCATGCTGTATTGAGAATCACCGGATCGTAGATTTATTATACTTAGTAGATATATTTTCGAGATTAAACGGTACACTAAGTTTTATGTGCCCAAAGTCGTCCCTATCGGTCTACAGTCAGGCATATCATATATTCTTCATCATACGAGTGCGTGAACATCTGAACGGAAAGTTATTCCCCGATGTTCAGTTTTTTCCATTTAACATTATAATCAAATGGAATTCATAACCCCAATGAAATTTACACGATTTATGATTGGAATATGAAAGAAATAATTGTACCATAGACACAAGCACTGATAATACATTCATAATCTAAAATACTATTTTTAGCTCTGTCAATTAAACAATCATTATAAGACATTGTCATTTCAAGGATATATAATAAATTATGAATTCAATTAAAAATCTACAAGCTAGCTCATATTATAAACAAAACTCGATAGCAGCTCTTGCCAAATCTTATATTGAATTCGCAAGCCTCTGAATAAAACTTCTGCTCAAGAAACTTACTTTGGCTGCACCGATTTATCATGGCAGTGTTTGCTATTTAATAGCCTGTGTTGCTGTCGTCTATAACGGGTTCTTCTAAGAATTGGATATTCTTTAGCACTCTCTAGGTTACCTAGTATTTCAGTCCTGGAGGTCGTCGGAATCGACTAGATTCCGGAGATATGTGAATGTATGCATGTTCGGGAAATCGTCAGAATAATTGTTATCAGTTTGTCAAGTGTTCATTTCCATGCTGCATCGAGATTCACAGGAACGTAGATTTATTACGCTTTGTAGATATATTTTCGAGATAAAACGGTACACTAAGTTTTATGTGCCCAAAGTCGTCCCTATCGGTCTACAGTCAGGCATATCATATATTCTTCATCATACGAGTGCGTGAACATCTGAACGGAAAGTTATTCCCCGATGTTCAGTTTTTTCCATTTAACAGTATAATCAAATGGAATTCATAACCCCATTGAAATTTACACGATTTATGATTGGAATATGAAAGAAATAATTGTACCATAGACACAAGCACTGATAATACATTCATAATCTAAAATACTATTTTTAGCTCTGTCAATAACACAATCATTATGAAAAATTTTCATTTTGAGGATGTATAATTGATTATGACATCAATTATAAATCTTCAAGCTAGCTCATATTATAAACAAAACTCGATAGCAGCTCTTGCCAAATCTTATATTGAATTCGCAAGCCTCTGAATAAAACTTCTGCTCAAGAAACTTACTTTGGCTGCACCGATTTATCATGGCAGTGTTTTCTATTTAATAGCCTGTGTTGCTGTCGTCTATAACGGGTTCTTCTGAGAATTGGATATTCTTTAGCACTCTCTAGGTTACCTAGTATTTCAGTCCTGGAAGTCGTCGGAATCGACTAGATTCCGGAGATATGTGAATATATGCATGTTCGGGAAATCGTCAGAATAATTCTTATCAGTTTGTCAAGTGTTCACTTTCATTGTGCATTGAGAATTACCGGATCGTAGATTTATTATGCTTAGTAGATATATTTTCGAGATTAAACGGTACACTAAGTTTTATGTGCCCAAAGTCGTCCCTATCGGTCTACAGTCAGGCATATCATATATTCTTCATCATACGAGTGCGTGAACATCTGAACGGAAAGTTATTCCCCGATGTTCAGTTTTTTCCATTTAACATTATAATCGAATGGAATTCATAACCCCATTGAAATTTGCACGATTTATGATTGGAATATGAAAGAAATAATTGTACCATAGACACAAGCACTGATAATACATTCATAATATAAATACTATTTTTAGCTCTGTCAATAAAACAATCATTATAAGACATTGTCATTTCAAGGATATATAATAAATTATGAATTCAATTAAAAATCTGCAAGCTAGCTCATATTATAAACAAAACTCGATAGCAGCTATTGCCAAATCTTATATTGAATTCGCAAGCCTCTGAATAAAACTTCTGCTCAAGAAACTTAATTTGGCTGCACCGATTTATCATGGCAGTGTTTTCTATTTAATAGCCTGTGTTGTTGTCGTCTATAACGGGTTCTTCTGAGAATTGGATATTCTTTAGCACTCTCTAGGTTACCTAGTATTTCAGTCCTGGAAGTCGTCGGAATCGACTAGATTCCGGAGATATGTGAATGTATGCATGTTCGGGAAATCGTCAGAATAATTGTTATCAGTTTGTCAAGTGTTCACTTTCATGCTGCATTGAGAATTACCGGATCGTAGATTTATTATGCTTAGTAGATATATTTTCGAGATTAAACGGTACACTAAGTTTTATGTGCCCAAAGTCGTCCCTATCGGTCTACAGTCAGGCATATCATATATTCTTCATCATACGAGTGCGTGAACATCTGAACAGAAAGTTATTCCCCGATGTTCAGTTTTAACCATTTAACATTATAATCAAATGGAATTCATAACCCCATTGAAATTTACACGCTTTATGATTGGAATATGAAAGAAATAATTGTACCATAGACACAAGCACTGATAATACATTCATAATCTAAAATACTATTTTTAGCTCTGTCAATAACACAATCATTATGAAAAATTTTCATTTTGAGGATGTATAATTGATTATGACATCAATTAAAAATCTTGAAGCTAGCTCATATTCTTCCCATAACTCAATAGCAGCTTTTGCCAAAGTTTAATTTTAATTTGGAAGCCTCTGAATAAAACTTCTGCTCAAGAAACATAATTTGGCTGCACCGATTTAGCATGGCAGTGTTTGCTATTTACGAATCTCGTTTCTGTCGTCTATAACGCGCTATTCTGAGACTTGGATATTCTTTGGCACTCTCTAGGTTACCTAGTATTTCAGTACTGGAAGTCGTCGGAATCGACTAGATTCCGGAGATATGTGAATGTATGCATGTTCGGGAAATCGTCAGAATAATTGTTATCAGTTTGTCAAGTGTTCACTTTCATGCTGCATTGAGAATTACCGGATCGTAGATTTATTATGCTTAGTAGATATATTTTCGAGATTAAACGGTACTCTAAGTTTTATGTGCCCGAAGTCGTCCCTATCGCTCTACAGTCAGGCATATCATATATTCTTCATCATACGAGTGCGTGAATATCTGAACGGAAAGTTATTCCCCGATGTTCAGTTTTTTCCATTTAACATTATAAACAAATGGAATTCATAACTCCATTGAAATTTACACGATTTATGATTGAAATATGAAAGAAATAATTGTACCATAGACACAAGCACTGATAATACATTCATAATATAAATACTATTTTTAGCTCTGTCAATAAAACAATCATTATGAAAAATTTTCATTTTGAGGATGTATAATTGATTATGACATCAATTAAAAATCTTCAAGCTAGCTCATATTCTTCCCATAACTCGATAGCAGCTCTTGCCAAAGTTTAATTTGTGACGAGAGCAAGCAGTACGCTTGCTCCTCGTCTGCCCTCCTTCTCTCTCTCCCTCTTGTCACTCGGCATGGCGACGTGGTCAGCGTTCGGCGCATATATTTATTGCGCTTAAACACTGGCCTTTATGTTTTTCCAGCCGCCGAAGATTGCCGAGCAAGATTGAGAGCGCTCGAAGAAGCAAGAGCGCAGCGACTATGAGACAGAGAGAGACAGAGAGAGAGAGAGAGAGAGAGAGAAAGTTAGCGAGCATGCTAGAGTGCCCGTCTATGCACGCAATATGCAGGTTTGGGCCGGCGTGTGACGCGCGACCAATTAGCGCTTTTGTCGCACGCCGCCTAATGAGTGGGCTTGGTGGGAGAGCCCGGCGAGAGCGCGAACGTTGATCATGCGTCAAGTCGCGTGAGCTAGTTCCCGGAATAAAGTTGAGGAGAGAAGTTGGAAGTAGCAGCGCAATGAGAGAAGAAGAAACACGTGCAGAAGTGACCAGACCAGGGCGAGCCGAGGCAACGTGTGGCGGCAACACCTGCAGCAGGGCATTCAGTGTCGCCCTCGCTGCCATGCACGGCATGACTTCCAGTGGGTTCACCACGGGCTACGCCGAGGAAGACGTCCAGCCAGTGGCCAGGTCAACTCCCCGTTGCCGGCTCATCGCCAAGGACAAAGGTCAGGTTATCTCTCTCTCCCGGTATTTCTCTCTCTCATGGTGATGCGCGGCCGCGTAGGAACGATACGCAGGCAGGCGATCATTTGCCGGCTACGCTCATCGTAATGCGGTAGAGAGGTTTCGAAGTATTCTTTCCTTTGTAAGGAGGTAAATGGCCAAGGCGATTTAGTCGCCGGGCCATTCGTCCTCCCGCGTTAGTTTAAGTTGTTCTGTATATGTGCGCGTGATGTAAACGTGATTGTAACTGATTTTGTATTTGTTTGTCTGAATAGATTTAAGTTGTATGTTCCAAGTAAAGAAAATTATTTATTCGTTCGACCTATCCTCTCGTTCCCCGATTGTTAAAGAGCGAAAGTGCCTCTCTTACTCTCCCCTTAATAAATTAGTTACGTCAGTGCCGAATAAGGCGCTGCCCCCGTTACATGGCATCCCTTGTGGGGAGATTAATAATCGGGTAATAATAGAGAGAAATGATCAAGCGGTAATGGTTTTTTTTTTTTTTTTAAGAAGGGAAAAATAGTTTGTTAGCTAAGGGCAAAACGCGCGTGCTATGAACTTTTTTTTTAGAAGGAATTTCGTCGTTGTTCTCTCGGATTGTTTTGTTTTGGGCCTACCGACGACCTTTTCTTATCGAGGAGTCGGGTATCCGCGCGTGCGTCATTGAGCCGTTCGAGCGCTAGAGTTCGACACATTTTAAGTTTCCTATTTCTTAGAAAGTAAAACTTTGCCTTGCTGTTTTGTTTTGTTTTGTGATATTTTCCAGTAAGTGGACACATGTATATATTTACGGTTTCTTTCTTTGGCTTATGCAAGGCGATTCCTCACCGGCTCAGAGCCTAGAAAGAATCGGTCTTATTATTTGGCTGTAGTGTCGAATTACATGGTTGAGACACGTTCGTTCTTGTAGCTCGCATTTCAGTCTCTTAAAAAAAGAATTAAATTTTTTTTAGACGCAAAATGTCATTAGCGTGTAGAGACAGAATCGTCTTACGCAGAATATTACGGGATGCGCACGCAAAAAGGTTATAACGTAAAATTGACTCAACAGAGCCGGCCGTTCTGTTAGAGTTGATGCGCTATCGCGGATTGACTTTGCCCGGCGATTTAGAAGAGTTACGGGACCGGTATTTTCGATTTATGTTGATGAAAGGACGACCAGATTTACGACCGCCGTTGCATTCTAATGATTTCGCGTCGGGCCAAATCCCGGACTTGCTATGCGACGAGCAGTAAGAAGCAGCGGCAGACAGGGTGCAGAGCGCAGATCTTGGCGATGAGCTCGCGACGGCTGTGACACCCTTGGCGACTGAATTAACGCGCGCAAGAAAGCAGGCGACGCAGGTAACTGCTTGTGTTGCCGCTCCTCGCGAGCGGGTTCGGTCGCCGGGCGAGAGCGCAGCCGCGCCGGTTAACGAAAACGCGTTGCCACCGGCGACATGCCTGGCGTCGGTTAGCGCGACCGGACGCGCTCGCGAGCAAGAAGCCAGAGATCGGGGCGAATGTAGCACTGGGGCGCTAAGCCAAATCTGGGGAGCTTTAACTGCTGTTCCACGTTGGATTTATAGGCGCGAGGTTAGACAGGGCATCACGGATGGTGCGAATGCAGTTTGAAGGGTCGAAAGAGAAGCGATGCACAGTAGGTCGGCCCAGGCCGAGCAGCAGGCTTCATTGCCGTCTCAGGCCAGGCCGTCTGGCAACCGTGCGGGGCTAAACGTACCCGCGGCTGGAACTGAGCAATCGACACATGCGAGCGCATCATTTAATAGAGCAGGTAGTACGCTTATGAGCACTGATTTAAGCAAATCAGTGAGCACAAGGTACCAGGCGCCAAGGATAAATTCGTGGGTGGAAAATTGGGAAGGCGAAGTTGCTGCGGCCGCGGCCGATGGGCAGCAGCCGCCGGCGGCAAGCCAACCTGCAAGAGAAGCCGCGCCGGCTCAATTGAGCGCGCAGGCTTCGTTAGCCTCGACTGCAAATGCAGCTCCTAGCTTGATTCCACAACAACGCGATCGGAATAGTGGCACGTTTAGGAATATTTCGGATAGACCATTCACAGGGGCATGTTTTAATTGCACCGCGATAGAAGGGCGCAATGCCCGGTGGCTCGAGTCAACCCACTGGTTGTCTGTTACAAATGTCGGCAACAGGGACATTATGCCAATAGTTGCCCGACTCGATCTACTGAGCGCGCGCCGACGTGTCAGGTTTGTGGTACGGTTGGTTTCGTTTTTAGAGATTGCCCTTCAGGTAGAGAGAGTGCTTTATGCAAGAGGCAAGGGTACCGTGGTTGAGGCGAGAAAGGAAGGCGAGAACAAGGCAAAAAAATTGCCAGTTCTTCGCATCTTTCTCGGATAGCATATTCGATAAGCGTGAAAATGAGGATGTGAAAGTTAAGTGTGTATCTAGAGTAGAAGGTAAGAGTTCAGCAGAGGATAGAAATGAGATTGTAGATTCGAGAGGTTTGTGAAATAGAGTAGGGAAAGTTGCGTTTGAGAGTGAGCTGCCGAGTTTGACTTTAGACAGGAACCGGGCGCAGAGTAGCGTAGCCGTGGCTTTCCCCAGTAAGACCAGCAATGGTCCCGAACAGGTAAATTCTCGCGAGTCGGTACAGGAAGGCGCAGAAGGTTTCTGCAATAGTCAAAATGCTAAAATACAGAAAGTTTTACCAGACACAAATACGCGAGATGCGATCGATCATGGTAGAAATTCTTTGGCGGGTAGTGCGCTCGAGAAGTGCCTAGCGAGGCAAAGTGAGTTGCCGTCGCTGCGCATGAACGCGAGAGAGACAGATTCGAGTATTTCGCCCACGGTTGGGCAGGCTTCGGAAAAGGCCGTTGCTTTAGGAAATCAGGGTGAACCTGTGAAAGAATCTGTTGGTAAGGAAACGAGCTCAGGCGCTGCGCTCCCGTCGGAGCGGGCTGCGACAAAGGTCATGGTCACGCGCGATAGAAGTGGGCTTGTTGATAATAGGGTTTTGTTGTTTGGACGTTCGGTCGTCGGTGCCGACGTACCTTCCGTTTTTGTGAGGGGAGGGTCTGAGTGGAACTCAGAAATCCCGAAGAAAACGGCAGATGAATCAGATGCAGCGTTAGTCGCAGTAGTAGAGAATAGGTTCTTTATTAAGGTCGACATAGGCGGGCAAGTCTATACAGCGCTGCTAGATTCAGGTGCACAGGTATCAGTGGAAGGGCCGAATCTTGGCTTACGGTTTAAGGACCAGTTAAGGCCGCCTACGATATTCGTTCAGGGTATCTCAGGTGAGAAACCGCGAACGTGGGGGGACTTAAAGCTAAGTATGGAAATTGGTGGCAGGACTGATTGGTTGATTGCGACGGTAGTATCTACACTTGGGCATGACTTGATTTTAGGTGCAGATTTTTGGAATAAATGGGATATTAATATCAACTACGGTAATCGCGCTTGGCGGGCAGGTGACCAAGGCGATTGGTTTTAGTTAGCAGAGCAGGATAGTAGAGAAGTAGATGTTTACGCCGAATGCGCGGGTTTGAGTAAATACGAGAAGGCTCAGAAAGAGACAATCATGGCGCTCGTTCGCCGGATTGTCCCGGAACCTGGCGATTCACCAGCGGTCACCAGGGTTATCGAGCACATTAGGCGATGCGCGCCCGATAAAGACGCCGATGCGCCGAATGTCGCCTCCAATATTAGCATTTACGCAAAAAGAAACCATGCGGCTATGGAAAGCGAAAATAATTAGGCCATCGAAAAGTCAATGGTGTCACGCGCCGGTGATTGTGCGTAAACAAGACGATGATTATAAGTTTTGCCTCGATTTTAGACCTGTAAATAAGGTGACGAAAGTAGACGCGTATCCGATGCCTAGCATTGACGCTATTTTAGATAGGTTGCGCGGAGCAGTCTACCTGTCGAAAGTAGATCTGCGAGCGGCGTTTTGGCAAATTCCGCTTTCAGAGAATAGCAAACAATATACGGCGTTCGCGGTCCCAGGTCTTGGTTTATGGGAGTTTGAGCGAATGCCGTTTGGTTTGGTAAATGCGCCGGCTACTTTCACGCGCCTTATGGATGCACTTTTCGGTCCAGAGTATGAGCCGCATGTTTTCTGGTATCTTGATGATTTGTTGGTGGTTAGTGCAGATTTTGAGGGCCATATGTTATGGTTAGAAAAGGTTTTGAAGCGATTGGTAAGTGTAGGACTAGAAATCAATTTAGAAAATTTCTTTTGATTTCTTTTGCACTGAGGTAACCTACTTAGGGTACAGGTTAGACTGTGAGGGCTTGCGTCCGGATAGTGATAAGGTAAAGCCGATAGTTAAGTTGGATACAAAGGTATGAGAAGATAGGCTATTACGTTTGAATGCGTTGCGCGACTTAGTAGCCAAGCATATTGACGAAGCACAGGAAAAGCAAAAGAAGTACTACGATAAAGGTAGGCGACGAGCTCTTTTCCAAGTGGGCGATTTGGTTTGGCGCAGAGTGCATACGCTTTCGAATGCAGCGGCGGGCAAGAACGCGAAACTTGATCCGAAATATGACGATCCGTTTAAAATCGTTCTGGTAATCTCGCCCGAGATTTATGAATTGGCCACGAATAGCTAAACATCGCACCACTAGAGTACATGTTTCGGAGATTAAGCTTTACATACCGCCACGGAAAGTAAACGCGTAATTTTTTTTTACGAATATTTATTATTTTAGAGTTGGAATTGCTATGATGGCGTGCGGGGTTGGCCGATTCTTCGGTGAGAGAAGTTTGTTCACTTTGTTGTAAGGGTTTAAGTTTAGATTTTGGGGATGAAGAGTTTGCCCTTGGTTCTATTTGGGTGTTATCAGAATAATTTAAGTTATAGAATAAGTTATGATTAAGAAATTAATTAAGGTTATTATTTTGTTTAGCGTTTAGCGCTGGCTGAAAGTTGCCGGTCGAGAGAGGAAAAGGGGGAAGAGAGTCAGGCCGCAGTGAGCTTTGGCCTTGGGAGGGGGTGTGACGAGAGCAAGCAGTACGCTTGCTCCTCGTCTGCCCTCCTTCTCTCTCTCCCTCTTGTCACTCGGCATGGCGACGTGGTCAGCGTTCGGCGCATATATTTATTGCGCTTAAACACTGGCCTTTATGTTTTTCCAGCCGCCGAAGATTGCCGAGCAAGATTGAGAGCGCTCGAAGAAGCAAGAGCGCAGCGACTATGAGACAGAGAGAGACAGAGAGAGAGAGAGAGAGAGAGAGAAAGTTAGCGAGCATGCTAGAGTGCCCGTCTATGCACGCAATATGCAGGTTTGGGCCGGCGTGTGACGCGCGACCAATTAGCGCTTTTGTCGCACGCCGCCTAATGAGTGGGCTTGGTGGGAGAGCCCGGCGAGAGCGCGAACGTTGATCATGCGTCAAGTCGCGTGAGCTAGTTCCCGGAAGAAAGTTGAGGAGAGAAGTTGGAAGTAGCAGCGCAATGAGAGAAGAAGAAACACGTGCAGAAGTGACCAGACCAGGGCGAGCCGAGGCAACGTGTGGCGGCAACACCTGCAGCAGGGCATTCAGTGTCGCCCTCGCTGCCATGCACGGCATGACTTCCAGTGGGTTCACCACGGGCTACGCCGAGGAAGACGTCCAGCCAGTGGCCAGGTCAACTCCCCGTTGCCGGCTCATCGCCAAGGACAAAGGTCAGGTTATCTCTCTCTCCCGGTATTTCTCTCTCTCATGGTGATGCGCGGCCGCGTAGGAACGATACGCAGCCAGGCGATCATTTGCCGGCTACGCTCATCGTAATGCGGTAGAGAGGTTTCGAAGTATTCTTTCCTTTGTAAGGAGGTAAATGGCCAAGGCGATTTAGTCGCCGGGCCATTCGTCCTCCCACGTTAGTTTAAGTTGTTCTGTATAAGTGCGCGTGATGTAAACGTAATTGTAACTGATTTTGTATTTGTTTGTCTGAATAAATTTAAGTTGTATGTTCCAAGTAAAGAAAATTATTTATTCGTTCGACCTATCCTCTCGTTCCCCGATTGTTAAAGAGCGAAAGTGACCCTCTTACTTTCCCCTTAATAAATTAGTGACGTCAGTGCCGAATAAGGCGCTGCCCCCGTTACAAATTTTAATTTGGAAGCCTCTGAATAAAACTTCTGCTCAAGAAACATAATTTGGCTGCACCGATTTAGCATGGCAGTGTTTGCTATTTAATAGCCTGTGTTGCTGTCGTCTATAACGGGTTCTTCTGAGAAATGGATATTCTTTAGCACTCTCTAGGTTACCTAGTATTTCAGTCCTGGAAGTCGTCGGAATCGACTAGATTCCGGAAATATGTGAATGTATGCATGTTCGGGAAATCGTCAGAATAATAGTTATCAGGTTGTCAAGTTTTCACTTACATGCTGTATCGAGATTCACAGGAACGTAGATTTATTGCTTTGTAGATTTATTTTCGAGATTATGCGGTACTCTAAGTTCTACGTGCCTAAAGTCGTCCCTATCGCTCTACAGTCAGGCATATCATATATTCTTCATCATACGAGTGCGTGAACATCTGAACGGAAAGTTATTCCCCGATGTTCAGTTTTTTCCATTTAATATTATGAACAAATGGAAATCATAACCCGATTGAAATTTACACGATTTATGATTGGAATATGAAAGAAATAATTGTACCATAGACACAAGCACTGATAATACATTCATAATCTAAAATACTATTTTTAGCTCTGTCAATAAAACAATCATTATGAAAAATTTTCATTTTGAGGATGTATAATTGATTATGACATCAATTAAAAATCTTCGAGCTAGCTCATATTCTAAACAAAACTCTATAGTAGCTCTTGCCAAATCTTATATTGAATTCGCAAGCCTCTGAATAAAACTTCTGCTCAAGAAACATAATTTGGCTGCACCGATTTAGCATGGCAGTGTTTGCTATTTAATAGCCTGTGTTGTTGTCGTCTATAACGGGTTCTTCTGAGAATTGGATATTCTTTAGCACTCTCTAGGTTACCTAGTATTTCAGTCCTGGAAGTCGTCGGAATCGACTAGATTCCGGAAATATGTGAATGTATGCATGTTCGGGAAATCGTCAGAATAATAGTTATCAGGTTGTCAAGTTTTCACTTTCATGCTGCATTGAGAAACACCGGATCGTAGATTTATTATCCTTAGTAGATATACTTTCGAGATTAAACGGGACTCTAAGTTTTATGTGCCCGAAGTCGTCCCTATCGCTCTACAGTCAGGCATATCATATATTCTTCATCATACGAGTGCGTGAACATCTGAACGGAAAGTTATTCCCCGATGTTCAGTTTTTTCCATTTAACATTATGAACAAATGGAATTCATAACCCTATTGAAATTTACACGTTTCATAATTGGAATATAAAAGAAATAATTGTACCGTAGACAGAAGCACTGATAATACATTAATAATCTAAAATACTATTTTTAGCTATGTCAATAAAACAATCATTATGAAAAATTTTCATTTGAAGGATGTATAATAGATTATGAATTCAATTAAAAATCTTCAAGCTCGCTTATATTCTCTCCATAACTGGATAGCAGATCTTGCCAAAGTTTAATTTTAATTCGGAAGCCTCTGAATAAAACTTCTGCTCAAGAAACATAATTTGACTGCACCGATTTATAATGGTAGTGTTTGCTATTTACTAACATGTGTTGCTGTCATCTATATGAAAGAAATAATTGTACCGTAGACAGAAGCACTGATAATATATTAATAATCTAAAATACTATTTTTAGCTATGTTAATAAAACAGACATTATGAAAAATTTTCTTTTTGAAGATGTATATTGATTATGAATCCAATTAAAAATCTTCAAGCTCGCTCATATTCTTCCCATAACTCGATAGCAGCTCTTGCCAAAGTTTAATTTTAATTTGGAAGCCTCTGAATAAAACTTCTGCTAAAAATTTGAGCTGCTATTCTGAGAATTGGATATTCTTTAGCACTCTCTAGGTTACCTAGTATTTCAGTACTGGAAGTCGTCGGAATCGACTAGATTCCGGAAATATGTGAATGTATGCACGTTCGGGAAAATACTCAGAATAGTGGTTATCAGGTTGCCATGTTTTCACTTTCATGCTGCATTAAGAATCACACGTTTATTATGCTCTCACGGAGGATGGGTAGAATTAACTTTCTACAAGCGTTTTAAAGAAATAATCCCTTACTATACATTGTTTTTCTGCATTTATTTACTATAACTAGGTAGAGATTGCTGTCAATTATGATTTTCATTTGGGAAGCCTGTGATGTTCGTATCACTTATAAATAAAATAATTCGAACTCTCGTAATCTAGCTAATGAGTAAGAATTTGTTTCCAATGATTTTACTCTAATTCTCAATAAAATCGATAAATAAATTAAATATAATAAATAAATAAATCAAATATACATAAGTAAGTGCAATATCTCGAGGAAAGTCAAACAATGCCCTAGTTTCTTATGGTGCGAATTGTCCCATAAGCAGAGCTAAAGTCTTTCTTTGATAGGATATAATTTAGCCCAAGTTTCTTATAGCGCGAGATGTTCTATAAGTCGAGCTCAAATTATAAGGAGAGGATAGTCTTGCTTAGTTAATCACAATGAGAGAAAGAACTTAGGTATTAATCCAAGTTTATTCAGACTCATGCGCTCACCTTGCAAGGCTAGAAGTGAATGCTAGCCTGTGCAAAGGTGGCCCATTTATACACAGATTTTCCCGCTTATTTTTGCAGGAGAGATGTCATCGAAAATTCGAGAGACTTTCGCGAATTTTGAGAAATGAGTTTTCTTAATTTACAAGTAAATAACCATTAATATTGAGTTTTTAACACATGTAAACTTTGTAACGGGGTGAAACCGTTTAATTGTTATATTCGCGCGATTACCTTAAAAAGACACGCGAAATTGTCAATGCTCACTACTATTCCGGGAGAGCACGAGAAAGTATGCGTCAGTCAACCGATAATCGTTAATAACCTATACTAAATTGAGTGGAAGCTATGTGAGATGAGAGAATCAATGAAAACACTTGTTAGTAATGTAAATCGAATCTTTTATTGTCCCTCAAAATTCACAAAAGGTCGGCCCGCGCGTTTGTTTACATGCACGCCCGCTCGTCGACAACACGCTTTGCCGGTACGCACGCTGCTCTTTGTTATTAGAGCCGTTACATGCACGCATCGAATGTTAGAATCAAATTGTTATTCGTATAATCGCGATCGCGAAATTAAGCTGGCCAGCTTACCTTTTACTTGCTGGCGATCGGAGAAAAACTACGATAGGTCGCACAGCACGGAACAGTTTTAATATTGTTTTTGTTCGCGGATCGCGAGCGCGCGCACACACTGGTTTCGCCCTCGATGGCGAAACCTCACACACTCTCTCTCTCTCTCTCGTTCTGGCCTCTGGCTCGTACTCGATAGCTCCTTGGCGGCTGCACTCCTGGATCACTAATTGCTGTTGTTTTCAAAGCGTATGGATGTCAAGGGCACGTGAATCGATGGAACGATAGCGTAAGCGGACGGACACTATGATGGTCGATGCTTCACTGGTTCAAATTCGTTCGCGCGCGTTCCGTCTGCTCGCGTGCCGAATTCCTTCGTTACCTATTCTGTCCCCCCCGGCAGGTGCTGCCCTCACAGGCAGCAATTAAGCTAAATAGTCAGCGCTAATATGACGTTTACCGTCACAACTTTACAGAATTTGTTATTTGTTGATTTTATACAATATACAATTATCGCAAATAGTGTCGTCAAAAGTTATTAACTAATAGAGTTAATTAACGTGATATTACAATATTTACAATAGAAAATTATTAAATTTTCATATAACTTTATAGTTGATTAATTTTGGAAGTATTCTCCAAAATTAATTATTTAAATTAATTAATAACATTTGAATTATGACTAATTTTTCATATTTGTAACGGTTTTTTCTAATCTTAATATACAATTATTAGATTAATTATCTAAGATTTCTAAATTATAAAGTTATCATTATTAAGTAGTAACTTAATATTTTCGTTCTATATATAGCTTATTGTTTAAATAAATTATTAATTGTTTATTTATTAATAACAGTTATTATTCAACTGTTATTAATGAAACCAATTCTTACTCATGTTCTATGCTTATTCATTTTGCATATAAATTATTTATATTTTTCTAATATTTCATATGTTAATAAATAAATCAACTTTGCATATTGATATTCATTATTAATTTATAATTGAATGAGATATTATGAATCTACATGTTAAAATCTATATAATCGATACTTTGTTATATTAAAATTATCTATAATTAACATATTTTTCTTAATATCATGAATCATTATATCTATGTCTATTATTTTGTGACGTCATGCTGTTTATTTTGATTCGACTCTTATTTGTATACAGTCGCGTAAACAGTGAGGTAGCGCCGCTTAATGTATTGTTTTGACTAAACAGATAAATACGTTAGACTAGTCGCAGTCATTTAATAAAAAGCTCATAAATAGGACCGTTACAAGCCTCTCAATAATACTTCCCTTAAATTTAATTGCTTCCGCAATATCAATTATATTAATGATTTATTATGTCATACCTTTTGATGGTGCCGCTTAAAGTGCTTTGCAATTTATTCATATCGGTATTAAAGGGACGAGTTATACGTACTGATGCTTTTATGTTTTTAGTTGACTCATTATTCCGAAGTTTTGGACTTTATGTATTATTGTGAAATACTCAATAATGGTAGTGCTAATTTTTAGTTGTTTTAATTGATGAGTTTTTTCGAATGTGCGAATCATCAATTATGATGGATTTGGGTTTTTCTTTTTCAGTAAATGTGCTTCTTCGTATTCAGGAAGCAAAGATCGATTTTTGTTCATCATTGAATAATTTTTGGTATTCTTGACATTTTTATAATGTAGCAGTTCCCATGTAACATTTCACGTACAAAATTAGTTAATCTCCACTATCATTAATAATAAAATGGTTTAATAAATATTATTGCTTTCTTGACATCTGATGAGAGATTCTTCATTTGGGATTCAATAAAATTTAACCTCTTCTGATAAACTCTGTAACAGGCTGCCGTTTAACCTTTAATCTCTGTTAAATATATCTATTCGTATGGTCAAACGACGCCGTGTCATCTATGTGCTGTAAGCACACTAACTCACCTTGTCCCGGTGTGCGCCTGCGCCGAGTTCTCTTACCGATCGAAGTTGGGTTCTCGATCTCTCCGCTAGGGGCGTTGGCGCGCTTGCTTAGTAGCGCTCCGTCGGCCACTGCCGATAACTCGGTTGGCGAGCCGCTTCTTATGTTGCCTACGCGATTCGTGCTAAACTACCGGCGCGTTTGAATTGAATGTAAACAAGAACACCGATCTTGAACAAATGGAAGACGAAATAATACGCTCGTTACGTGTAAATTACTGACCACTTTATTTACTTCCAAAAACTCGTATAAGGGAGGGATTTGCCGAGAGACTTCCGCACGCAAGTTCGAATGACAATAGAAACGGGGAGAGAGAGAGTGAATTTCGCGATCGTCGCGGACTTTTCGCTCGCACGCTTTTGATAATATCACCGCGCACGCTGCGCGGGATCGCACGCTAATTACAATTAATAGGGCTGGGCACCTACCGCGTAATTGATGGGGATACGGTGGCCAACCGTATCCGATACGCGCGCTTCGGATCAACTGCCTCTGCTGTTGCTGCTCTGCTGTTGCTGTTGCGTGGCTGCAGAGGTTGAGTGCGCCGGGGCCGAGGTCGCACACGTTCGACAATGCGCGCACTCGGCACTCCGCTCTCAGTTGTAGTTATCGGCGACGGTGTCACACACGTTGGACAGTGCGGACACCCGTCTCACCACACTAATTGTTGTCGTCAGTTGTTTATACACACGACGTGCGATGCGCACTTCCACCTCGACACTCTCGCACAAAGTACCAAAACTCCCTGAATCTCACTCGAAACTATCAAGTACGTTGGCAGCTAAAACTCAATAGCTATGATGTAGCCGGACTGAAGGTCGCAGTCATACTGGCTAGCTAACTCTCCCCTCCCGGTCATTGCCCCTAACGCGCCCTCTCTCTCTCTCTCTCTCTCTCTCTCAAACCGATCGCGGCTATTAAGCTTAGCCACGCTTATTAGCTCACGCGAGTCTAGACGATTTTCGACAATCGTTGCAACTCTTAAATGATCGTCTAACTGAGCAAACTAGACTTTCTAGCCAACTTCATATCAATGTTGTAAATTTTCTTCGAATTTGATTATTTTTAATTATATAAATTTGAGTAGGAGTTGTAAAGTTATTTGAAAAATACTTATGTTTTGTAATGAGATTATTATATATTCATTTATTTTTCAGGTGAGTATCTTCTAAACTTATCTTTTTGTAACTCTAGTTGGGTAAGTTTTAAAATTTGAAAATCTATATTGATTCTAAGTAATTTAGGAAATATATAGTTTGTTATTGAGAGAAGAATTGTATTCTTGGATATTGCAAGCGAATTGAGCCAAAACGTTCAATCTAAATAATAGATATAGAAAATTAGCTTGTTTCAATCACATTTAATTTTTATAGATAATCACCTTTAAACAGATAATTATATATGTATAACTATAACTATATAATTAAAATATCTTTTTTATTTAGAAAAAAAATTGTCACCCTATCGAAAACTAATATGTATTTTGTGTTTTCAATAAATTACAATATTAATACGCATCTAATATAATATATTTATAGCTGAGATTTAAAGAATGTTACATTTTTACTGAGAGAGTATCAAAGAGACTAAGTCCCACATAGTATTTATGCCAATTCAAGTGCCTGATGCGGTTTCGATGATTAATTTATAATTTGATGTTGCGTAAGCATAGCATGTCAATTTTCGATGATAGTGATTATAATATCAGTTATTTCGAAATGTTGATATTTTCTTATATTTTAACTTGAACGGTTGTATTGGTTTGAACATCTGACGTGATTGATGAGAACATTCTATAGACAAATGATTTTCAAAGAGAGTTCATGTTTCTTAAATCGATCAGAATAAAAAATAATTTTTGATGTATTAATGCATTATTGAATAGAAAAGGGCATTATCGATCACTAATAAAGCATTCTTATATGTTGTCCAATAACGATGAACATATATTTTGTAATTTTCAAGTTTTCAATCATTTATACAGCAAAAGGAAATATCAAATTGTGATATAAAGACTATAAAAATATTAAATCTTGTATCATGTGAAAGATAGATATATTTGAGATAATCTACTTTGTTTATTTTTTATTACTCCACTCGATTGCAAATGTCAATTGTAAAATATGAGTCAATTCAATAGGTCTCTAGTTTATGTTTAATTGCTAGGAAATATCGTAACGGGGTTTTCGCCTAGCTTCGCTTGAACAGAATCTGTTATATAAAGATTACTAATAAATGCCGCGGAAATTAAATTAATAATAGAGAGAAATTTTCTCCAGAGCGATACTGTGCTCCTACGCAAGACGTCCTGGGTCCACCTGCTCAGATTTGTCTCCTTCTCGTTCTAGAAAATAGGCCCGCAGAGAGTGTCGTGTGCTACGCCAAAAAGAGATATGTGTGTGTGCGCAAGTAAACGTTTAGAGGGAATTCGAGGAAAATGGAAATCGAGTAAATACGGGCAACTTCGGAATAAAGATGCTCGTTTATTCGAAGTAAACGTAATTAAAGTTACAAAGAGCACATACGTTGAAAGTAGCGCCGAGAGTTGCAATGCAAGCAACTTAACTGAGATGCGTCCGTGCATACAAGAAAACACTGCACTCGCGCCACGCGGACAGAGTGCATGTAAGCACACGCCGTGTTGTGAGCTGCAAGACGCGATGGCAGCAGTGAATTGGCGCGTAACGTCCAAACGAGGAAGCGATCACGCTTAACCTCGGCTCGTAAAAACGAATGAAACACGACCACATCTGAACATTTTGCACGTATGCGAGTACAAGAAAGCAACGGTACGCACGCAAACAGAGAAATCAGCTTAAATCAAGCATCATTCAAGGAGGAATGCGCGAATGGCAAACTAAAACAGGAGGAGAGAGCAAAAAAGAGAGAAACCAGATAAAGAACTGGTACGCACAGTGCTGGACGCTGGCGTAGTCTCATCAAACTTTAATAGCGTACACGCTTTTACAACAATGGCCTTCGATCAATTAATTTTTGCGTAGACGCTTTCCTCTCTTTTTAGTGAATTCTTTTAGCACACGCTCGGGTTCTCCGAGATATTTCCTTCAGAAATTAATTATCATGAGCGTGTCTTATCGATTTCCCCTTGATATTATTAAAATCCTCGAGTATTGCTATCTGCTTTTCACATAAAAGCTTTTTTTTTCTCTGTGACGAAACTCAAAACTTTCCTTGTCAGGCGTTGACCACTTGTCGGTCGGAAGCTAACTCTATAGTTCGCGCCTATGCTCTCTCTCTCTCTCTCCTCGAGACTATCGCATCTCCACGCGGTCCGCGTCGCGAGTTTACAATCGAATATCGAACGATTATCGTGTCACTCACCAGTTCACTGACGTCTGCGCTGCGCTGTTAACAACTTTATGGAATAACAAATAATAATTATAAATCATTTCTATTACTGGCTTTGCGAGAATAGAGAGACATAACGAACTACAAGTCGTTATAATATTAAAAAATTTCGCAAGTTATCTTAAAAAAACTGACTATCTATGAAAGGGAATTAATTATAATATTAATTTATTCTGATTAAGGGGAGTACGCTAGCAAAACCTTGTTAGTATAAGAATATTTTTTCTTACGCGAAACTGTCTTTGAAAATCATTTATCAATTGTTTTCCGTATTAAATTTATTAATATAACCAAAGTCTATTTATCTATTATTATCAAAGTAATTAACAGTTGTACCCTCATACTGCTAATTAATACGATAGCTTTATTATTGATGTTAAGTTTCTATAAGTTTGTTACACTCTAACTGATTTCAGCGATTTGTTATTCCTACAGTTTATTACACTCAACTTGGGAAGATGAAAAAATGTTGATTTAGTAATTGTTATTAATGTAATTTTGTATTTGGAGATTGAATGTTGATTTAGTAAGTATTTTTACATGTCATTTTTTATTATTCGTTTAATGATAAATATTTCTTGTATTTGCATTATTTAAGGTACGTAAAAAATAATGTTATTATATTTAAGAATATGTATAAAAATATATTTTAAAATATTCTGAGTTAATGGAGTAATCTAGCCAGTATTTACCTATTTATATAATATAACAATAGAATTTTCATATATTGCTGAATATTTAATTCAATAAATTTGTCGTTAAGCGGTCATTCGTCTCCATGCATTGTAATCACAGCAAATAAAATCGCAGTTAACTCAATTATCAACTAATAAAATATTAATAATGTCGTACTGCACAACGAAGTCTTAACTAAGCGTACGGTTTAGTCATACTGCGTTGACTATAGCAGTAAATGTATTCGTTATGGCTATACATACATCATGCAGAATAAGCTAAGCGACCCTGTCTCATCTGTACAGTATTTTTTCTATTCTTATCTCCATTCTTAAACCTTCAAACAGTTTGAAGCACACGGCCTTATCTAAGTTACTAGCAGCTTTTCAAAAGCAAACTAATGTAATAAGATTACTTCAAACGAGTCGTCTACAGAAAAAGAATGTTTAATAAAAAATTGCTTGGGTTAAGTATCTAGTAAATAAACAAACTGAAGTATTCATTTTTGAATACGTACAGGGTAAATAATCAGATACAACGTTTAATTCCTTATAGATGTATGTTGCTGAAACTTTACGTGATTCAGCACTTATTGTCTAGAATTGCTAGAATTCAGATGGATCAAGATTCGATACTTCCTTAAAATAAAAAAAAAACTATTTTTATATTTACAGCTTCAATTTCATATATCTACCCTATAATAGTGTCGGTACGTAACAACATCTGTTATCAATTATTTATTAAGGTGGGGGTAAGCGAGACGGTGTGTTGCTCTAAGCAAAAACTGCGGGAATAGTTAATATTGAAACAATAAGGCGAGCAAATAATTTTTATTAATTTACTACAAATACGCTACCTCTCGAGAGTAACAACAATACTCAAATGTCCTTATAAACTACTCGTACTAATACTTATATTAAGGCGAGGTAGCCGACATGTCAGCGCCAGGCCAACTCACTTAGTCCTGAGATTCATAATACGATCGGGTCAGCTTCATACAAAGCCAGTGTTTGGTCTCTCTTAAAGGAGAGGACCAGATGAAGGCTGCTCTCAAGAGAAAAGCCCAGATAGATATCCGTGGCTCAGTTGCTACGTGGTAAAAGGCACTTTTTCACCCCATGGCAAAGGCGACGCACAACCGGCTTTCTATCTGAAAGAGGAACGAGGACGGGGCGGTCTATTAGGCCGATCGCGGGTCGCGCGGAAGGGTGTCGTTGTGACAGTCGACATACAACGTTCCGTAGGACCGGAGTTGGTGCGAGTTTAGAAAATCCTCGGGGATGTGTCTCCGAGGTTTCATACACTGGGGCTCGAGAAGGAGGTGGCCTCAGAATTGCACGTGTCGACTTGCGGGTGAGGACCGGGTTTTCGTCCAATTCTGGTACGCCCATGACCACCTTGGAAGTCGAAGAGTTGACAACCTTAGGTGTCGATGAAGCTAAATGAGGATCTGAAGTGAGTTCAGATCCGTGAAAGGGCCGGTTCTTCCCAACGACGATGATGATTCTCGTAAGAGTCTCCTTTTTGGCTAGTTTCCTGGCGAGTCTGGCCTTAATCTCGGTTTGCCGGCGTTGTAGACGCTTCAGATTACGCTCTCGTCTCTTCTCCTTGCGCTTCTGACTTATTCCAGACGAGAACGATCCTCTTCGGCTAACGGGACCTTGAGTTGTCACGAAACTCACTGTCCGGCGAGAAGGCAGGCGCTTGAACGCGCGTTCGACCATGGCCCTGAAAAAGGAGCGGTCAGGCTACGGAGGACGATCTCTCTGGCTAGTGAGACTTTGAGCGAGGCTCGTCGAACAAAGGAGGTCGCTTTCGAATTAGCCGTCAGAAGAGCCGGTGGAGCACGGTCCTTGCGGGCTAGCAAGACTCGAATCTTTGGAGCTCGCCACCCACCAGAAAACTCTCTTGGCCGGCGGGACTTCGAGCGAGGCTCGTCGCCAACCAACAAGGTTACTTACAAGGTGACTAGTGAGGTGTCCCGTGGAGTGGACTCCGAATTACGCACAACTGGAAAAACGCGACTCTTTATCTCCTTCCCCTGAGCTACGGCACCGCGCTCCCATTGGCGGAGAACGAAAGAGTGGGATGACCGTTGTGGAGTACCAATCAGCGATGGCCGTGAGCTCCCACTACCTCCACTAATGAGGTAGAGGGAAAAAGAGAAAATTAATGGACTATGCGCAGGCGTGAGAGAAAAAATTAGACTTATAACACTTAAGACCAGGGTGATGAGGGCTCTTCTTCTTCAACACACTCTTCAGCTCTAACATGTGTCGTGTTAACTTTTTTATGCACTTGCCCTTTTACGTGCGGCTGAACGCTAGAGAGAGTCAATCATCAGTACCTCTCCCTGCTGTCCCCAATAACCTAATTTCTTCAATATATTGAAGAATATATAACCCTCGTTTTCGGTAAAGTCATTGTCTGTAAAAACGATTTAACTATAATTTTAATGTACTAAATTAGTTATATGAGTTAAATAATTTTTTGTGAGTCAACGTATACTACTACGCACTTAACAGGGCGGTGGTTATCCCTGTTACGAGGATAAATAAGAAAATAATTATTGCTAATTTTCACCCTATTATATAAAGCTAAAACCGTTTTATATTTTTAATATATCCCTATTTTATTAATTGTTTGAGAATCATCTCTCCCTGGATGGAGGGAGGCGCATGCGCCTTGAGTTTTTTTCGTTGCGCGTGTGCGCTACGCTCAAATAAAGTGATTTTTCACCTACATTCTCTCTCTTCATTTTTGAAAAAAAAATGCCATACCGTCCAACATTCATGAATATTAAATTATTAAATAGACAAACAATTAGCTACTAGTAACTCAAACGTTTTATAAGTCTGAAGTTCGTTCCCGGGCTCGAACTGGTTAATCAATACTGCTCGTATCTTTATCAAATCTATGCCTAAACAAATATCTAGTTAAAATTAATGAAAAAGTTCTTTCCGGTTTCCGCTTCTAAGAGTACAAGTGCACAATTAAGATATGTAAGTTTCTTTCTCTTTATAAAATGTCTTTTGCAGTATAACAATTAATTTTTGGTTGTTGCTATCAGTTACATTTAAATATCCGAGAATGATTATAAAAATAGATATGAAAAATTATCAGTAATCAATGGCAATAACCTAATAACCATATGTCATAAAGGTGAGAATATAAATTACTAATATATTTTCTAGAATTGGTATACTGATTTTCCTTTTATATTATTTCATTTTAATATTTTTTAAATATTTATATGTATTATCCGCGATTTTATACAAGTAATATTGTAATTGTTATAATTATATTGATTGAGTTTCTTTTACAGTAAAATTTGTATTTATACAATGAATATGTAAATTGTATTTATACAATTTTACATAAATACATAATCTAATTTAAGTACATAAAATACGATATATCATAATTAAATTTTATTTACATAAAAAAATTAAGATACATAAAATAAGATATTTCATAATTAAATTTTATTTACATAAAAAAATTAAGTAATTATAATACAATTCCTTAAATGTAAATATTAACTGTAAAAATATTAATTATATTAATTGAATAATTATTAAAAATTAAAAATAATTATTAAAAATTAAAAATAATTATCAAAAATGAACTTCATAACTTGAATAACAGTTTCCCTTTCGCTTCATATTTCTTGGAAATAAACATTTTGATTGAAAATCATTTATTCAGTCATTCTTCATTCATGAAATATTTTGTATCGTTATTAAGCATCTGAATACTTTTTATTGAAAAGATTACCTTTGTTCATTTAAGACTTTTAAATAGTAAAATGAATTGTCAATAAAGTTTGAAGCATTTAAAAGTTCCTATTTTTTACAGAATGCATTCTTTCTGTATATACCTTATGAGAACATTATAAAAATATAAGCTTTTATTTAAATTATATTTATAAAAAATAATTGTGTGAACTAATAAAGTTTGAAACATATAAAAGCTTATATTTTTACAGAAGGTATTCATGACACTTAAAGTTTACATAAAATGTTTGATGGATGGATGTTTGAATAAATGTTTTTCAACTAAAGTCTATATTGGAGATAAATTTGATTTTCATACCATACATTTATTTAAATTTATTATTCACACAAGTTTTATAAATAGGACAATATATTTCCTTTCGCTTACAATTTTTTTAATACCAATATCTATCCATCCAACAATTTATATGACCTTATGAGAACATTATAAAAATGTAAGCTTTTATTTAAATTATATTTATATAAGATGATTGTGTGAACCAATAAAGTTTGAAACATATAAAAGTTCATATTTTTACAGTAGGTATTCATGATACTTAAAGTCTACATAAAATGTTTGATGGATGGATGTTTGAATAAATGTTTTTGAACCAAAATTTATATTGGAGATAAATTTGATTTTCATACCATACATTTATTTAAATTTATTATTCACACAAGCTTTATAAATAAGACAATATATTTCCATTCGCTTACATTTTTTTTAATACCAATATCCATCCATCGAACAATTTATATGACCTTATGAGAACATTATAAAAATGTAAGCTTTTGTTTTAATTATATTTATATCAAATATTTCAAGAATGAATGATTGAATAGAAATTATTCAATCAAAATGGTAATTTGAAATAAATTTAACTTTCAAATGATACTTTTTTAAAATTTAACTTGCAGGTAAATCATTCATTCATGAAACATTTTATACAAATATAATTTAAATAAAAACTTGCAGAGTTATAATAAGTTCTCAATAAGTCATATAAATTGTTCGATGGATAGAAATTGGTTTTAAAGGAATTGTAAGCGAAAGGAATTATGTTTTCCTATTTATAAAACTTGTGTAAATATTTAATTTAAGTAAATATATGGTTTCAAAGTCAAATTTATCTGAAATTCAGATTTTAGTTGATAAACATGATTTATTCAAACATCTATCCATCAAACATTTTATGTAGTCTTTAAAATAATTGACAATTGTATATCTACCCATTTATTATTTTTACTTGTTTTTACTATTCTGCTTGTTGTTTATTTATAGAAAAAATTAATTTATATATATACACACAACAATATAAAATAAATATGATGTAATGAAAAATATTATATCTTAAAATTGTAAAAGTATGACCTGAGACTCCAAACTGAGGTTTCGTACAGTATACCTATCATGCAGTGCTGATAATGTATGAATTATTGATTTCCATCTCCTGACATATATTTTATAAGATTTGTTGTAAGATTGGTGGATGTTTTTCATGACTGGAATATCTAGAGATTACTTGATTCACGTGATGCAGATAAATTGTAAGATAGTGAGAATTTTGTGTGTAGACTGTTTTATTGATAAGCAGAGATAATACTATGTTACTCTGGGATTGTAGAGAAAGGCAGCCTAAGCGCAATTTATGGTACGTTACATGTTATTTTATATCAGTTGTGGGAAGAAAAGTGCGAGGGTGCACGTAGTCGCGTTGCGCCAGGACTACGCCCTGTGAATTATTTACGGGTTGCTTCTCTATAAAAAGAGTTGGCGCTGACTCTCACGGCGCGAATAGACACGATGGTTGGGAAAGTAGAGGGACGGCTAAATCAACGAAACTCTTTCAATTAGAAAGAAGTATAAAATGGCGATCTCTTTATTACGCCGAATAACATTAAACAACTTAGTAGCATATAAAAGAAAACAGAAAGGTGAGGGAAATCGCTCAAGCTTGCAGGCTCACGATAATTAATCGGCGATGAAGTGAACGACTTTGCTCATCGTCTAGTGCGAATAAAGTCGCGATTGGACACAACGGCGATGTTTCGCCGAGCGAGAGCTGGCGCGAGAGATGGTGGGCGATTATTTGGAATACTAATAACATCTAATGTACGCTATTTAGATTTGGTCTGTTTAGCAAGCTGTAAATTACGTGAGGTATAATTATTTTGGCTTTATCAAGTTGGCTGGAAATGGCGTTTATGAGAGTTTTGTGTTGGAGCAGAGCTTGAGAGTTCTGGAAAATTTTGGCTAGTTTAAAAGGCGCGTGTTGCATACGCATGACAGCAGATCTCTTCAGTAACCCATCGTTTATTTTTTTTCGAAATAGAGATCAGACGTAGCTGCAAGCTCATTGAAGGGAGCTATCGTTGCTGAGATAAAAATGAGTTCTAGGATGTCTACTGACGGAGAGGATATTTGAGATGTGGAAGAATCTAGTTCTGGAGCTTTCGAGAGAGGGCGGTGTTAAGAGCAATTTTATCTATTTTGTGGAGATCTTGAGGGAAATGTTTTCAAAGAGGAGAAAAAAAGAATGGAAAGCTCTATGAGATCATGGAAAAGAGCGAACGGGGGGAGAGAATGCAAAAAAATTATGAATAGTAGTGGAGTAGTTGTTCGGGTTGAGGATTAGTGATAATTTAAAAGAGTAACAAATAGTTAGAAATGTTAATTTTAATTTCAAACGATGTTTAGCCGGTAACGGAAGGACAGGCTTAAACCATTATAAATATAAAAATAGAGAACAAAAGGTGAACAAATTAAATTAACGCAATAACAAATAGAATAAAGATAAACAATTATAGCTAGACACAAGTTAAACAGTTTTTAAGTGTATAAATAAAATAAAATAGAAGTTGCTGCAGACAACGTATTGAAAAATCGAGAAATAGAGCTCTAGCGCTAGAAAAAAAAGGTACTCGCCTAGTGAAGCGTCAGAAACGTTCTGAGCTATGCGTCGATAACTGCAAGCCGAAAAGTGTAAAGAACCCCTCTCCCTCCCACTCTTATAGCTCAAACAAGGACCAGAGGCGAGTTGCATGTTTTCGCTCTACAGCCAATGGTGATAGCATTGCCTGATGTCTCCCCGAACATGCATTAATGATTTCTTTTGGCTTTCGGAGGAGAGACACGTTCTCCGCCCTCCACCGTTCAACCTTGAGCTCGCTAACGAGACTCAGATGAGGTCATCAACCAAATTGTTGTGACCTGCTGATTTTAAGAAGCAATGCAGCATCTTATTAAGCGATGCGCATGCTTGCAGGGCGTGGACAGCGGCTTTACTCACATTTATTCCCACCCCGATTTATATCATACCTGTTCGGGCTAGTACGAACGGCAAGTTGAGGCCAACTTAAAGCCTCACTTCAGCTGATTTGTTCTTTAATCTATTGCTATTTAATCAATAGGGAATCCCCAAGTAAACCCGATTTGCAACAGCAAGCATCGCCTAAACCGCCTACGCTTACGCTTCTTTCATTCAGTCTTTTCACTCTTGAATCATTTTACAGCTCTCTTTTCTATCGCAACAATTCGCAGACAAATCAATCGACAACAGGTTGAACTCGCTGTTGTTGTTGCGGAGCTCTGCCCCGCTAGCCTGCTGCAGAGCCCTTCTACTTGCTAACTTCGCGCGTTCCTTCTTGCTCGAGCGATGACGATGTTTGCGAATCGCGCCCGAGGTGCTGGTTCCGGTCGCGGTTGGCTGCTCTGGTCGCACCTCCGGTTCACGAGGAACCTGCTGAAGCGCCGGCCTATCTTGAGAAATAGGCGGCGAACTCACCAACGGCTCGCTCGAGACCCTGGCAGGCACAACCTTTGCTGCCTCTATTTTCGCCTGCTCGATCGCAAACGCCTCTACAGCGCGGACACCGCTGACAATGGTGTTTAATCTCCCATAATTTCTACAATAATCGCGTTGGAGAGGCGCCCTCGAGCAGTCAGATCTGCGATGCGATCCGGTTCTGCAATTAAAGCATCTGTACGGTGGGAAATCTAGACAATCATCCCACGGCACATATGCCACGTCACGGAGAAACGTGCCCCTCACGTGTCGAACCTCGCGGATCGCATCCTCAACCGGCCTATCCAACGCGCAAAAAGCTGTTGACGGAGCCTGATTTGTCAGTGCGCACACCTCCGATGACATTGGAGTGTTTCGAGCAATCTGCATCGGTGCAGGTCTCATTGGCACGGGCAAAACAGGCAGAGGTTCGCGTCTAACCGGAACCGGGAGGGTCGGCAGAGACGCCACCGGTTCCTCCACATCCATCGGTTCGACGTCCACCCCACGCGGCCCGCGCACAGGGCTCGTCGAACGAGTCACCAGGGTCACTGAGTCACTTTCCAAATCGATCACAGTGACCACTGATAACTCGCGCGGCGGCAACGGCAACGGATCCCGCGAGTGCAACGTCGACTCGATGTTGCTGGAGAACAGATTAAGCCGCGCTCTTTGTCGATTAGAGAAGCGCGATCCGACGCTTCTCAAATCGCCAGGGTGGCAAGGCGATAAGAGGCGCACTTGTAGATGGCCTTGGACCAGGTTCGAACTGGCGCAACCAACTGTAATGAAGAGCCCGGAAACCTCTTCGAAGAGACCATATATACTGGCCCCGGTGGCCGGACTCAATGGTAACGGCGGCGAAACGGGAATCGCGTGTCGTACGAAATCAACGCGTGCGGACTCATCAGCCGAGATACTCGAAGGGCGAATGGAATCAGCCTCGACAAAAGAAGCCGCTTGCTCACCTTGTGAAGGTCAAGCGGCGAGCTCCTTTGCCTGGCCCGATTCCACCTCCTCCGACGTCTTCGACTGGCGACGATGGTTCTGCCTTCTCAGGTTCCATATCTAAACAGAATAATATCAAGAACATCAAAACGTCTATTTTTATTTCATTTTAATTCCATTTAACTTAGCCTTTCGCGGTGAAATATACCGTTTCAGCTCTGAAACATGGACTTTTGTACTGCGATGTTTGCTGTCCGTTTGTAGATCATAGATTTCCGGCAATAAAACACTGATAATTTTAAACGGTCCGTCATATTTTGTATATAACTTCGCGTTTTTACCCCCGGCTGCGTTCGAAAGCGTGTGCACCTTCCTCCAGACTAAATCGCCTACTTAAAAGAACTCTTGCTTCCGACCTTTATCGTATTGTCGCTTTTGTTTTTCTTGCGCAGTTTCAATGTGTTTCGCAACTAGATCTCTAAGCGCATTTAATCGCAGTAGCCTATCTGTCCATGCTTGTGTGTCGATTTTTGTTATCGGCATCTTCTTTTCCACCTCGCGTCTTAAACTTTTAACCGGCCTAGGATCTCTACCATAATTTAAAAATGCGGGCGATACCTTCGTAGACGATTGCGTCGCCGTGTTTAGCGCGTGTCTAAATTCATGTAAATACCTATCCCAACTACGATGATCTTTTTCTACAAACATCGCGATCATAGTTTTGAGCGTCTTGTTTACGCATTCAACTGGGTCGCTCTGTTGATGGTAGGCAGGACAAAGTACGTGCTTTATGCCATGCTCTTGCAGCATGCTTTGGAAGACTTTGCTTTTATATGCTTTCGCATTATCGCTAATTAAGTATTCTGGGTTTTCCCATCTAAATAATATAAGTTCTTCCAATGCAGCAGCAAGTGCAGGCCCGTCTGCTGACCTAAGCGGTTTCAATTCTACCCATTTAGTGAATAGATCTTGAAATACTACCATAAACCTATTTTTGCTACGAGGTAGATCGACTACATCGGTAACTACTACAGCCCAAGGACGTTCGACAGCGCGCTTTCCCATTAAACCTAGCGGAGCTTGTTGTACCGTATTATACTCCTGACATTTCTTACATTCACTAACAAAAGTACTCACGTCGTACCAAACTCCCGGCCAGTAGTATTCTCGAGCCACTCTATCGTAGGTCTTTTCCCGGCCCAAATGTCCGGACGATGGCTCACAATGAGCGTCTCGCAGCACGCGCTCCCTATGCTCAACCGGAACTACCATACGCCAACACTCCTCTCTGTTTGTAATCGGATCTAGTAAATGGTTTTGCATAAACTTGTAAAGTGTGTTATCTTCTACCTGCCACGTTCTATACTTTTTCGGCCTAGACAACACGTCTTGCACCCGTTGCAAATACCACTTATCGCTAGTATCCTCAAACGCGTATACTTCGCATTCGTTTTCAAATTCTCTAGAGAGAGCGTCCGGCATGTGGTGTAATGCTCCTTTCCTATGAACGATCTCGCAATCATGCTGCTGAAACTCAAGCACCCATCTCTCTAACCGGCCTGAAAGTTCTCTTTTATTCAAAATCTTCGTAAGAGCGCTGTGGTCCGTAACTACAATAAAGTGCGACCCCTCAATATAAGGTCTAAACTTCTTAACAGCAAATAAAACGGCTAAAAATTCAATCTCGCTAACTGTGTAGTTACGCTCGTGAGTATTGAGCATTCGACTGGCGTAACATATGGGATGTTCACCGTCGTCGAAAACCTACACTAAACACGCGCCTACCGCGAAAGAAGAAACGTCACAGTGTAAATAGAAAGGGAGGTTAAAGTCCGGGCGCGCAAGAAGAGGCGCCTCGGTCAACGCACGCTTCAACCTTTCGAATGCAAGCTGCTGTACTTCTTCCCAATACCATGGCTGATCCTTACGAATTAATTCAGTTAAAGGGACCTTTATCTCGCTTTCGTGTTCTATAAATCTAGCGTACTAACTCACCATCCCAAGAAATCTACGCAACTGAGCAACACTGCTCGGGGCTGGGTACTCTACGATCGGCTGTACTTTATTATTGTCCGGCCGCAAATTCTTTCGAATTCCCAAAGGCCTGACCCTGGGACTGCGTAAGCCGTATACTGATTACTAGCCTCCGAGAGCGGTATTTGCCAAAAAGCCGACTTTAAATCTATTTTGGATAAGTAAACTGCACCGCGTAACCTTTCTAAGATCGAGTCCATGCTTGGCATTGGATACGCATCTATCTTCGTCACTTTATTAACCGGCCTAAAATCGAGGCAAAATCTATATCCTCCGTCTTGCTTTCGTACAACCACCGGCGCGCTACACCACTGACTATTCGACGGCCTAATTATTCCCGCTTTCCATAAACGCATGGTTTCTTCCTGCAAGAAAGCTAAAATTTTCGGCGACATTCGATGCATCGAGGTTTCGATCGGGCGCGCGTCACCTACATCTATCACGTGCTCGATCACGTTTGTAACCGCCGACGAATCTCCAGACTCAGGGACGATCCGGCGAACGAGCGCCATGATCGTCTCTCTCTGAGCCTGCTCATATCTATTCAACCCTGCGCACTCCGCGAAAACATCAACCGCCTCGCTAGCACCGTCGGCGAGTTGATACCAGTCACTGAAGTCTCTCGACCGCCAGGCGCGATTCTTCACATTAATGTTAATATCCCATTCGGTCCAGAAATCGGCGCCTAAAATGAGGTCGTGCTTCATTGCTGACACGGCCGTCGCAATCAACTACGCAACTCTACCTCTAATCTCGAAACTCAATCTGAGATCGCCTAATGTTCGCGGCTTTTCACCTGAAATGCCTTGTACGAAAATCGTAGGCGTCCTCAATCGTTCCGCGTATTTCTGAGCTATCTCTGGCCCGGCTACTGTCTCCTGTGCACCCAAATCTAATAACGCTGTATAGACATCATTGCCTATTTTTACCCTTATGAAAAATCTATTTTCTATAACGGCTACTCGCGCTAATTCCGATTCGTTTCTCGGCGGTGTAGGTACACCTGAGCTCGCCTCAGTTTCCCCCCTCACCGAAATGGACGGTGCATCTATCCAGACAGCCGTACGCTTACTCAATACTCGTGCGTTCGCAGGTTCATTATCTGTCCGCGATTCCGGCCCTACCTCTGTAGCTTGCCTCGCTCGCGAATTTACTGAACTCGCTTCGTCATCTGATGAGAAAGAGTTTATTACCTCATCCCGTTGCTCTTTATCGGCTCTAGCTCTAGCACGTCTAATCGAACGCTTTGCGTTTCGCGATTTGCCCGATTTCGTGTTCTGTGGCTTTAAAGATCCGTCCAACGTCGAGGAAAAAGACTCTTTATTATCTGTAGGGCCTGGTACTCCCAGTTTCCCGCCAGCTACATCATCTGTACTAAGGCTACGCGACATTTCCGGCCTACAAACGACTGGCTTTCTTTCGCTTGTATCCGATTCCTCAAACTTTATTTCATCCGTACTTACCGGGTGACACGCGACCTGCTGACTTTCGCTTGCGCCCAGTATCTCCTCTAACCTTGTACTACCTGTGCGTTCGAAATTTCTAATTTTTGACGCACCTGTCGAGTTGCTTATCGTTCTTAGCAACTCTCTTTCCAAACTTAACCGCCCGATTTGCCTTAGGCAGGAGTCGCAGAGCGGTTCACGGCTCCTGCGCCCGAGTTTTCCTGTCTCGTTTGACTACAGGTCGGATAATTGCGAAAAAAAAACCGACGGTTCCGCAAACCTAACATACCGACGTCGCCTCCGCAGTTCTCAGTGGACAATTGTTTGCATAATGCCCTGGTTGTCGGCACTTATAGCAAACAATCGGCTGTACGCTCTGCGCAGCCTGACACTGAGCTCTACGATGGCCTACCATACCGCACGCGAAACATGCTCCACCGAATGGTCGCTCTGCTCTCGCGTTACCTGCTTGCGCCCCGTTACCCTATCTTCGTTGCTGAGGAATTAGATTCGGCGCAGAGAGCACTGGCGTCTGAACGGCGAGAGGCTGCGCGGCGACGTTCGTCGCCTGCGGCTTGGACTCTTGGGCCCCGGCCACGGCGATTTCGCTATTCGTCCCCTTGTCTTTCGTCTTTGCTCTCTTTTTCTTCGCTTGAGTTTTATTTTTATTCGGTTCTACGATTAAAATTTCCTCATCCGCGTCTTCCGCTTCGTCTAACGCCGCGACTATTTTTGTTTTAACGATCGATTTCTTCGGTTCTTGATACGTGGATTCTGGCACTAGAGTAACGTCCACCTCTTCCAACCTGCCATACGATCTTCTAACGCCATTCCTAACTCTTTAAAGTGACTCAAATCTTTAAACGTTTTTTTTCTAAGTAACGCTTATATTGAGGGTGTAATCCTTCAACTATAATTACTAATAGCCTCTTATCCACAACCGGTGGATCAAAACGCCTCAAAATCGATTGAAAAGCCGCGACATAATTTGCTATCCGATCGCGTTCACCTTGTGATCTTTGACGTAGCTCTCTGTATAGCTGTTCGCGGTTGAGCAGTCGGCAAAAACTATCTGCAAAACTCTTTTTAAATTCATTTAGACTAGCCCAACTCTTACGATTGAGTTCGTACCACGAACGCGCCTTTCCACGGAGCGTCGTACCTATCGCTTTTAATATTTCCTCGTCCGGGATCGCATAGTAGCATTGACAATCTTCCAAACTCGACAGATAGCTAACCGCTGAAATATCGTCGTCACCCATGAAATTCAATGACCACGCGCTTAACGCGCTCACACCGTCGACAGGTACACCGTTTATGTATTTGACGCGCGCAGGGCTATTCTTCTTTTTCTTGATTTTTACCGGTTTATCGCTCTTACTCTCTGTTCTTTTCCTTCGATCTAACTAGGTAGCGCTAGAGATTGTCGCTATGCTGCCAGACCCCGGCAAAATTTTCGCCTTGGGGGGCTTGTACACCGACGCCTCCATCGAAGCCCTAGATTCTAAGTCCGAGTGATCTTTCGCTGGTAAATTTAAACGCCTAGACTCCTTGCACGGCGCCCTCATAGCCCTTTCCCATTCTTCCACCCAAGATTCTATATCCGATTTAGAACGCCTATCGTAAATAGTGCTTGTATGGCTAGATGCAGGGAATGCGCGAGTTGGCGACTCACACCGCGAGGCAGTGATTGAGCGGCTGTGCACAACAGGGCTGGCGGTCGCTGGCGCGTTGAGCGCCGCGCGGCCTGCCGACGGCTCGGCTTGCAGCGGCTGTTGAGCCTGCTGCATTGCCTGAGTCGTTCTGCCTTGTACTGCCTCTCTTTCCACTCGTATCACGGTGTTGGTGCCATCGGTGATATCTTGTTTTATCTCGCGCCTATAGATCCATCGCGGAACTGCTGTTATTGCCCTCCACAATTACCCTAGAGTGCTACTACTACGTCCCTCTACTTCAGGTACAACCGACATTTGCGCGTCACTATTTCGCGTAGCCGATCTTACCTCGCTGACTGCCGGCATCATTACCTCCTCGCGAACGGGAGTCAACGCCCTTACACCCGGCGGCTGAAACGGTTCACGTAGAGCGGCAACGTTTACAGATGTTCGCATCGCCTGCTCTGGCGTTCTTGCTTCAGCTGCCTTTGGCGAAGCAACCCGCGCAGGTTCGTCTGCTCGGTTTCTATGTTCGTCGCTAACATGTGCCGCTTGCACATGTGTACTGCGATGCATCAGGTACGCAACTCGTTAGGAAATCACCGGGAAGTAGATTTAATTCTAGTTCCGGCATTTCTGACGCGATCGTATACCGAAGGTATCGCTCTTTCAGATCATCTATGTCACCATGCAATGACAATTCGCGGAAGCGCATTAATTCTAATAGAGCGACCCGCTCTGTGGAATCAATGCGACGCTTTACCTCCTTAACACGTGGGTCGCGAAGCAGTCGACGCATCGACGTTCTAATACCACGCGCGGGTGGCATGTCGCCTAATTTTGTTAACTTAGAGAAAATATTTAAATGACTAATTAATATTAATAAATATATTTAGAAATAATTTCAATCTCTTAACCTAATATCCATAAAGAATAAAATAAAAAAAAAAAATTATTATTATTTTAATAGTGATACACACACATGCACGGCTTTACTTTATTTATTCCGCGGAAATAACTTTGCGACAGCAAACAAACACAGATTTTTAGAAAACGGCCGATTGTCCTTGCGTTTTAGGCCGGCGAGCTATCGCCTTGCCACCAAACGCATAGGAATGTGACGATCAATAACAAAACAAACATACGACTCTACTCGAACTTTTCAGAAATAAGACGGACGCAATAGCGCGAACGATTGGTATGCCGCAACCCGACACTGGTACTGTTTTCATTAGCAAAAGGTCGCATTATGACGCCTTGCTCTTGCTAATAAAATTTCCGAATAACTTTACGAGACAAAGAAAAATTTGAAATTTTTTAAATTTAATTAATTACACTTTTACCGTTTGCTACTTCTAATTTCGCGTCCACCTTATACGTTTCACACCGCTTCACTGTTTTTTACCAAGCCACAAGGGATTGCCATGTCAGTGCATCGGGCCCGCCAAGGCCACAACTACGCGACTAATTGTTTAGGTGGGATACGGGATGCGACGGATCGCTCCAACAGTGAGCAGGATGAAGGTGTGTGAGGTCGCGAAATGAATAATTAACAAACGATTTAGAAATATAAATAATACTTTATAAATACGTTACCTCTGTGCGCAACGCTAAGATACAAAACCTTACAACTAATTTACAGGTACTACTTAAATATAAGTAATCACTCGACGAGGCGATGAAATAGCCGGCGCGCGAGCGCCTGGCTGATTCGTCTCGTCGAGGAAACGCAAACGCAGGCCGACCTCACCGCTATGCTAGGCCGGCTCGTGAAAGCCTGGCCTCGGTCGTGGTTACGCGAGTCGCCATGCCGAGAGAAGAAAGAGAAGAGAGAATGAACTTGCTTCCTGGTGCTGGGGTTGCCAAGGGTCGAAAACTACATGACGAGTCCACGTAACCAGCCGCTACTTATTCCGATCGTCGCTGTCCTGGACTATTCTTCTATTTCCCGCCTCACTATAATGGCGGGAGATAGTGGCACGGTGGAAATCCAGGTCCTTTCCTTTTGCACTCACTTGCACAAAACTTGCGGTACGACGATGTAAGGACTCTCTATTCAACTCAGAAGGCAGACTGACGCGTGACCCCCTACCGCTATCGATGCCGCTGACGGCGGCACGCAGTGTTGCCGAAAAAACAACGGCAGCCACGCGCCAACGCTAATCATCTCTCTCTCTCTCTTTCTATCTTGCTCTCTCTTTCTTACTCTCTCTCCTGACGACTTACCTCTTCTCCTCTCGTCCCTTGTCGCTGGAAAACAAAAGTAAGGTGTCAGACACACATGTACGAGGTGTGATCAAAAAGTAAGGTGAATTTTTATTTTTCTCAAAAAATATTTATTTATTCATCAATTTTTATTTTATCTCCTTCAAAGTAATCCCCCTCGGATATAATGCACTTATGCCAACGCTTTTTCCAATCCTCAAAGCATTTCAAAAAATCATTTTTTGTGATCTTGTTTAGTTCATCCTTCGATGCCGTCTTTATCTCCTCAATCGTGGCAAAACGCCGTCCTTTCATGGGCCTCTTCAGTTTTGGGAACAAGAAGAAGTCACAGGGGGCCAGATCTGGGGAACACGGTGCCTGTGACATCGTTACTGTGTTGGTTGTAGCCAAAAATTCGCGCACAAGCAACGATGTGTGAGCAGGGGCGTTATCATGGTGCAAAAGCCAATTTTTATTTTTCCACAAATTCAGACGTTTCTGGCGGATTGCTTCGCGCAAATTGCGCATAACTTGCAGGTAATATTCCTTATTTACTGTTCTACCCTGTGGCAAGAACTCATGATGCACCACGCCCCTGCAGTCAAAGAAAACTGTAAGCAAAACCTTTACATTTGATCGAACTTGGCATGCTTTTTTTGGTCTTGGTGATCCAGAATGCCTCCACTGGGACGATTGAGTCTTAGTCTCGACGTCATAACCGTATACCCATGTTTCGTCACCTGTTATAACCCTGTTGAGTAAATCTGGATCATCGTTGACGTCATTCAGTAGCTCTTGGGCGATGCTCATGCGACGTTTCTTTTGGTCGAAATTGAGCAATTTCGGAACAAACTTCGCTGACACACGTCTCATGTCTAAAACACTCGTCAAAATTGATTGGCACGAACCAAATGAGATGCCAATATCATCAGCAATTTCTCTAATGGTAATTCGACGATTTCCCAACACTATTTTCTTCACTTCTTCAACATTCTCATCAGTTGTTGATGTGCTGGGGCGTCCAGAACGAGGTTCGTCGTCGGTGTCTTCTCGGCCTTCTTGGAAGAGTTTATACCACTTGTAAACATTTTTTTGGCTTAAAGTAGACTCACCGTATGCCACTTTCAGCATTTCAAGTGTTTTGGAACATTTGATTCCATTTTTCACACAAAATTTAATGCAAACTCTTTGATCCATGTTTTTAGACAGCAGCAAATCGTGGAGCACGCAAAACACTTCTAACCTTGATGCCTCTCACAAACAAACCAAACATACTACAAAGCTGAAATTTGGAACGTATGTTCTAGACGAGTGTACCGACATAACCAAATAAAAAAGTCGAAGATCGAACGGACGTAGCCCGCTAAATTTCAAAATTCACCTTACTTTTTGATCACACCTCGTATAGCATATGTGTGTCTGACGCAGACCGCGAGCTTAGGCCTAACGAGAGAGAGAGAGAGGGTAGAGGGTAGAGAGGAGAGAGTTGCACGGTGCAGGCACGAACTTGCCTACACCGTCACAACTTAGAAGTTTACAAGAGTTTTTACATTGTAAATATATCGTACATAAAATCTGACACCGCCACCCTTTTTGCATTCACGATTGTATCGGAAGAATTTATAGTTTTGAGGGGCGAGGTGAGAATCGGCGATATTGTTTATATAAATTTAGTCTTGGATATGGCTATTATCTCATTGCTATTATTTTGTGGTTGCATTTCTAGTAGGTTAAAGTGGAAAAAGTTGAGACCGTTAATATTAATATGTGCTGTTACGAAAGATGAAATAGTAGCTTATGGAAAAATTGTAAAGGGTCATAATAATGAGGCTGTAGAGTTTTGAGGTACCTGTGAATTGATCACAGATAAATTAGATATGTTGCTAAATTAATAATTAACAAATGGATTTCATTGTTGCGTGATTTTTAGTGGGGAGCTTGCGACCCTAAAGATCAACAATTTGATGATTAATTCCGGACATAGGTGCCAGTAAAAACTGAGGCTGAGGCTGAAGTCAAAGTGGAGAAGACACATACCGACCGACGCGTAAGGTAAAAAAGTCATCAACGGTTACGATGGGGATCAGATAAAAGTGAATAGTTTATCTATAGAAAACTCTTAGACTTTTTAACAACAGGCCAGACATATCCGAACTCCGCGCTTACCCTTCTAGCTTTCGTTAAAAGGTTGATATCGAGCTTGGGTTAGATGGGCCGAACATAGACCTTGGTCAAGTCTGTGCCGTATGGACTTTGAGTCGGCCAGAGTATCAGATAATACGGTCCCTTATAGATGGAGAAGCAACCAGGAACGCAAACAAATTAAATGAAGGGCGGCCCGAGCTTGCAAGTTATTGGAATTGGCCGAAGACTAAGGCAGAAAATAATGACTCAGTCCCATTTGTTGTTGCTGCTATTGAGGAGGCTGATTTTTTTGAGCCTGTGTCGCTAAGCTCTATATCCGAATTCCGAGAGGGAATAGGGGAGAGATCATATTTGCCACCGAATCCCATTGCCCTGAGGACAGCAATAGCAGCTTGTAGGTGTACCCTAGTAATTGGAGGGTAAAACATGGATGAGTAGCTCAGGTTCATAAGTGATGGTAAACTGAGCATCTCGAACATGAGTATCCTCTGCCATATGTGTAATCATAGACTTCATATCGTAATGCTTCTGAGCACTGAGCTTAGCCTCCGCACCAAAATAGGCTTGAGCCCCCTCAATAGGGTACAATGGTTAACCGTTACAAAATAACTGCTTAGCTATTCAACACAAGAAAACTCTTTTGAAAATTGATTTCTCTTAAATTTTTCCTCATTTTTGGAAAAACTTATAAAAAACGTTCCGCCGTCACGCAACTAATAAACATATTTTTAATAATATTTTTGAAATAGATATAAAAACTGAATTTGATATTAAAGTTTCAAAAATCATTATTACATATTATAACGGGGTTTCTGCTCAGCTTCGCCTGGGCAGGAACCGCTACATAAAATTTGAATCGCGGAAAATAAATGAAATTGCTCTTCAGAGCAGCATGGTGCTCCTGCACCGGGTGTCCTGGGTCCAGCAGCTCAGTTGCCTCCTTTTCCTCTAGAAAACTTGGCCCGCGGAGAGTGTCGTAAGCTGCGTGTGAGGATGCGCGACAGCCAAAGAGAGAGATTTGTGCGTGCACGGTCGCACACGTAACCGGAATTCAAGAAACGGCGAAAGATTAACACTCGAGTAAAATTGAAAAGGGCGTTTAATCTTTAATTGACAAAAAAAAGATACAGAATATCAAAACACGTCTGTACAAACTATAAGGATCGCAGCGCAAATAAACTCGCAACAATTTATCGTTGCAGCAAACGAACTGCGCACGCGCTACGCGGTTACGGTCGTGCAAGCACTCGCTCTGTTGTGAGCGGCAAAGCACAATGGCGGCAGCGAACCGTCGCGCACCGTTTGAACAAGGAAGCGAGAGCGCTTAACCTCGTCGAGCTGCTCGACAGCGAAATCGCCTTGCTGGAGCCGGGTACTCGCGAACGGCAAACCGCACTTGCATGTTTTACGTATGACTAATACGTTAAAGCGACAGTACGCTCGCGGCGAGAGAGAACGTGCCGATACAGGCAGTAGCAACGGCGTAAAGTACACAAAAAAAGAATGAGCGTAAACGCGCGACTATAATCTACGCGAAAGGAGAGAGAGCGGTAGAGAGAGAAGCCAAGTAAGAAATCTGGTACTTACATGGTCGTCGCTTGTACACTTATTTATGTGTCGATCGCAAGTGATGGTTAGCGAACTCGCTTTTGACGGCATATCCACTTTCGCTGCGATTTTAGCGTCGGTGCTACTTTTCTCCTCGCCAAACAATGGTGGACGTCCGTATTCTTTCCCTGCTTCTTTTTATTTCTCGAGAAAACTCCCCGTTGGCCATTAGCGCGACTTATCCAGGGAAAACTTGTAAATTATGTGGCTACGCGCGCACAGAATGTCGGCCGGTAGCTGGTCGGAAACGGACTATGCTAATTTCGATTACTCTCTCTCTCTCTCTCTCCTTGCAAGGAAGCGTCTCTCCGCGAGGTCCGCGCCGCGAGTCGATATCGATTATCCAACATAAGTCGCGCCACTTACCCGTTCGCTGACGTCTGCGCTGTGCTGCAATTATTTAATTAACATAATATTTTATGATTATAATTAGTTATATAAATTACTGGCTTCTTGGAGAGAGAGAGAGAGAGAGACATAATGAATTTACGTGCGATTCGTTATAATATTCAGCAATATATTTCAACATAAATAAAGAAATACCAGTTCATTTCTACAATTACAAACTATTTAAAAGTGTGCGAACTGAAAACCACCATTAATCTCGCTTATCGGTTATAGTTAGCTATACTTGTACTTTATATTTTTTTTTATTGACTCTATTTCGTAGTTGCAACTTTTTATTTACGATATTTTTTTTTTGCAGATATTATGGCATCATCAAAACTTGTTTGTATAGTAGAAGATCTCTACAGTAAGTTGGTTAACTTTCAAAAGGTACCTAAGCCTGCTAATCAGCTTTATTTTAGTTTTTTAATTGATTTTTATCAACTCTATTTTAGATCCAAATAGGCCTTTGAATCGGAAAGATGAGCAAATATTTCAAAAATTTGTCGCAAAACAAATTGAACAAAAAATAAACAAAAATTGTCAAGATGGTCTTGAAATTAAAAATTATTTGGGAAAAGGGAGAGGCATTCAAGCTGTCAAAAATTTTTCCAAAGGAGATTTTGTGGTTGAATATAAGGGAAGATTATTATTGAAACAAGAGGCTCTACAAAAAAAAACATCAGAATATCAATTTTATTTTACTCACAATAATAAATATTACTGGTAAGTATTTTTTACGTTTTATAATTTGTCACGAGATTCATTTTTTAAATACTTTATGCAAACTCAACATTTGTGCAACAGATAAGATAATTCCTTAAGCTCATTAAATCTCTCCTATAGATGAATTGGTAAATAAATCATTATTACTTAAATATGTAACGGTGAATTTCCCCAGTTTACCCAGTTTCGCTAAAATAAGAGAAAGACAATATATATATTTTTATCCGAAACTAGCTGGAACCTGGGCGATTATTAGGGTTCGGGATTATAGACGCCGTAGATCGGCTAAAGTGGCTGAAACGCGCGAAATAAGTCGAAGTGTGAATCGAGAAAACGATAAATGATGGAAGAAATAATCGAAATCAAGTAATAATTTAGAGTGAGATATTTATATGACGATAAGCATAAAATTTACACCAAAGCTAAGAGAGAGAAAGGATGCTAGGTTAAGCAAGTGAAAGAATGCTATCGAGGAGGTACTTACATTCGATACGTCTTCGCTTATTCTGCTTAAGAAAAACAGTATAAGTTTCAATGCGTCCTCGCAAAACTCCGATACCGCACACAATACTTTTTTTTTTTTGCTCCTTCCGTTATGCTGTCACTATGGACACCTTCTCCATAGCTCTGTCCTGAGTTATTTTTACTGGGTGCACTTCGTCGTTCGTCTTTATATGTGCTTCTTGCATGTGCTGTAGAAAAAGAAAAATCCGTGTCTGCTCTTGGGGTGAACCGAAATGGTATTGTTTTGTGTTTACGGGCTCTCTTGCGACCCGTTCGCGATAGCCAATCAGCGCACGCGGTTACTCAACGCGGCAGGAGTGCACCTGTCTCTCTATCTCTCTCCGTGTCTCACTCTTACATCTAGTAAGTCCCTGTGTATTTGCGTCTCTCTCTCTCTCTCTCCGCTCACTTATCTTAGGCCGAAACACAGGGATAAATACATTGATAATAAATAAATTAAATGATAATAAATAAATTAAGCAATCTTGTTCATTATAAATGAAACTGAACCAAAACCTTGATTCCCACGATTAGCAGAATAAAAATGACTCAATAAAGATATCCAGCTATTTGATTCTAAATTTCAAATATAGCGCACAGTCTTTTGTAAACTATTTATCAATTTGAATAGAACACAGGAAATTCGGAATGCAAATCAATTTATTATACTAGAGACATAGAACATTCTTACAAGGACAATCTACAACAATGATTATTTTACAGCGTCGGAGAATTGTCATAGGTTTCTTTACAAAGAGCTCGCTTGCTTCGCGCGCTGTTAGTATTAGTATAAAATAGCAATCGCCCGAGTCGCGAAACACGCTACTTATCTTGCGATTAGGAGTCGTAGATTCAAGGTGCTCGGTTGGTGGCTCCTCTCCGTCGTCATGCTCCCCCTGCTTCATCGGAATCGTCAGGTAAAATGACGATAACTCATGTTATCGACGTCCAAGTATTCTTCACGATGAATTGTCAAGATTCTTAAAATTTTCTTCCTTCACAGAGGGAGACGCGTCGACCTGAGGAGAGTCCTTCGAGCGTCAGACCTGCTCGACCAACCTGATTCAACTGATCTTTCTTTTAATTGATGAGCGGTACCTACTTGCCCGGTCCAAAGCCCTGCTCTCTTCTCAGAACAGAGCCAAAGCATCTTTGGATAATCTGAAGTTCAGCACGCAGAAACTTCAGACCATCACGACCGTTACAATCTCCCCCTCTCTAGTCTGAGAATGATACCAACAACCTTCGTTGAAATCATCGTTACGTACCCCGCTTCGATCGCCATGCACACCAACTACTAGCTCGCATTAATCACGCGTTAAACGCTGATACATTACTCCAATCATTTCGCTCACTCATACATCCCTATCACATATCAATTTCGCAACAAGTATTATTACAATCTTTGGTGTCGAATCGCAATATATTTACATCGAATTTACAGGCATGGCTTATACAATTATAGATTCGCACAAACACATTTTCATTGTTCCTTGCAGTATTTTCGAAAGTTTAAGCGGTTGTAAGTGCCAACAACTTTGTCACTATCGTCCGGATTGCTTAAAACAAAGGCATTATGACCAATTCTTCTCATGATCACGTAAGGTCCCTCGTACAAATCAAAAAACTTTTGCGTTACCTTATCGAGGGCATTTGACAAATGTCTTACCCTCAACAAGACCTTGTCGCCTAAATCGATCACCAATGTGGATGGTTTCCTACCCTTTTTCCGTTTATCAAAACTACTAATTAAATTCTCCCTTGCTATACGAAGCATTATCGAGCGATCAATGAGAGTTCTATCGGGAAATGCAACCAGCTTCTCAATCTCGTCTTTAATCGAAGTTCCGAAATGCAACTCATTTGGAGTAAACCGCGTACTAAAATGAGTTGTCATATTTAAAAGCGCCTGTATGTTACTCACATGATTGGCCCAATTGGTATGTTTATTGCGACAATATGTGCGAAACAACCTTCCGATTTCGCGCATTACTCTCTCAGACGGATTGCTCTGAGGATGGCGAATCAAACTGTACAAAACTCGAATCCCTTCAGCCTTGAATTTACTCTTCCACGCATGGGCCGTATACTGCGTCCCATTATATTATCAGTTAAAATGCGCTTACTTTCCACGTTCCGGAATGTATTCCTCTAAAATTGGTTTCTAGGATGCGGCAGTCGTTGCTGCTTTCATTGGATATAAGCGTACTAGTTTTGAAAACGCGTCCAAAAGTACAAGGATGTACTGCACTCTCCCTCGAGCGCGGGGAAAGGGACCGAAAAAATCAACCGTCACCAGGTCATTCGGCTCCTCTGATGAGACCCATTGAAGTTCACCTTCCATCGCTCTCGACATATACTTCACGCGCTGGCATAAGTCGCACGACACAACGTATCACTTCACATCTCGGTGCAAAGATCGCCAATAGTAGTAGCCTCTCAAGTACATTTCAGTCTTATAGATTCCTGGGTGACCCAATTTAACGTGTATAGCGACAATCAAATCTCTCACAATCAACTGAGGAATAATTACTCTCCAATTCAAACTATTTTTACTTTTGTGAAAGAGGATATCTTGATGAATCTGATAATCTCACGTCGAAATCAATTGCTAATCAGCGGGCGTCGATTAGGCTCGAGGCTCACTAATCACTAGTCCCGTTTCTATATAATATTCGGCAGCGGCACGCTCCTCTCCCCACTCTACCAACCAACGAGCCGGCGACTCGCTCTCTCGAGTCACACATGTGCGTGCTCTCTCTCTCGCGAACGCTCTTCGCGGCTACTCTCTCGTTCGCTTTTCTTCGGCGGTCGTTGGTCTTCTCCGCCGATTACGTCATCGTCCACGGTTGCCTGAAACCAACGTCGAGCATTAGCAATGGCTATACACAGCCGCTCGACGCTGGCACCGACGGCACGAGCTTGCGAGATAGAGAGAGACAGACAGAAGCGGTCGGCCAAGCCGACGGCCCCGTCACATCTGCTTGAAAACAAATCAAAGAATTTTCCCTTCTGCGTATCATTCAATGTTGACAGATTCTCCACGGCCGAACGCAATTCATCCGATAATTCGCTCTCGTTCACGTCGATTGACTGAGTTTCAAGTTTACTTGTACATTTTATATTATTATTACATCGCCATTAATATTATTTTCACTCATTAACATTATGCGATCAATTTCATCAATATTCTCCTCATTATTTCGATCAATTTCATACTTGTTCAACATCAAGGAATTCTTTACACCTTGTTCTTCACTTTCAAATATTCTACTGTTTTCATCAATTATTACATTTCCATTAATCATATCTAATTTGTTAATCCTAATTAGATAAATAAATGTTTCCCTTTACATAAATAATTAATAATTTGGATAAAAGTCGAATGAGACGCTTTTAAATGCTACCTGAACAATTGAAGGCAACTAAATATTGAGGGCATTCTTCTAATCTTTTTAAATACTCATGAGTTGACCATTTATTCAAGAATTTAGTGGCAAAGGGAAGGATTCGAAATCTCATAGCGAAACTGGATCCATTCCCGAGCAGACACGGGTAGTTCTTACGCTTGAGTAATTACGAGCAAGTAGTTAGTAGTTTAAATTATTTTTGAGGTTGAAGCCAGAGTTTCCTCTTTACATGAGTTGAGCAAAGATTTCGTATAAAGATAGGTAGTGCGTAACATAAAACTCTTCTATACTTTTATTTACATATCGCGTACACAACAGGTACGAGCTCTTCTATCTATAATACTTTGTTCACCATCATACATAATGTATTTGTATGCGCGCTTTGCCGTTACAGTATAATTTAATTAGTTACCTAAATTGAAGGTAGGGTCTCTCTTACAATTTCGAAAAGAATTATCTCAATGTAAAAACCTAAAGTTAATGGTTAGAATGTGAGTTTAGCACTGTGACATATACTTTTAACAAGAACATTTAAAAATCGGAAAAGCGAAACGTTTTACATTTTGCATAAGGTCCTCGTTCAAAACCTGATAAATGTATTGTTATTGCTAATTACGTGGAGTATGTCATTTTCTAGGCGTACCGTAAAACAATGACCAAATTTTTGGTCTACTAATTGCAACATACTCTATTTTTTAATGTGATGATCCATCTTTTTAAGATAATGCTACTTGTTTTACTTGAACACTAAGCTTCAAACATTACAAGAACGTTCATCCGGAACCTATTTAAAAATAATTAGTCAGAGCAATTTTGTGAGAGGTTAAATCAAACAACACTTTATGTTTTCAAAATATTCAGTATTCAAGCAAATATCTGAAATTTAAGTCAAATGTTGTCTTTTTATGTTAATTTCCACTATCTCTTTTTGTAATGTATTTGAAACTAGTGCACGAGGTAGTTATTATTGCATTGTAATAACTTTTAAGCATTTTAATATGATTCTTGTCTCAATCTTCTCTATGAAAAATGAATGCATGTTCATCCCTTTTACTTTTTACTTGATTTCACTTTATCATAATTCTGTAACATCCATGCTACATATAATATTATATCTATTTCAATGAAAAGATTTCTTCAATAGTACAATATTTAACTAGTGCGGGAAAGTAGATTCTCGTCTCGTTTGACATTTACGCTCGAGCGTATCGATTATGGAAATACATGAGACGAGAATCTCTTTCCCGCCCATGTTAGGTACAGTATTTTTCAATACAACATGTGAAAAGCTCGATTTTGCGCGCTCTTGGCTGATGGCGTGTTAAAAAATAAAATTGTCAGAAATTTTGAATTTCAAATCTCATCGTTATGGAAATATTACCATTGTCGAAAGTTTACTTTTATTTTAATTTATAATGCAATAATAAGTTATTTTTGCGGTTGAATCAAATTGAGAATGTTATTTTAAAACATGTCAATAACATGAAACAGTTTTAAAATCCATAATTTTTTTATTATTTTAGTATTGATGCTTCACAAGAATCACCGTATCTGGGAAGATTAATAAATCATCACATCGTCGGTAACTTATTGGTAAAAAAAGTAATAGTAGACGATAAACCTCATCTTATTTTCATTGCTTCAAGAAATATAAAACCAGGAGAAGAACTCACATATGATTATAATGAGACACGAAAATCTGTACTCCGTCACAACGATTGGCTTTCTCGAACAAAGAGTAAGTGTATAAGTTTTTTTATTAATTCTACATTCTCTTTGTACCAGTTTTAAAAAAAAATATCTATAGCGAGCTCTATATCACTATTTGACATTGTAGTAAGATGTTAGGGGGAATTTTGCCATTCGATCTAATGTTGATGATGATCCCCGCCTTTAATACGAGCGCAAAACTGTCAACCTCCAAGTCGCGGGTCGGGTTGCAAAATGCAACAATATGTCGTTGATGTCTTCTCTTTCTCGTAAATAATTACCGATGATATCCGGTGGTAGCTCAATCAGTGACCTCTCTCCTCAGGTAGGGATCGGTGGAAGACGCGAAATCGTTGATTGACGACAAATTGCGCTTCGTACGACACTTTAGACTACCGCCTACGAAATTTTAAAAGCGAATTCAAATTTGACCAGGAAAGTGAAAGCTGATGTGGTGGTAATAAAAGAGTACGGTGTGATTCAAACAATAAGGGATTTATTTCTCCAAAAGAAAAAAATACAATAAATAGATATCCGAGAGACTGATGCACGCTTGATTTAAATAACGCTAATAAAACCGGGTTGCAGAGAGATGGGAAAAAAATTCGGCGCAAACTACTAAACGCACGCAACAAAACAAAATCGCAAATCGCAAAGAAAATTATCGGCACTTACTTCTAACTAAGGTAATCAGTCGAGACTATGCCGCGAAACCAGTCTTTTCCAGGTGCGATTGTTGCTACTTCTGTGTGCTGCTACTAATCGTTACTGTAAAATTAGCTACTATTGTTGACTACCAGCTGACGTAATCGAACTCCAAAGAAACCTGTCAAAATTTATGTAAGCGCCCGGCTCGCACAGTAGCTCAATCAAACTAAATCGGCGCGCGAGATGATTGGCTCAGCCCCGGATGCACTCTCTCCCTCTTGATACTAAGCCAGCAACTTATGCAGCCTAGCTTATGCTACCGAATTTTAACTTCCAGCGAATTTAATTTGCTCGTTGCAACTTTTATTATCATTCATACACAAGTGAACCTATAGATGAGGTAGCATCATAATATATGTTGCTAATTAGCTAATATATGGGCGTTTGATAGATTACCGTCATATATTAAATAGAGAAAAGCGAAAATCAGACTGAATAATACACAATTATAATATTTTTATACTTTATTCTAAAAATAGTTATAATAGTAATATGCTAATCAATTATTCGAATAAGTTTAATAAAGTAATATTCGTAAATATTCTGAAAGATATTATAGCATTATATTTATTTTATTTTAGAAAAAGAAAACACCCGTCTTGATATTGAAAAAAAGAAAAATTACTTGGAGGAAAATGATTTATCATTCGTCACAAATACCACCTCTAGCCCTTCCATTACAAACAGTTTTGATATACCATACCAAGCAATGATTCCTGATAATGTACCATCGGTGTTTAGACGTAAGCTATAATTCTCATTATAAATCAGAAACTAGCTTTTTTTTAATTATATCTTGAATAGCGTACTGTTTAATGGTTAAAAATAATAATATTATTACAGAAATGGATGAAAGTTCACTTGAATTAGAAAACTGTTCCCTAAATGGTCCTATAACAGCGTTAAATTCAACAGTTATGGAAGGTGGTAAGATCATATTTCATTTAATTTTTATTAAAAAATTGTTATAACTTCGCTATACAGGGTTTTATTTTATTTAGTGTTGGTGAATTCAGCGTTGTGTTATTGTCGTTTTATTACTTACTTGGATAACATATATGTTCAATTCGTTAATTACTGTTTTTTGTAGCCTGATAAGGGAGACAATTTAATAAAGTCTTCGAAACGTTGCAACAATAAATTGAAAGTTTTTCACCCGTAGTGAATGCTCTGAAATTTCTTATTAAATTGATTTACATATTGTTCGAGTATTAGAATTTCAATAAAGAGCGGAAAAGTTTACGTTTAAAATAATATATTGGGAGTTTTTTTCTGACCTCGACAAGGTTGATTGAAAGTCAATGCTCAAAAACCGTGCGGTAACTGTTCATCTTAGTTTTCTGACAGTCTAAACGTTTTGAAGGTACATTTATGAGAAAGATCGATTTGAAATATGACAATGACCTTATAAATGATGATATTGAAGTCACTTTCAAGATTATTGAAATAAGAGTTGTTTCTTGAATCGGAACATTTAATTTTGTGAATTTAGGGTTTGAGTATTTAGAAATTATAAGCTTGAGGCAGTAAGCTTTGAACTAGAAAAATGAGATCTTCAAATGTATTTGAATGTTGATTTGAAGATCAAAGTCATTGATACATATTAACGCTTTATATTTTCTTTATTTTTTAGAGCCGATGTTAAAATAATACATTCCGATTCAAGAAATAACTCTTATTTCAGTGACCTTGAAAATAATCTAAAGAATAGAATTTATAAGGTCATTGTCACATTTCAAATTGATCTTTCGTATAAATGTAGTTTTAAAACGTTGATATTATCAGAAAACTCAGATGAACAGCTACCGCACGTTTTTTGAGCATTGTCTTATAATCGACTTTGTCGAGGTCAGAAAAAAACTCCAATATATTATTTTGCCTATTACTTTTCCACTCTTTCCATATCCGATGTAGAAAGTGTAGCTTCTTATTAAAAAAACAATTGACCTTGAGAAAACCTTAAAGGTTGAGCTCAAGGTAATTTTTAAGATCATCATTAGATGTCTACCCTTAAACCTAACAGCTTTGGTCTAAAATTTATTTTCTAGAAAAGTCAAATCTAGAATTTATTCTCGTGGACTGAATAAAATAAAATACCCTGTGTCAGATACTTTTGAAATCTAATTTTAACGTTTATTATTGAATGAACTATACAGAGTGTCCAAACAATACCCAAACAATTGTCCAGACAAAGTCATTGTCACCAAGAATTCATTGGTGACCTTAAATATATCCTTGAGCATGACCTCCAAGGTTCTTTCAAGGTTAGCTTTGTCCTTTCAAATGGAACCCTATTTTTGACAACGGTATTCGAAAGAGCGGGAAATTTTACGTCCAGAAATGTGTTCGGATCATAAGTCATCGATAAACCAATAACTCGATAACCTAATAACTTTGACCCTCTGTCGGTTGAGTATAGTCTTGTATAGTTTCAGACCTTTGCTGGAAATAATGAAGTTGACCTGAGTACATTTTTGAACGTAAAATTTTCCTCTCTTTCGAATGCCATTACAGATCATACTCAAGGTCACATTTAACGTCACCAATGGATTCCCGGTAAAAAGTTGCTTCAAGTATAACCTTGATCATTTTGGAAAGTTACTTTGTCTGGACAATTTTTTGAGTATTTTGTTACTTTTTGGAGACCCTGTATAATAAAAGTTATGAATTTGTATTCATTTTTTTAATAGAACGTCTTGAACATTCTGAAACGTAGCTGCGTTCCATTTCGTTTCCTTATTCTTAAAGGAAAGTGGGCATGTAGGAACATATGCATTTTCGATTGGGTTTACGGATACAAAGTGGAACATAGCCCATGGTAACTTTCACTTCAAACTTACAATTAAATTTAATCGTTCACATGGAAACGTCTGTTCTTATCTATTGAAAATTAGAATGTTTTTTATTTTCTGCTCAAATACTGTGAAATAGTTGTTATTACCATTATTTTAGTGAAAAAATTTAATCTTATATTTTATTATTAAAATGAATTGTATACAATTTTTTATTGTTAGAATTGTAATAGTATATTTTTCAGTAAATAATGTTTATGAAATTATACCATAAACGTTATCAGAATTGTTCTTATAATCTTTGATTTATTATAAATCTAATATTATTAAGCTAGAAAATATGATTTAAATAGTATAACATTTGTTGAGAAATGAAAATGTTAATCCATTCTTTTAGTATTTTCAATATATTGAGCAATTAATAACCAAATATTCTTGGATCCAATTACAGCTCTACTATTTCATGATTATTGCTCAAAGGTTCTGCCTTCAGAAACTGATGCTCCAGATAAGGAAAATATGAATGTTATGGTTAAGTCAACCAATCAGGAGACACCATCAAGAAAGTGTAAGCGCAAAAGTTTATAATATTATTCATATAGATTAAGAACTTATTTCCAAACATTTAAAATAAATATTGATTTATATGGTGTTAGTAAGTTTTAATAAAAAAATCTCTCTAAAATAAGTAAAATAGGTTTTAAAGCATGAAAATTTCTAAAAAAATAGAATATCAATCATCTTGCAAACATGAACAGCGTATTCTTCCCATGGGCAGACTTGTTCTCGACTTAATTGGTTAAACCATTAATTAATATTATCAAGAAAACTAGATGAGTTACTTATACTTCTTTACACAAGGGTTACAAATATTTTCGTATACAATACGAGTTCTGAGCTGATTTGTAACTCATTTTTGTATTTCTTGAAAATCGATATCATTTCTTCTTTCTTTGTTAGAATTAAAGATCTTTTTTAATAATTTTCTTAGGGATAAACCAAGGTACGTTAGCGAGGATCTCGAGGGTCTCAAATTGGAATCGATACTAGTCTGAAAATTGATCGGTACACAAGAAGTTTATTTTCAAGAATAAGTTGAGATTTTCTCGAATCAATTAATACATTTTTCTAAGTTTAAGATTTAGCTGTTTTTGTTGTCTTAATAATCCCTTTAATTTAGAATACGATGCATTCCTCGATATTCTGATTGGTTACTTTGAGCAATATTTTTACCGTCCATAAAGAGACCAGCGGAATGGTTTTTTTTAAATGTGATCGTTACGTTATTACATTTGTTCTCTCTCATTCGCTCTTATTTTTCAGTTTTTAGCCAAATTTGAATCTTAATGAAATATCTGTATAGTAAAGAAGGTTTCATTGCATTCTTCTTCTGTGGTCAACCGTGCTGAATTGTCTGCATATGTTCTTGTTGTGATATTTCACCTCACTTGAATATTGACTGTGTAGACTTGTATATAAAATGGGATACAGGCCACTTCCTTGTGGAATACCTGCCTTGATTGAGAATTTATTTGTAATGTAATCAACGACTTAAATTCTGAAGTTAATGTTAGTTACGTACGATTCTGATAGCAGTGCCTCCATGAGCTTCATTGCCAAGATTATCAGACTGATAACCAATATAATTTAAGTTTTTAAAATAATGCTTACTTCTAAAAAGAGGTTTTTATGATCACATCTATTTCTTTACGAGTGAGATAATTTTCAATTTCTAGTTTTCATTGACTCAATCCGTTAGCACTTGAAATAGCTATTTTGAATTTATCATTTATTTTGGTATTTTGTTAATCAGAGCTCTCAATAGAATCAACATCGTCTCCATTTCATCCATGAGATTTTCAATCATTATTTCTAGCTTATTGTCACGATTTACTTCATTTGGTACTAGTTGGTAAGCAGTACCGGTTATTAAATTTGAATAGAATCTGTTTGTTTATCTGCCGCACCTTGAGCGTATATAAAATTAGAATTTACTGCTTAGCTTGTTAATTCTATTACTAGCTACGATTTACATCGCTCCCTGACTGTCGCTCGGTAGTGTGCATTGTTTATTTGACACTTGATTGGATTTATATTCTTTCTACAGTATTGAATAGCTTGTTTATCTTTAATATTTTTAAGTTGTTGTTGCGAATAACCAGTTGCATTGTGAAAAGTGGCGTTGGGCATTTATAATATTCTATGAATATTAGTATGATAAGTATAGCTATTATTACCTATACTATTAAGTAATTCTTAGAAAGGTCTGATATTTTCCACTTTCTCTACATAAATCGATGGAGATTTGAATGTCTAAACTATGTCCTCTTCATTTTGACATCTTTCTCTTTCTTTAATCTCTCAACAGTTCAAATTGGTAGACAGTTACAGTTGGTGTGGCGTCTGTACGTAAAACGTTTGGGCTTTTGATTACTATTTATGAACTATGCCTCAGCCGTTTACCACCTACCTCTTACCAGCTTTTTTTTCATTTTTTGATGGCATGAGATCCATTTGTATGTCATTTCGGCTTGGATTTTAATTTCACTTCTGAATTTGCTTGTGCTTAGTTACACATAAATACTGAATGAAAGATGATACGATTAGCGCGACAACTACTACCAATATTAACTTGTGTATCACTTTCAATTTCTGTATTAGTTTCTCGTACTTAGGCATATATAACTACGTCCACTCAGTATGAAATTTTACTAAAGGTTCATTATTTAATAATTAATGATATTTCTTTGTAATTAAAAATCAAACCCGCCAAGATAATGTTTAAAGCTTGACTTTTTCTAGTGACTAATATTTTAATGGTAATAGAGAAAAATCATATCAATTCCTGCTATACATGCATCATTTTTAAAAAAATTTTATTTTTTGACATTTGACACTTTACTTAAATACAAATAGTCATATGATTATATAAAAAATTTTAATAATTTCCATTTAGATGACGGCATAACAAACAAAATTAAGAAGAGGTTGTATACTTCAAATAGTTTAGTATCATTAGAAGAAAATACTTGCAATGTTGGAAACGATGCTGTAAATTCTGAAAAAAATAATGATTCACCAGAAGAAGCAATCAAAAACCGGCCATTTAAGCGAAGAAAAATTGAGAGTGATGACGAAGATGGCGATGGTAATAAATACAATCCATAAGTATTTTATGATTTATTTTCGCTTCTAGATAATTATAATTCGACATTCATTTTTTTAGATCCAAGAGATAGATCATACGAGCCTTCAGGTATTATCAATTAATTGTTTTCAAATGACACGTTATTACTGTATATATATATATATATCTTTTTATTCATTAGAACATGATGAAAGTGACATGGAAGATTATGAAGAAAACGATGACAATAACATAGAGAACGTCGTACCAAATTCAAAGTCACAATCGCCACTAGATTCAGCTTGTAAATCATCCACTCGAAAAGGTAATTGAAAGATTTTTTTGTTTATGTTTCTCAACTTCATTAGAAATATCTGAATTATAAAATAAGTCATTAGTTGAACAATAGATCAACATATTATGAAAACTGACATTAGTAAAAAAAGCGAATAAATTCTTAGTCTACATATGTAGGGTATCCAAAAAATATGGATACTCCCAGAAACTTTCCAAGTCAAATATTTTTCTCAACAGTAAATTCTTTTTCTAACTTTTTACGAGAAATCCATTGGTTTCTTTAAATTTGACCTTCCACGTGACCTCCGAGTTTATTTCAAAGTTAAATTTCATTTTTAAAGAGATATCTATTTCTTGACAACAGTAGTCGAAAGAACGGGAATCACCTTAACATTTTTTAAAAAATATTTCATTTGGTATATTTTTGGGGAATTTACTTAACTTATAATTTCATTTATAATATTCAATTCAGTGTTCTCATAATCCATTCATCATTTACATTGTTAGTATCACTATAAATTTCCATTTTTATAATATCTATTATTATTATTAAACAATCATATAATTTTTAGTGATAGATTTAAATTTATCTAAAATCTTGAAGCGACGAAGCCTAACAAACAAATCTAAAGAATTGAATGAAATTAAAAAAAGTTCAGGGACTTATACATGTCCCTTCTGCCATAAGAATTTTGTTAAATTGCCACCACATCTTGAGGCCATGCATTCTGATGAACCCGAAGTAAAAGAATTTATCGGTATGAAACCAAAGTCACTTGAACGTTTTTGGTTATTGAAAATGTTACTAAACAGAGGACGCGATTATCGAAACGAAATCTCTGATAATTTAGAGGTTTGTAGAATTCCTTTGGCAGGTAAAAGACAGCCTAAAAAAGTGATTGAAGATAACGCGAAACTGCAAGAGCAAAATAAAAATGGAGATGAAAATAAAGTTATAGTAAATAACACGGCAAATGAAAAAGAAGTCGTTAAAAAAGAAGTTAAGCCGAGTGATTATGCAAAATGCCCCAATTGTCACGGCTCATATATTCGTAAAAGATTAGCTACACATGTTAAAAAGTGTATTAATCAAGACAAACTCAAAGGAAATGTTAATTTGAAAACTTATATTAAAGGATCGAATCTGAAAATTCATGTTTGTGCTACCGAAGAGACTGCCAAATTGATGTGTGCTTTGAGATCAGATTCTATAGGAGATGTACTTTTGAAAGACCGTTTAATCATCTTATATGTAAATATGCGTTTAAAAAAGTACGAAAATGCTATTAGGAAACGTTCCATGTTAACACAAATACGACAAGAGGCTCGATTAATTGGACGTATGACAGAAGAGTTACTTCTTTTATGTGACGATATTCAGGAGTTAGGAGACGCATTTACCTTAAATACTTCAGCAAAATATGAAGCAGCAATAGAGGCAGTAGCAGGCAAAGCAACTACTGGTATCTACCAGCACCCTTCAAATGCAACACAACTTGCCAGTTTTACTGATGATTTAATAAAATTACAATTAGATTATTTGAACGAACAACTTGAATTAAACGAAAGTAATCTAGAAATCGTAAGAAGTCTTGAAAAGAAAAAAAATAAATGCATTTCATTTCAAAATAGATTTGAAGTAGATATAAGAAGTTCCTTAACGAAAAAAGCTTCACAGTCTACAGTGAGGCATGTAGCTGACAAAGAAGTGTTAGAAACTAGTTCGGAAGATGTAACAAGGTTTTATACGTATGCTCTAAAGATGAGAAAAGAAGCTCGGGAGTCTTTAGAAAAGGACGGCTTTACGAAAAAAGCTTGGGAACAGCTTGGCGAAAGCCAGCTATTAATTTCGCTCATTTTTAATCGCAAGCGTGTCGGCGACATGGCGTATTTTGAAACACGCTACTATAACAAAAAAAAAAGTATTGTAGAAACCATGCCAGAAGTTTATAATAAACTAGATAATGAAAGTCAGTTATTGGGCAAAACATATAAGCACGTATATACACTAGCAAAGCGATCTCGTATAGTTTCACTACTACTTTCATCAGAAGATGAAGAGTGCTACGAATTATTTTACTCATTTAGAAATATTGCTGGAGTTCCTAAAGAAAATCCGTATGTTTTCGGTTTACCTAGTTCAAATTTAGTTGAGGAGTTTAAAGTTCCCGAACCCTGTGGAATAATACGCAGATATTCTGAGCAATGCGGAGCAGAGCATCCGGAAAGTCTTCGAGGAACTGCGATGCGTAAACACATAGCAACGTTATGTGCTTTATTAAATTTATCAGAACGCGATTACGAAGAACTAGCTAATTTCTTGGGTCACCGCTTAGACATCCATAAGCAGGTATACCGACAGCCACAGATCGTTCACGTCGTTACTCAAATTTCCAAATTATTGGAAATGGGTATGACAGAAAACGAAGGTAACTAATTCTTGATGACACTAAATTTACTATCGAAGATTGATAACTTACATTGTTGCTTTTGTTTTACTTTTGAAGCATCTTTTGTTTCATTTTACGAGAAATCATATAAATAAAATATAAAAACTTTATATATTAAATTTTCAGATGCAACCAATAGTTTAAAAATATCTGCAAAATCACAGTTAGATTTGACTACCGACAAAGAAGTTGAACAAATAATAAAAAACATTGAGAAAACTAAAATCAATTCAGTAACAAAAGTTACTTGTGATAATTCTTCCACGTTAGATTCTGCACTTGAAATATCATTACCAGTTGTCCGTCAGTCTTCAAAATCTTCAGGATCTGGTAAAACTAAACGTAAGACCGTCATACTTTTTAAATATTTATATTCCATATAAATTAGTTAATGTACGACTTTGTATTCTTGTATTAGTTTGGAATCTAAATATATTACTCATTGTTAATTTCCCTAACGGAAGTAAATTTTGCAATCTATTATTTTGTTAATGATAAGAAAGATTTTTTATCATATGAATCATCTGATTCTACTAAAATTTTTGAATTTATTAAGATACTATTAAATCTTCTTAAGTGAAGGGATTTTATTAACAGTGTTTCATTGTACTATTTCAGAATTAAGTAAACGTAGGTGGCAAAAGGAAGAACTTGAAATCATACAAAATTATTTTAGAAATGAAATAATAGATAGCAAATTGAAGATATGTGGCTCGAAAATTTCAAAAATGCTCCGCGAAAATCAGCAAATATTTTTCAACCGAGATGTTGCTTCAACGCGAACATGTATCCATTCGTTAAGAAAACAGATATCTACAGAAGAATGTGTAAACAATAATTCAAGTTCAAAGAGAAACATGGTACCATCTAAAATTTATGAAACGTTTGAGCACCACATAAAAAAAAAAACTATACCTACCGAAAAAGACTGTCTGAAAGCAATGGAGTCGTCCTTTTACAGAGATTATTCAGTTCGACGTATTCAAAAATGTGTGAAAGAGGCACATAAAATGTCCTCTACTGACTAATATTACTATTTTTATTTTATAATATTTATTTTATTATTGATTTTGTTTATATAGTTTAAGTTGACATATAACAGATTGTATTCAACTGAGAGAATCAAAACATAATGTAAAACTCTATAACATTTATTTTATGTACATTAAAAATGTACTTTTTCGCTTTTTCAAAGATTTTAACTAATCATATAACATAAATTATTATTTATTATTCTAATTGAAAAGATCTAAAAATGTGTAAGAAACACACTTGTAAAATCCTCATACTGACTGAGGCGATAATTTGTACGTTAATTATTTACGTTTAAAATGTACTTTTATTTAGTTTTTCAAAGAGATATGTGAAATATGATTATCACGCAGATGTTATTAGACTTTAAATTTTCTACGTTTTTATGATATAATAAATATTAACACATTCTTATAACGCAAATTGTGTTTCTCTATTTGTGAGTATTTATAAATAAACTAAAACAAGATTGTCTCTTTCTCTCTTCCTCAACTTACATAATCCTCCGCGGCGCAGAAGTACTCCTTACAAGAACATACAGAAATACAATAATTATAAAAAATATATTTATGCAATGAAAGCTAAAGACATATAACGAGGATCATTCCCGTTCGTTATAACACGTGAAATATAAATAAAAATATAAACTTCTTAACCATTTATTCCTCGGTTAATTGAATATATGTAATCTCCACGACCAAATATACTTAAAAATACAAGAAAAGTCAATTTCAATAAGTACCTTTGAATCGATCTGTAATTATACTACAATAGTATATATATATGTCACTCATTTTATAAACTAACACGAAAATTATAGAAGTTATTTTTCTACCACTACCAAAAAACAGATATCAATAGATGTCTTGAATTATCATTAATTTTCAACTAATCATTTACATTTTATTGCGTGATCCGATATCTATTTCTTATAAACTTCTCGAAGTCAATATGCCATTGTTCTTACAGCCTCCCATCAGAGCGGTATAACCTCATCGGTAACACTCATACAGAAGAAACTAAAACTGAAGAGAAGTTCAGAAAAAGAACTACTAGCAAAAGATCTTGTTGTCTTATGCTCCATATTGCTGGACACAAGTCAAAATATTTGAACAACGCTTATGCCTTGCTATTCACCACAATACTTATACAACTTTAGGCTCATTTGATCGCGTTTGATACATGTATTTTCGAGTTAACGAACATCACGCTTTTCCATAACACTCATACTTTATTAATTCTACGAAAATAGCTTCAGCACAATAAAGGTAAATAATAAAAACGGCACTTGACAATGTGTCGTAGGAAACGACTCTAGCCAGATATATATTTAAAAAACTAGTATAGCTTGAAAATAGGGAATGGAAAATTTCATATTCAATATGAGAGTCTCGCTGAAGTTAACTAAGCACTCTGCCAAATTCGAAGCGTGTTGAAGAAATGGCGTTTGGATCCGATTCGTCTGAAACGACTCTAACCCCGATATATATTTCCGTAAATTATACCAGTTCAGGTTAGAATAAGGAAAAACTTACAGTCTATCATATATCTAGAACTCACCGATGTTCAGCTAGCTATAGCTAAAGGTAAAAATTGTCTGTCATTCACAAATCATAGTCGGTATTATTGTGGATATTTTGAGTATTTGTACGGGTCAGCAATGTAAGCTGTACGGAGTAAGTCGCCTGAAACGACTCTGGCTATACATATATTGTTTATTTCTTACATAACTTTAGTTTTAAAATAGAGGGTAATTTTTCCAGTTACAAATGTTCAAAAACATAAAGTTCAATGAGATATGGTTATCGGTACATTATATCTGTGACGATTATGGAATATCTCCTGGTTAATGGTCAAGAAATTGAGTGTTTGTACATGTAAGGATGGGAAACCACTTTTTTGCGTAGTCAGCAACGCGTTTTTGATGGCGTATGTTCTCTCCAACTACTAATGAAAATTATGATCGATAAGAAAACCCACCATATTAATAGCTGTATATAGAATCAATACAAAACACGCCATGTTGGTGCGAATGGAAATCACTTCTTGCAAACACGAAAGTCTCGCTGAAGTTAATTAAGCACTCTGCCAAATTCGAAGCGTGTTGAAGAAATGGCGTTTGAATCCGATTCGTCTGAAACGACTCTAACCCCGATATATATTTCCGTAAATTATACCAGTTCAGGTTAGAATAAGAAAAAACTTCCAGTCTATCATATATCTAGAACTCACCGATGTTCAGCTAGCTATAGCTAAAGGTAAAAATTGTCTGTCATTCACAAATCATAGTCCGTATCATTGTGGATATTTTGAGTATTTGTACGGGTCAGCAATGTAAGCTGTACGGAGTAAGTCGCCTGAAACGGCTCTGGCTAGACATATAATGTTTATTTCTTACATAACTTTAGTTTTAAAATAGCGGGTAATTTTTCCAGTTACAAATGTTTGAAAAGATAAAGTTCAGTGAGATATGGTTATCGGTACATTATATCTGTGACGATTATGGAATATCTCCTGGTTAATGGTCAAGAAATTGAGTGTTTGTACATGTAAGGATGGGAAACCACTTTTTTGCGTAGTCAGCAACGCGTTTTTGATGGCGTATGTTCTCTCCAACTACTAATGAAAATTATGATCGATAAGAAAACCCACCATATTAATAGCTGTATATAGAATCAATACAAAACACGCCATGTTGGTGCGAATGGAAATCACTTCTTGCAAACACGAGAGTCTCGCTGAAGTTAATTAAGCACTCTGCCAAATTCGAAGCGTGTTGAAGAAATGGCGTTTGAATCCGATTCGTCTGAAATGACTCTAACCCCGATATAAATTTCCGTAAATTATACCAGTTCAGGTTAGAATAAGAAAAAACTTCCAGTCTATCATATATCTAGAACTCACCGATGTTCAGCTAGCTATAGCTAAAGGTAAAAATTGTCTGTCATTCACAAATCATAGTCCGTATCATTGTGGATATTTTGAGTATCTGTACGGGTCAGCAATGTAAGCTGTACGGAGTAAGTCGCCTGAAACGACTCTGGCTATACATATATTGTTTATTTCTTACATAACTTTAGTTTTAAAATAGAGGGTAATTTTTCCAGTTACAAATGTTCAAAAACATAAAGTTCAATGAGATATGGTTATCGGTACATTATATCTGTGACGATTATGGAATATCTCCTGGTTAATGGTCAAGAAATTGAGTGTTTGTACATGTAAGGATGGGAAACCACTTTTTTGCGTAGTCAGCAACGCGTTTTTGATGGCGTATGTTCTCTCCAACTACTAATGAAAATTATGATCGATAAGAAAACCCACCATATTAATAGCTGTATATAGAATCAATACAAAACACGCCATGTTGGTGCGAATGGAAATCACTTCTTGCAAACACGAAAGTCTCGCTGAAGTTAATTAAGCACTCTGCCAAATTCGAAGCGTGTTGAAGAAATGGCGTTTGAATCCGATTCGTCTGAAACGACTCTAACCCCGATATATATTTCCGTAAATTATACCAGTTCAGGTTAGAATAAGAAAAAACTTCCAGTCTATCATATATCTAGAACTCACCGATGTTCAGCTAGCTATAGCTAAAGGTAAAAATTGTCTGTCATTCACAAATCATAGTCCGTATCATTGTGGATATTTTGAGTATTTGTACGGGTCAGCAATGTAAGCTGTACGGAGTAAGTCGCCTGAAACGGCTCTGGCTAGACATATAATGTTTATTTCTTACATAACTTTAGTTTTAAAATAGCGGGTAATTTTTCCAGTTACAAATGTTTGAAAAGATAAAGTTCAGTGAGATATGGTTATCGGTACATTATATCTGTGACGATTATGGAATATCTCCTGGTTAATGGTCAAGAAATTGAGTGTTTGTACATGTAAGGATGGGAAACCACTTTTTTGCGTAGTCAGCAACGCGTTTTTGATGGCGTATGTTCTCTCCAACTACTAATGAAAATTATGATCGATAAGAAAACCCACCATATTAATAGCTGTATATAGAATCAATACAAAACACGCCATGTTGGTGCGAATGGAAATCACTTCTTGCAAACACGAGAGTCTCGCTGAAGTTAATTAAGCACTCTGCCAAATTCGAAGCGTGTTGAAGAAATGGCGTTTGAATCCGATTCGTCTGAAACGACTCTAACCCCGATATATATTTCCGTAAATTATACGAGTTCAGGTTAGAATAAGAAAAAACTTCCAGTCTATCATATATCTAGAACTCACCGATGTTCAGCTAGCTATAGCTAAAGGTAAAAATTGTCTGTCATTCACAAATCATAGTCGGTATCATTGTGGATATTTTAAGTATTTGTACGGGTCAGCAATGTAAGCTGTACGGAGTAAGTCGCCTGAAACGACTCTGGCTATACATATATTGTTTATTTCTTAGATAACTTTAGTTTTAAAATAGCGGGTAATTTTTCCAGTTACAAATGTTTGAAAAGATAAAGTTCAATGAGATATGGTTATCGGTACATTATATCTGTGACGATTATGGAATATCTCTTGGTTAATGGTCAAGAAATTGAGTGTTTGTACATGTAAGGATGGGAAACCACTTTTTTGCGTAGTCAGCAACGCGTTTTTGATGGCGTATGTTCTCTCCAACTACTAATGAAAATTATGATCGATAAGAAAACCCACCATATTAATAGCTGTATATAGAATCAATACAAAACACGCCATGTTGGTGCGAATGGAAATCACTTCTTGCAAACACGAGAGTCTCGCTGAAGTTAATTAAGCACTCTGCCAAATTCGAAGCGTGTTGAAGAAATGGCGTTTGAATCCGATTCGTCTGAAACGACTCTAACCCCGATATATATTTCCGTAAATTATACGTGTTCAGGTTAGAATAAGAAAAAACTTCCAGTCTATCATATATCTAGAACTCACCGATGTTCAGCTAGCTATAGCTAAAGGTAAAAATTGTCTGTCATTCACAAATCATAGTCCGTATCATTGTGGATATTTTGAGTATTTGTACGGGTCAGCAATGTAAGCTGTACGGAGTAAGTCGCCTGAAACGACTCTGGCTATACATATATTGTTTATTTCTTACATAACTTTAGTTTTAAAATAGAGGGTAATTTTTCCAGTTACAAATGTTCAAAAACATAAAGTTCAATGAGATATGGTTATCGGTACATTATATCTGTGACGATTATGGAATATCTCCTGGTTAATGGTCAAGAAATTGAGTGTTTGTACATGTAAGGATGGGAAACCACTTTTTTGCGTAGTCAGCAACGCGTTTTTGATGGCGTATGTTCTCTCCAACTACTAATGAAAATTATGATCGATAAGAAAACCCACCATATTAATAGCTGTATATAGAATCAATACAAAACACGCCATGTTGGTGCGAATGGAAATCACTTCTTGCAAACACGAAAGTCTCGCTGAAGTTAATTAAGCACTCTGCCAAATTCGAAGCGTGTTGAAGAAATGGCGTTTGAATCCGATTCGTCTGAAACGACTCTAACCCCGATATATATTTCCGTAAATTATACCAGTTCAGGTTAGAATAAGAAAAAACTTCCAGTCTATCATATATCTAGAACTCACCGATGTTCAGCTAGCTATAGCTAAAGGTAAAAATTGTCTGTCATTCACAAATCATAGTCCGTATCATTGTGGATATTTTGAGTATTTGTACGGGTCAGCAATGTAAGCTGTACGGAGTAAGTCGCCTGAAACGGCTCTGGCTAGACATATAATGTTTATTTCTTACATAACTTTAGTTTTAAAATAGCGGGTAATTTTTCCAGTTACAAATGTTTGAAAAGATAAAGTTCAGTGAGATATGGTTATCGGTACATTATATCTGTGACGATTATGGAATATCTCCTGGTTAATGGTCAAGAAATTGAGTGTTTGTACATGTAAGGATGGGAAACCACTTTTTTGCGTAGTCAGCAACGCGTTTTTGATGGCGTATGTTCTCTCCAACTACTAATGAAAATTATGATCGATAAGAAAACCCACCATATTAATAGCTGTATATAGAATCAATACAAAACACGCCATGTTGGTGCGAATGGAAATCACTTCTTGCAAACACGAGAGTCTCGCTGAAGTTAATTAAGCACTCTGCCAAATTCGAAGCGTGTTGAAGAAATGGCGTTTGAATCCGATTCGTCTGAAACGACTCTAACCCCGATATATATTTCCGTAAATTATACGAGTTCAGGTTAGAATAAGAAAAAACTTCCAGTCTATCATATATCTAGAACTCACCGATGTTCAGCTAGCTATAGCTAAAGGTAAAAATTGTCTGTCATTCACAAATCATAGTCCGTATCATTGTGGATATTTTGAGTATCTGTACGGGTCAGCAATGTAAGCTGTACGGAGTAAGTCGCCTGAAACGACTCTGGCTATACATATATTGTTTATTTCTTACATAACTTTAGTTTTAAAATAGAGGGTAATTTTTCCAGTTACAAATGTTCAAAAACATAAAGTTCAATGAGATATGGTTATCGGTACATTATATCTGTGACGATTATGGAATATCTCCTGGTTAATGGTCAAGAAATTGAGTGTTTGTACATGTAAGGATGGGAAACCACTTTTTTGCGTAGTCAGCAACGCGTTTTTGATGGCGTATGTTCTCTCCAACTACTAATGAAAATTATGATCGATAAGAAAACCCACCATATTAATAGCTGTATATAGAATCAATACAAAACACGCCATGTTGGTGCGAATGGAAATCACTTCTTGCAAACACGAAAGTCTCGCTGAAGTTAATTAAGCACTCTGCCAAATTCGAAGCGTGTTGAAGAAATGGCGTTTGAATCCGATTCGTCTGAAACGACTCTAACCCCGATATATATTTCCGTAAATTATACCAGTTCAGGTTAGAATAAGAAAAAACTTCCAGTCTATCATATATCTAGAACTCACCGATGTTCAGCTAGCTATAGCTAAAGGTAAAAATTGTCTGTCATTCACAAATCATAGTCCGTATCATTGTGGATATTTTGAGTATTTGTACGGGTCAGCAATGTAAGCTGTACGGAGTAAGTCGCCTGAAACGGCTCTGGCTAGACATATAATGTTTATTTCTTACATAACTTTAGTTTTAAAATAGCGGGTAATTTTTCCAGTTACAAATGTTTGAAAAGATAAAGTTCAGTGAGATATGGTTATCGGTACATTATATCTGTGACGATTATGGAATATCTCCTGGTTAATGGTCAAGAAATTGAGTGTTTGTACATGTAAGGATGGGAAACCACTTTTTTGCGTAGTCAGCAACGCGTTTTTGATGGCGTATGTTCTCTCCAACTACTAATGAAAATTATGATCGATAAGAAAACCCACCATATTAATAGCTGTATATAGAATCAATACAAAACACGCCATGTTGGTGCGAATGGAAATCACTTCTTGCAAACACGAGAGTCTCGCTGAAGTTAATTAAGCACTCTGCCAAATTCGAAGCGTGTTGAAGAAATGGCGTTTGAATCCGATTCGTCTGAAATGACTCTAACCCCGATATAAATTTCCGTAAATTATACCAGTTCAGGTTAGAATAAGAAAAAACTTCCAGTCTATCATATATCTAGAACTCACCGATGTTCAGCTAGCTATAGCTAAAGGTAAAAATTGTCTGTCATTCACAAATCATAGTCCGTATCATTGTGGATATTTTGAGTATCTGTACGGGTCAGCAATGTAAGCTGTACGGAGTAAGTCGCCTGAAACGACTCTGGCTATACATATATTGTTTATTTCTTACATAACTTTAGTTTTAAAATAGAGGGTAATTTTTCCAGTTACAAATGTTCAAAAACATAAAGTTCAATGAGATATGGTTATCGGTACATTATATCTGTGACGATTATGGAATATCTCCTGGTTAATGGTCAAGAAATTGAGTGTTTGTACATGTAAGGATGGGAAACCACTTTTTTGCGTAGTCAGCAACGCGTTTTTGATGGCGTATGTTCTCTCCAACTACTAATGAAAATTATGATCGATAAGAAAACCCACCATATTAATAGCTGTATATAGAATCAATACAAAACACGCCATGTTGGTGCGAATGGAAATCACTTCTTGCAAACACGAAAGTCTCGCTGAAGTTAATTAAGCACTCTGCCAAATTCGAAGCGTGTTGAAGAAATGGCGTTTGAATCCGATTCGTCTGAAACGACTCTAACCCCGATATATATTTCCGTAAATTATACCAGTTCAGGTTAGAATAAGAAAAAACTTCCAGTCTATCATATATCTAGAACTCACCGATGTTCAGCTAGCTATAGCTAAAGGTAAAAATTGTCTGTCATTCACAAATCATAGTCCGTATCATTGTGGATATTTTGAGTATTTGTACGGGTCAGCAATGTAAGCTGTACGGAGTAAGTCGCCTGAAACGGCTCTGGCTAGACATATAATGTTTATTTCTTACATAACTTTAGTTTTAAAATAGCGGGTAATTTTTCCAGTTACAAATGTTTGAAAAGATAAAGTTCAGTGAGATATGGTTATCGGTACATTATATCTGTGACGATTATGGAATATCTCCTGGTTAATGGTCAAGAAATTGAGTGTTTGTACATGTAAGGATGGGAAACCACTTTTTTGCGTAGTCAGCAACGCGTTTTTGATGGCGTATGTTCTCTCCAACTACTAATGAAAATTATGATCGATAAGAAAACCCACCATATTAATAGCTGTATATAGAATCAATACAAAACACGCCATGTTGGTGCGAATGGAAATCACTTCTTGCAAACACGAGAGTCTCGCTGAAGTTAATTAAGCACTCTGCCAAATTCGAAGCGTGTTGAAGAAATGGCGTTTGAATCCGATTCGTCTGAAACGACTCTAACCCCGATATATATTTCCGTAAATTATACGAGTTCAGGTTAGAATAAGAAAAAACTTCCAGTCTATCATATATCTAGAACTCACCGATGTTCAGCTAGCTATAGCTAAAGGTAAAAATTGTCTGTCATTCACAAATCATAGTCGGTATCATTGTGGATATTTTAAGTATTTGTACGGGTCAGCAATGTAAGCTGTACGGAGTAAGTCGCCTGAAACGGCTCTGGCTATACATATATTGTTTATTTCTTAGATAACTTTAGTTTTAAAATAGCGGGTAATTTTTCCAGTTACAAATGTTTGAAAAGATAAAGTTCAATGAGATATGGTTATCGGTACATTATATCTGTGACGATTATGGAATATCTCTTGGTTAATGGTCAAGAAATTGAGTGTTTGTACATGTAAGGATGGGAAACCACTTTTTTGCGTAGTCAGCAACGCGTTTTTGATGGCGTATGTTCTCTCCAACTACTAATGAAAATTATGATCGATAAGAAAACCCACCATATTAATAGCTGTATATAGAATCAATACAAAACACGCCATGTTGGTGCGAATGGAAATCACTTCTTGCAAACACGAGAGTCTCGCTGAAGTTAATTAAGCACTCTGCCAAATTCGAAGCGTGTTGAAGAAATGGCGTTTGAATCCGATTCGTCTGAAACGACTCTAACCCCGATATATATTTCCGTAAATTATACGTGTTCAGGTTAGAATAAGAAAAAACTTCCAGTCTATCATATATCTAGAACTCACCGATGTTCAGCTAGCTATAGCTAAAGGTAAAAATTGTCTGTCATTCACAAATCATAGTCCGTATCATTGTGGATATTTTGAGTATTTGTACGGGTCAGCAATGTAAGCTGTACGGAGTAAGTCGCCTGAAACGACTCTGGCTATACATATATTGTTTATTTCTTACATAACTTTAGTTTTAAAATAGAGGGTAATTTTTCCAGTTACAAATGTTCAAAAACATAAAGTTCAATGAGATATGGTTATCGGTACATTATATCTGTGACGATTATGGAATATCTCCTGGTTAATGGTCAAGAAATTGAGTGTTTGTACATGTAAGGATGGGAAACCACTTTTTTGCGTAGTCAGCAACGCGTTTTTGATGGCGTATGTTCTCTCCAACTACTAATGAAAATTATGATCGATAAGAAAACCCACCATATTAATAGCTGTATATAGAATCAATACAAAACACGCCATGTTGGTGCGAATGGAAATCACTTCTTGCAAACACGAAAGTCTCGCTGAAGTTAATTAAGCACTCTGCCAAATTCGAAGCGTGTTGAAGAAATGGCGTTTGAATCCGATTCGTCTGAAACGACTCTAACCCCGATATATATTTCCGTAAATTATACCAGTTCAGGTTAGAATAAGAAAAAACTTCCAGTCTATCATATATCTAGAACTCACCGATGTTCAGCTAGCTATAGCTAAAGGTAAAAATTGTCTGTCATTCACAAATCATAGTCCGTATCATTGTGGATATTTTGAGTATTTGTACGGGTCAGCAATGTAAGCTGTACGGAGTAAGTCGCCTGAAACGGCTCTGGCTAGACATATAATGTTTATTTCTTACATAACTTTAGTTTTAAAATAGCGGGTAATTTTTCCAGTTACAAATGTTTGAAAAGATAAAGTTCAGTGAGATATGGTTATCGGTACATTATATCTGTGACGATTATGGAATATCTCCTGGTTAATGGTCAAGAAATTGAGTGTTTGTACATGTAAGGATGGGAAACCACTTTTTTGCGTAGTCAGCAACGCGTTTTTGATGGCGTATGTTCTCTCCAACTACTAATGAAAATTATGATCGATAAGAAAACCCACCATATTAATAGCTGTATATAGAATCAATACAAAACACGCCATGTTGGTGCGAATGGAAATCACTTCTTGCAAACACGAGAGTCTCGCTGAAGTTAATTAAGCACTCTGCCAAATTCGAAGCGTGTTGAAGAAATGGCGTTTGAATCCGATTCGTCTGAAACGACTCTAACCCCGATATATATTTCCGTAAATTATACGAGTTCAGGTTAGAATAAGAAAAAACTTCCAGTCTATCATATATCTAGAACTCACCGATGTTCAGCTAGCTATAGCTAAAGGTAAAAATTGTCTGTCATTCACAAATCATAGTCCGTATCATTGTGGATATTTTGAGTATCTGTACGGGTCAGCAATGTAAGCTGTACGGAGTAAGTCGCCTGAAACGACTCTGGCTATACATATATTGTTTATTTCTTACATAACTTTAGTTTTAAAATAGAGGGTAATTTTTCCAGTTACAAATGTTCAAAAACATAAAGTTCAATGAGATATGGTTATCGGTACATTATATCTGTGACGATTATGGAATATCTCCTGGTTAATGGTCAAGAAATTGAGTGTTTGTACATGTAAGGATGGGAAACCACTTTTTTGCGTAGTCAGCAACGCGTTTTTGATGGCGTATGTTCTCTCCAACTACTAATGAAAATTATGATCGATAAGAAAACCCACCATATTAATAGCTGTATATAGAATCAATACAAAACACGCCATGTTGGTGCGAATGGAAATCACTTCTTGCAAACACGAAAGTCTCGCTGAAGTTAATTAAGCACTCTGCCAAATTCGAAGCGTGTTGAAGAAATGGCGTTTGAATCCGATTCGTCTGAAACGACTCTAACCCCGATATATATTTCCGTAAATTATACCAGTTCAGGTTAGAATAAGAAAAAACTTCCAGTCTATCATATATCTAGAACTCACCGATGTTCAGCTAGCTATAGCTAAAGGTAAAAATTGTCTGTCATTCACAAATCATAGTCCGTATCATTGTGGATATTTTGAGTATTTGTACGGGTCAGCAATGTAAGCTGTACGGAGTAAGTCGCCTGAAACGGCTCTGGCTAGACATATAATGTTTATTTCTTACATAACTTTAGTTTTAAAATAGCGGGTAATTTTTCCAGTTACAAATGTTTGAAAAGATAAAGTTCAGTGAGATATGGTTATCGGTACATTATATCTGTGACGATTATGGAATATCTCCTGGTTAATGGTCAAGAAATTGAGTGTTTGTACATGTAAGGATGGGAAACCACTTTTTTGCGTAGTCAGCAACGCGTTTTTGATGGCGTATGTTCTCTCCAACTACTAATGAAAATTATGATCGATAAGAAAACCCACCATATTAATAGCTGTATATAGAATCAATACAAAACACGCCATGTTGGTGCGAATGGAAATCACTTCTTGCAAACACGAGAGTCTCGCTGAAGTTAATTAAGCACTCTGCCAAATTCGAAGCGTGTTGAAGAAATGGCGTTTGAATCCGATTCGTCTGAAACGACTCTAACCCCGATATATATTTCCGTAAATTATACGAGTTCAGGTTAGAATAAGAAAAAACTTCCAGTCTATCATATATCTAGAACTCACCGATGTTCAGCTAGCTATAGCTAAAGGTAAAAATTGTCTGTCATTCACAAATCATAGTCGGTATCATTGTGGATATTTTAAGTATTTGTACGGGTCAGCAATGTAAGCTGTACGGAGTAAGTCGCCTGAAACGGCTCTGGCTATACATATATTGTTTATTTCTTAGATAACTTTAGTTTTAAAATAGCGGGTAATTTTTCCAGTTACAAATGTTTGAAAAGATAAAGTTCAATGAGATATGGTTATCGGTACATTATATCTGTGACGATTATGGAATATCTCTTGGTTAATGGTCAAGAAATTGAGTGTTTGTACATGTAAGGATGGGAAACCACTTTTTTGCGTAGTCAGCAACGCGTTTTTGATGGCGTATGTTCTCTCCAACTACTAATGAAAATTATGATCGATAAGAAAACCCACCATATTAATAGCTGTATATAGAATCAATACAAAACACGCCATGTTGGTGCGAATGGAAATCACTTCTTGCAAACACGAGAGTCTCGCTGAAGTTAATTAAGCACTCTGCCAAATTCGAAGCGTGTTGAAGAAATGGCGTTTGAATCCGATTCGTCTGAAACGACTCTAACCCCGATATATATTTCCGTAAATTATACGTGTTCAGGTTAGAATAAGAAAAAACTTCCAGTCTATCATATATCTAGAACTCACCGATGTTCAGCTAGCTATAGCTAAAGGTAAAAATTGTCTGTCATTCACAAATCATAGTCCGTATCATTGTGGATATTTTGAGTATTTGTACGGGTCAGCAATGTAAGCTGTACGGAGTAAGTCGCCTGAAACGACTCTGGCTATACATATATTGTTTATTTCTTACATAACTTTAGTTTTAAAATAGAGGGTAATTTTTCCAGTTACAAATGTTCAAAAACATAAAGTTCAATGAGATATGGTTATCGGTACATTATATCTGTGACGATTATGGAATATCTCCTGGTTAATGGTCAAGAAATTGAGTGTTTGTACATGTAAGGATGGGAAACCACTTTTTTGCGTAGTCAGCAACGCGTTTTTGATGGCGTATGTTCTCTCCAACTACTAATGAAAATTATGATCGATAAGAAAACCCACCATATTAATAGCTGTATATAGAATCAATACAAAACACGCCATGTTGGTGCGAATGGAAATCACTTCTTGCAAACACGAAAGTCTCGCTGAAGTTAATTAAGCACTCTGCCAAATTCGAAGCGTGTTGAAGAAATGGCGTTTGAATCCGATTCGTCTGAAACGACTCTAACCCCGATATATATTTCCGTAAATTATACCAGTTCAGGTTAGAATAAGAAAAAACTTCCAGTCTATCATATATCTAGAACTCACCGATGTTCAGCTAGCTATAGCTAAAGGTAAAAATTGTCTGTCATTCACAAATCATAGTCCGTATCATTGTGGATATTTTGAGTATTTGTACGGGTCAGCAATGTAAGCTGTACGGAGTAAGTCGCCTGAAACGGCTCTGGCTAGACATATAATGTTTATTTCTTACATAACTTTAGTTTTAAAATAGCGGGTAATTTTTCCAGTTACAAATGTTTGAAAAGATAAAGTTCAGTGAGATATGGTTATCGGTACATTATATCTGTGACGATTATGGAATATCTCCTGGTTAATGGTCAAGAAATTGAGTGTTTGTACATGTAAGGATGGGAAACCACTTTTTTGCGTAGTCAGCAACGCGTTTTTGATGGCGTATGTTCTCTCCAACTACTAATGAAAATTATGATCGATAAGAAAACCCACCATATTAATAGCTGTATATAGAATCAATACAAAACACGCCATGTTGGTGCGAATGGAAATCACTTCTTGCAAACACGAGAGTCTCGCTGAAGTTAATTAAGCACTCTGCCAAATTCGAAGCGTGTTGAAGAAATGGCGTTTGAATCCGATTCGTCTGAAACGACTCTAACCCCGATATATATTTCCGTAAATTATACGAGTTCAGGTTAGAATAAGAAAAAACTTCCAGTCTATCATATATCTAGAACTCACCGATGTTCAGCTAGCTATAGCTAAAGGTAAAAATTGTCTGTCATTCACAAATCATAGTCGGTATCATTGTGGATATTTTAAGTATTTGTACGGGTCAGCAATGTAAGCTGTACGGAGTAAGTCACCTGAAACGGCTCTGGCTATACATATATTGTTTATTTCTTAGATAACTTTAGTTTTAAAATAGCGGGTAATTTTTCCAGTTACAAATGTTTGAAAAGATAAAGTTCAATGAGATATGGTTATCGGTACATTATATCTGTGACGATTATGGAATATCTCTTGGTTAATGGTCAAGAAATTGAGTGTTTGTACATGTAAGGATGGGAAACCACTTTTTTGCGTAGTCAGCAACGCGTTTTTGATGGCGTATGTTCTCTCCAACTACTAATGAAAATTATGATCGATAAGAAAACCCACCATATTAATAGCTGTATATAGAATCAATACAAAACACGCCATGTTGGTGCGAATGGAAATCACTTCTTGCAAACACGAGAGTCTCGCTGAAGTTAATTAAGCACTCTGCCAAATTCGAAGCGTGTTGAAGAAATGGCGTTTGAATCCGATTCGTCTGAAACGACTCTAACCCCGATATATATTTCCGTAAATTATACGTGTTCAGGTTAGAATAAGAAAAAACTTCCAGTCTATCATATATCTAGAACTCACCGATGTTCAGCTAGCTATAGCTAAAGGTAAAAATTGTCTGTCATTCACAAATCATAGTCCGTATCATTGTGGATATTTTGAGTATTTGTACGGGTCAGCAATGTAAGCTGTACGGAGTAAGTCGCCTGAAACGGCTCTGGCTATACATATATTGTTTATTTCTTAGATAACTTTAGTTTTAAAATAGCGGGTAATTTTTCCAGTTACAAATGTTTGAAAAGATAAAGTTCAATGAGATATGGTTATCGGTACATTATATCTGTGACGATTATGGAATATCTCTTGGTTAATGGTCAAGAAATTGAGTGTTTGTACATGTAAGGATGGGAAACCACTTTTTTGCGTAGTCAGCAACGCGTTTTTGATGGCGTATGTTCTCTCCAACTACTAATGAAAATTATGATCGATAAGAAAACCCACCATATTAATAGCTGTATATAGAATCAATACAAAACACGCCATGTTGGTGCGAATGGAAATCACTTCTTGCAAACACGAGAGTCTCGCTGAAGTTAATTAAGCACTCTGCCAAATTCGAAGCGTGTTGAAGAAATGGCGTTTGAATCCGATTCGTCTGAAACGACTCTAACCCCGATATATATTTCCGTAAATTATACGAGTTCAGGTTAGAATAAGAAAAAACTTCCAGTCTATCATATATCTAGAACTCACCGATGTTCAGCTAGCTATAGCTAAAGGTAAAAATTGTCTGTCATTCACAAATCATAGTCCGTATCATTGTGGATATTTTGAGTATTTGTACGGGTCAGCAATGTAAGCTGTACGGAGTAAGTCGCCTGAAACGGCTCTGGCTATACATATATTCTTTATTTCTTAGATAACTTTAGTTTTAAAATAGCGGGTAATTTTTCCAGTTACAAATGTTTGAAAAGATAAAGTTCAATGAGATATGGTTATCGGTACATTATATCTGTGACGATTATGGAATATCTCTTGGTTAATGGTCAAGAAATTGAGTGTTTGTACATGTAAGGATGGGAAACCACTTTTTTGCGTAGTCAGCAACGCGTTTTTGATGGCGTATGTTCTCTCCAACTACTAATGAAAATTATGATCGATAAGAAAACCCACCATATTAATAGCTGTATATAGAATCAATACAAAACACGCCATGTTGGTGCGAATGGAAATAACTTCTTGCAAACACGAGAGTCTCGCTGAAGTTAATTAAGCACTCTGCCAAATTCGAAGCGTGTTGAAGAAATGGCGTTTGAATCCGATTCGTCTGAAACGACTCTAACCCCGATATATATTTCCGTAAATTATACGAGTTCAGGTTAGAATAAGAAAAAACTTCCAGTCTATCATATATCTAGAACTCACCGATGTTCAGCTAGCTATAGCTAAAGGTAAAAATTGTCTGTCATTCACAAATCATAGTCCGTATCATTGTGGATATTTTGAGTATTTGTACGGGTCAGCAATGTAAGCTGTACGGAGTAAGTCGCCTGAAACGGCTCTGGCTAGACATATAATGTTTATTTCTTACATAACTTTAGTTTTAAAATAGCGGGTAATTTTTCCAGTTACAAATGTTTGAAAAGATAAAGTTCAGTGAGATATGGTTATCGGTACATTATATCTGCGACGATTACGGAATATCTCCTGGTTAATGGTCAAGAAATTGAGTGTTTGTACATGTAAGGATGGGAAACCACTTTTTTGCGTAGTCAGCAACGCGTTTTTGATGGCGTATGTTCTCTCCTACTACTAATGAAAATTATGATCGATAAGAAAACCCACCATATTAATAGCTGTATATAGAATCAATACAAAACACGCCATATTGGTGCGAATGGAAATCACTTCTTGCAAACACGAGAGTCTCGCTGAAGTTAACTAAGCACTCTGCCAAATTCGAAGCGTGTTGAAGAAATGGCGCTTGGCACCGATTCGTTTGAAACGACTCTAACCCCGATATATATTTCCGTAAATTATACCAGTTCAGGTTAGAATAAGGAAAAACTTCCAGTCTATCATATATCTAGAACTCACCGATGTTCAGCTAGCTATAGCTAAAGGTAAAAATTGTCTGTCATTCACAAATCATAGTCCGTATCATTGTGGATATTTTGAGTATTTGTACGGGTCAGCAATGTAAGCTGTACGGAGTAAGTCGCCTGAAACGGCTCTGGCTAGACATATAATGTTTATTTCTTACATAACTTTAGTTTTAAAATAGCGGGTAATTTTTCCAGTTACAAATGTTTGAAAAGATAAAGTTCAGTGAAATATGTTTATCGGTACATTATATCTGTGACGATTATGGAATATCTCCTGGTTAATGGTCAAGAAATTGAGTGTTTGTACATGTAAGGATGGGAAACCACTTTTTTGCGTAGTCAGCAACGCGTTTTTGATGGCGTATGTTCTCTCCAACTACTAATGAAAATTATGATCGATAAGAAAACCCACCATATTAATAGCTGTATATAGAATCAATACAAAACACGCCATGTTGGTGCGAATGGAAATCACTTCTTGCAAACACGAGAGTCTCGCTGAAGTTAATTAAGCACTCTGCCAAATTCGAAGCGTGTTGAAGAAATGGCGTTTGAATCCGATTCGTCTGAAACGACTCTAACCCCGATATATATTTCCGTAAATTATACCAGTTCAGGTTAGAATAAGAAAAAACTTCCAGTCTATCATATATCTAGAACTCACCGATGTTCAGCTAGCTATAGCTAAAGGTAAAAATTGTCTGTCATTCACAAATCATAGTCCGTATCATTGTGGATATTTTGAGTATTTGTACGGGTCAGCAATGTAAGCTGTACGGAGTAAGTCGCCTGAAACGGCTCTGGCTAGACATATAATGTTTATTTCTTACATAACTTTAGTTTTAAAATATCGGGTAATTTTTCCAGTTACAAATGTTTGAAAAGATAAAGTTCAGTGAAATATGTTTATCGGTACATTATATCTGTGACGATTATGGAATATCTCCTGGTTAATGGTCAAGAAATTGAGTGTTTGTACATGTAAGGATGGGAAACCACTTTTTTGCGTAGTCAGCAACGCGTTTTTGATGGCGTATGTTCTCTCCAACTACTAATGAAAATTATGATCGATAAGAAAACCCACCATATTAATAGCTGTATATAGAATCAATACAAAACACGCCATGTTGGTGCGAATGGAAATCACTTCTTGCAAACACGAGAGTCTCGCTGAAGTTAATTAAGCACTCTGCCAAATTCGAAGCGTGTTGAAGAAATGGCGTTTGAATCCGATTCGTCTGAAACGACTCTAACCCCGATATATATTTCCGTAAATTATACCAGTTCAGGTTAGAATAAGAAAAAACTTCCAGTCTATCATATATCTAGAACTCACCGATGTTCAGCTAGCTATAGCTAAAGGTAAAAATTGTCTGTCATTCACAAATCATAGTCCGTATCATTGTGGATATTTTGAGTATTTGTACGGGACAGCAATGTAAGCTGTACGGAGTAAGTCGCCTGAAACGGCTCTGGCTATACATATATTGTTTATTTCTTACATAACTTTAGTTTTAAAATAGCGGGTAATTTTTCCAGTTACAAATGTTTGAAAAGATAAAGTTCAGTGAGATATGGTTATCGGTACATTATATCTGTGACGATTATGGAATATCTCCTGGTTAATGGTCAAGAAATTGAGTGTTTGTACATGTAAGGATGGGAAACCACTTTTTTGCGTAGTCAGCAACGCGTTTTTGATGGCGTATGTTCTCTCCAACTACTAATGAAAATTATGATCGATAAGAAAACCCACCATATTAATAGCTGTATATAGAATCAATACAAAACACGCCATGTTGGTGCGAATGGAAATCACTTCTTGCAAACACGAGAGTCTCGCTGAAGTTAACTAAGCACTCTACCAAATTCGAAGCGTGTTGAAGAAATGGCGTTTGAATCCGATTCGTCTGAAACGACTCTAACCCTGATATATATTTCCGTAAATTATATCAGTTCAGGTTAGAATAAGGAAAAACTTACAGTCTATCATATATCTAGAACTCACCGATGTTCAGCTAGCTATAGCTAAAGGTAAAAATTGTCTGTCATTCACAAGTCATAGTCCGTATCATTGTGGATATTTCCAGTATTTGTACGTGTCAATAATGTAAGCTGTACGGAATAAGTCGCCTGAAACGACTCTGGCCCGATATATATTTGCGATATAGACACAATAATAAATTAACAAAATTATTAATTTCTTAATAAATTTATTATTCTATTTGTATGCTACGTGTTAGTTGAAGCTTTACTTATTGGTAAAATGTTATTAGTGTTATTACAAATTGACTCTTTCAAAGTTTTATGTCTATTTAGGGGCACTGATGAGTTTAATTGAGTAGTATTTTTTTTGAGTCGTCCCATATGGGTTTTGCTCTGTTAAATATCTATTTTAAATCGATTCTCTACCCTCATAATTGGCTTTTATCAGAATATAGTTTTTATCCTGATTATATAATATTTAATTTTTCTTTAAATGAAGTAGATGCGAATCTGTTTGACATAAATTTGAAATTTTTATATAACATGATAATCAGTTTCCTTTATTGATATTTTAAATTGTCAATCAGCTGATAACTTTTGTTTGAAGAATATAATCTCCTAGAGGTTTCACTTGGTTTATGAACTCGTTTCCGAAGACTTATAGATTATAGTCGCCTGTTTCGATTATAAGTCAGAAAACTAATTTATTGTTAAATGATCGGGATTTGTTATAGATTACCAACATTTATGAATCTATACACATCTATAATGTTATATTTAAAATCTATAAAAAGTCGTCTGAATCGATCTTTGACATACATATATATATATATATATATATATATATATATATATATATATATATATATATCTGTGTGTGTGTATGTGTGGGTATAATGAAGTGATTTAATTCAAATAAGTATATTAAATAATAGAAATAATTACAATATATATTACCGGCTCAAATACTTCCGATGTCTGTAAAAGAGGAATCTCCTAACAAATTTCTCTTAGCTCGGTTTTGTAAAATACTCCTTCAGTTTATCACGATTGTTATTCCAAGTTTCCTTAAAGTCAGCATCAACTGTCGTAGCTGCCTTCAGCTTCTCTAACACTTGAGTTGGACTGGAAAAGGCTAAAAAATATTCTTTCATTAGCACAATTAAACAGTTGTGTGTGTGTGTATTTAAAATTATACTATACCATGAATGGTAAGAAATTTACGTTTTTCAATTAATCCCACCTGAATGCCTAAATCTGTCAACTACCTATACTTGTCGAAAAGGTAACCACGAGCAGTGATTGTTTGCTTGTATTTGCATGTTTCACTTTTCGTGTACCGTATCGACGCAAGTCCTAACAGTGGAAACAGCTTTTCCAATTGCTCTGCCCAGCCTTGAAATTGATCACGAATGATTCTGTGTTTTCCGAATGCCTGGCTCAAATGCTTGTTAACTATTATATTAGCGACTTTCGCTGGTTTGAAAATCTTTTTTTGCCGATTATCGTTCTTAGTAATCAAATTGTATAAATTAACGTCACCCAATCCTTTGTCATTAGAATCTTCTTCTATAACCTTTTTTTCGGAATATGGGTTGTAACGGGATGCGTAAGCCCCCATCAGTCGGTAATGAACCGACATTACCTCCCGCAAGAGCAGGAGTCGCCGGCTGGCTCCACTACCGAGTCGTCTGCCTTAGCATCGACATCGCAAAACCTAACCTAGGCTTCGCTCCCGCGCTCGCGCAACAAGTGTTTCTCCGCCTACGACGAAGCTCTTCGCCGACCCGTTACTTAGCCGATCTCTGCCAGCAACAGCCCGATCCACCCTCTCGTCGCCGGATCATCGCAGTAGGCGAGCACCGGCACCGAGTGTCCAGAAACTGCGGTTAACGTATACGCAATTTCGACTAGTCTGAGCACTGTGAGTACTCCCCTTTGTGTACCCCGTCGTCCGTCGTGTCTACCCCTTCGCCGAGGCACACGACGGGACTTGCGCCGAGAGTGAGGAGTGAGTGTGCGCGCGTGAGATTGTTTGCGAGAGTAATCGAAGCTCTCCTCGTTCGTTTGTCCGCGCTAGCGTTTGCGGCTCGACCTCGGTAATTCTCCTTTGTTCTGCTCGGTGACAATATACGAGAAATCCTACCCGATCTCCCTCGCATTATTCTTTCGATTCCCGCTCCCTGAATGACATCTAGCCGTGCAGCAGAGCGGATGTAAAGCCGGAGACGGCAAGTGTTCCGACGTTATAACGGCCTCAATCTCTCGAGATACAACGTAATAAACCCGTTATAGGGTTCAATAAATTTGTATCAAAATGTACATTATTTTATCACAGGCATATGTTGCTAAATAACAAGCACCGTTCCAGTCATCAGCCAAATCTAAATAAACTTCTTCTCCAATGGGATACTGGTAGTGAAGATCTAAAAAAATATTCAGTTATTACCTGTATCTCAAGAAATAATTAGAAGAATTACAGTAGCCATTCTTTCTTTACGTGCAAATTGAATAAACGTAGCGCTTTATTCCATGCATAGTGATATATTCTAACCAGTTATTAATATAGCTACTTTAAATAACGACAATTGATCATATACGTACCAATATTTCTGTCGAGCAGTAGTTGAAAAAAAGGGTTCAGGTTTTAGTGCCATGAGTAATATAGCAATGTATGTTCCAGCATACCTGCAGGGGGTCCGTAACCCTTTGGCCAATTATTATTGTTAATAATTAGTATTAACAATATTCGTGGGGGGTCCCTGGTTTAACCCTTTGATTCCCTGGCCTAACCCTTCCATGTTAATTATTATAAATGTTAATAATTGTTTATAATTTTTGAGGATGGTTTCTTGGGCTCCTAGTCCCTAGGGACTCTATACCTAGTGCTTTCAGTCTAATTAAATTTAAATGTATTTTTTTTTAAAGTTATAAATATATATTATTGACAATTTACTTGTTACATTGAAAATGAAACGAGTAGAAAATAGCGACGATTTTTGAAAAAAAAGAAGAGACAGACCGGAGAATCGAACCGGAGTCCTCTGGGTTGGCAGGCTAGCGCTCTACTACTAGAGCCAATGCCACATGCACCTTAGAGGATGCATATTGTGTATATTAGCTACACACGTATACATTTGGTATAGGGCCTGAGCGTGCGGAGGAGGAAGGGAGCGCATGCTGTCTATAGTTCTGGCCTGATGGGGATGCGCTACTATAGTAGTAGTAAACGTACGCTCTCTCTCTCTCTATCTCTCTCCTACGCTCTGACTCAGCGTGAACCACACGCTGAGTCAGAGATATAGAGTATCTTAAGTTAACAATGTCTATCACAAATATAGATCACAGCTGGTTTGAGAGTGATCAAGCTTCTCCACTACTTTCTGGAAGAGAGAAAAAGAGAACAGCTATGATTTGCTATCAACCCTCTTTATCTTATCCTCATATTATAGAAAAAATATTACCTGTTAATATTACGAGCGTTCGGTAGAATTTTCAACAGTCAGTCTCAAGGGAAACTTTGAGTTGGTCACAGCACATTGTGAAATTAATTTTTCTATTTATTTGTGAAAAAATTTTGTTAGTGAAAAAAAAAATGGAAAATATAGTTAATGTTTGTCAGCTTCTAGAAACCGTAAGTAAACATTTTAAAAATAAAAAATAATTTAAGTATATATATAATTTTAATAATTTTTATTTATAATTTATAGGGTACTAATGATATCCCGCACGAGCTGCTGTATCGGCTACTCATTTTAAACGCAGTAAGGTCTTTTTTTATATTATTTAATATTTAATATTTAAATATTTATTTATTTATTTATTTTCAGTTGCTCAGGTGTGCAGGCAACGCACAACACGTTGCCCAACTCACCTAGATTATTGCGATTGTTCGTGAAGTAAGTATATTAATATTATTATTTAATTCTATACATGTACTTATACAGATTTTTCATTTTTCAGTGGATCAAAGAATCAATGACTGAAAGACTGGTCGCGTAACAATTGGCCTATCAAATTGAAAAGACCGTAGAAGAGCGATTGAGGGCGCAGCTATATCGCCAGAAGCGCGCAGAAATAATGAGAAAAAAACAAGACTTCTCACGATTAGAGCGCAAAAGAAAAGCTGAGCTGGCCAAGACGGTTCAGGATGAATTAGCGGACAAAATAAAAAAATTATTAGTTCCAGTAAAATCATCGTCATCAGCGTCGCCCTCATCTACAACATCATCTTCAGGATCGGAGACGTTGTCATCGTCGTCTACGTCTGCATCGTCTACGACGTCTACGTCTGCGTCATCTACGTGTGCGTCTACTACATCTGCGTCTGCAACATCATCAATGCCTTCGCTTGACATTTTATAACATGATGAGGCAATTGATTTGTATGCTAAGGTAAGAAAACACTTATATTTATTATAAAATTTATATATTTTATGCGTTTATTTTAATCAAAATTAATTAATATTTTTAATATTTTACAGAGTACTGTGCCGAAGAAACCACAAATCAAGAGTAGTGAGGCTATTCGACTTAGAATAATTATGATTCCGGCTGAACCGACAACGAGAAAGCCGACTCGGCCCCTCAAGGTAGTAGGAACGCATAAGAAGAAAGAAGACAAAATAAAATAAAATAATATTGTTTTTGTAATAATTAATATAAATTTTGAATAAAATAAATTAAAATGAATAAAATGCTTTATTTTTTTTAATTAGAGGGAGGGAGAGAAAGAAGTGAGAGAGTGAGAGTACTAGTGGTAGAGAGATAGAGAGAGAGAGTTAGATATGCTGTTATGATTAGGTATTAAGTAAAAACATATATTTAAAATTAAATGCTTTTATTCATAAAATTTAACGTGATGTACTGTAGGTTACACATTTTAATTTATTTAGCTTATATTTAATTGTATTAATTCCAATTTATTTAGAGAGTCAACTATATTAAACAAATTTCTTTTCATCACCGCTGATTGGATCTGCCAGTGAGCCCTCCGACAGAGTGCCTTTCCCAACAACCCATACACCTACTCCACCAACCCACACTCTCCCGCCCACCCACATCCACCAACCTACCCTCACCAACCCACCCACCCACACCCACCTACAGAGGTTATTAAGGTGGGATACTGTAGAAGTTGATAGGGTATTTAATAAGCTATATGATGGTCTCTCTCATTCTCCTTCTATAGTAGGGAGCATAGTAAGCTTATGCTGGCTAAGTTTGGGCCCTCGGAGAGGGGGGTAGCGTCTCTAGCTTGCTAGGTAAGTACGCCGTTTAGTGTGGATGCTGTTCTCTCTCTCTCTCTCTCTCTCTCTCTCTATGATTATAGGTAGTTTGTATTAAATTCTAACAATATATATATATATCTAACTATATATATATAGTCGTAAGGGGGACTCGGAATCTGATCCCTCCCCCCCCTCCCCATAATTTTGTCCCCTCCCCGTCCCCTCCCCAATTGATATTTTTGAGATTGCATAAAAATCAAAGAAATTCACCGTGTTTTCACCGTGTTTTTGAGTGATTTGATGAAATTTTTAATTTTTCATGGCCCCTCCCCACATCAAAAAATTTGTTTTGCAGTAAGGGAAATGTGGAAAATTCAAGGCGTACATGATAATCAGTATTATCACTTCGACAACTAGATAAAAGTTCTTTGATTTGAAAAAAGTTTTGATAAAATTTAGAAATTGTTGATAATTTAATGAAGTGAAAAAAGTGTATTATATTTATATACAAATAACATAATAAAAACTCTCTGAATTTGTTACTTAGTTTCCAATTATTTAACCCAATAACCAAATGTTTTGTATAATCTGTGGAATATCTAAACATAAATATATATATAAACATAAAATTTTGCTCGTCAACATATTAATACCGAAGGAGAGTTTATTATGATTGAGTTAGATGTTGTAATTTAAAAAAATAGGAACTGATGTACTTAATAAACTGATAATACAATTGTATATTTCATTACATTTACTATTAAAACTTTTTTTATAAGATTGATAACTAAATATTTTTGTTCGATCATGAGTAAATGAATATCTTTTAATTTTGATAGTGTTTTTACATTGATACTGTTAGTAAATTTACAACGATATTTCACTCCAGCTTATTACTGTAAATCATGGTTAGTTTAGACAATTTTTATATGAATTATTCCTTTGTTTCGTCTTTGGGCTGTAAAATATATAACAGATTAAGATAAATGATCAGTAATACTGTTATAATATTATTCGTAAACTTACTTGTATTGTAAATATTTCTTTAGCAACGAGAAGGTCTTGTTCAGTCATATAATCATCGTCAGAAAGAATTTTGATGTGATCGACATTTTTCACGCGTAAGACTAATGTTTTTCCTGTAAAGTAAATTTTTTTTTATCATAAGAAGTGCATTGTATTAATGAGATTTTGTCTTTTATTAATACCACTTTCTTGTAGATCACCTAATACTTCCAATTTTGATCCTTTAATAAAGTTAATTGATTTCCCTTCATCTTTTATTAATACTAAGTCTAATTTTCTCTTTTTGTGAGCAAGACAACTAATGTATTCGTATTCATTGTTATCATTTTTTTGAATAAAAGGACTGCGTAGATACCCATTTACTTCTACAATATATGAAAGTTTTATATTTAGTAGTTATGATATTTTATTGTAGTTATAGTTGTTACGTACTTATCATCCCTCTTTTTGAAGCCAAATCATTAAATTTGACTTTTGGAATTACATATTTATATACTCCAAATGGTCCAAGATCAGAAATAACGGTATAAAATTGTAAATTAATATTCCATGGTAGGTTACTCTGGGAATAGAATTTGGTTTCTACTATTGCTGCATTTTCAATAATAATTTTCTATAACCAAAAATTATGAATAAGTATTAAATATTGTATTTTTAATTTGTATTTTTACCTGATTTATTTTCATGCCTGAATGTGATTTGAACTTGTTAATTAAATTGTTGTAAATGTGGCAGACTATTGTACAGCCATCGTTATTATTTAGTAAGAATTTGAATACATGAAATTCATTTTGTTTTTCTCTATTTACATGTGTAGATTCTCCAAGAATATCTTCAATATAACCAACCACAGATCTATAATGTAAAAATAAAAATATTTATGATGATGTAATTGAGTATAACCATCTTATTTTATGTAGTAGATGTTGTTACGCAGTTTTATCTCCAATCACAATTTTTTTTTTTAAATATTCTGTTGTTGAAAAAGGAATATTTTTAATCTTTTTGGATGGAGGTAAATGATCATCATCAATTTCTTGTTTGTTATTCATTATTCTGTAAATTATAATTCAAGTTTATATTGTGTCATCTGTTATACTAATAAATGAGTAATCATTACATGTGTTTTAGAATGTCTCTTCAAATGTTCACGTCTTTTATATGCTTTTACACAATTAGAACATTTATATATCCTTGTATTCAAATGAGCTTTAATGTGACGAATATAATTACATTTACGATTGAAACTTTTTTTTACAAGATTTACAATTGAACATTCTTGTTCGACGATGAGTAAGCATGTGTCTGGTTAAATGTCTTTTATTTTTTATAGCAGCTGCACACAATTGACATACAAAATAATTTTCAGTCTCATTTGAATGTTTTTGTTTGACGTGGATTTTGAGACTGAGACTGTTAGTAAATTTACAACGACACCATTTGCAAGGGTGCGTAGTGTTAGCCATGTTATTAAACTAATTTTGAAGAAATGATATTATCCAAATAAATATTTAAAGAAATTTCATTGTGTATTTTGAGTTAATATACTTACGTAAAGTAATCACACGGAGAAGAAACGTAAATGGCTTATTAATGACAAAAATTTTTTGTAAAACCAATTAATTTTCAAAACATTAAATTTTCTAAAGTGGTTATAATAAATAAAAGTAAACCATTGAAAAATTAAAGAGATAGAATGGTGAATGCATATGATAAACAAAAGTAGACCATAGACACATAAATGAGGACTAGATATTGCACTCTTATAACTCTGTGGAAAATTATAGTGTTACAATTAATTATTATAGAAGAACAGACCTTATATTTAACCAAGTTGAAAGAAGCTTCTAGGCTCGGCCAAATTAGACGGTCTGTGTTCACAAATATTTTTTAAAAACTATATTCATATTGTTTACAGAGTTGCTTTTTTCCACATCGATTTTGTGATTCGAATTTTTATAAATTTCAATGTTTCAAGTTTCTTGAAGTAGTGGAAATTTATTATATAAATTACTTGTGTTGAAAGACAAATATAAAATCTATATATTTTTATGTTAATAGATCTGTGATTATAAATTAATTTAAAAAATTGGCATAGTTTGAAATTTGGTAAGTTTACCTTTCATTTTGTTGTTGTTGTTGTTATTTAACAATATAATTGATAAAACATAGAGTATACCGAGAAAAGATTTCGGCCCTTTGGTTGTAACATTTTTTTTCGTTCGAAGTGAACTTTTTTTTTTTCTTTCATGAGTTTCTATATAATACATAAGTTTTTGTCGTTGTTGTAAGGCAATCATAAATTAGAGTTATCAGTTCATGCGGAAAATCATGACTGACGACGATTACGTGCTACACTTTGTTACTGTTTGTGATATCCTGTATGTATATATGTATGTTCTTTTTCATCGAAGAACTTGATCATTTGCTTATTTTCTTCTGCTTTTTTTTCTTCAATACAAATCACAAGAATGCAACACATCGTACGAGCATCTGCATCACTTTTATATATAATTTATTTCTGAAATAACTTTCGATCTTTATGATCGATTGAATTCGTGAACTTCGATTATGAAATACTAACGAATGACGACGACGACGACGACAAAGGTCGTATATGTATCAAGTAATTGCCCGAATTTGTTTGTTTTCTCGACATATTGTGTAACGTATTTTGTATACATTACAGATTTTTTGAAGAAAATTTATATTTTTTGTCTGTAGACTGATATTACCATCAAAAATAGATGTTAAACTGTACAATTTTGTATTGAGGAGGTATGAACACAACTATCGACTTTATATTATTCATGAAATATAAGAAAATACTATGACAAGTACAGTAATCTTTATATCACGACATTTCTCTGGTAGAAATCTCACGAAAAAAATTGGAAGTATATATTATATAGTTTCCGATTCTCAAGCTACCTGATAAAAGAAACAGTCATATATACATGATTGAATTTCTTTGAATTCTCAAGCTACCTGATAAAAGAAACAGACATATATACAAGTTTGAATTTTTTCAATTGCAATCCATTGACATGTTAGTCGGATTCTGGAATAGTTTCCCCTATATATATGTATGTATGTTGCAACGGTAGTCGATTCAATTAATCGAACCGTTCGCGATTCTGATTTTCGCGCGTTAGTTCTAAGTTGAGAGAGAGAGAGGGGGCGCGCGATCTTTTAAATTAGCAGTTACGTCTCAGCTGTTACGTGTGGAGTACCGCCAAAATAGTTTTGCACATTGTTTCACCGATTTGCCAATAAATAGTTTATTTGGATTTTGGATACGTGTGCAAGGGTGAGCGAGGAAGCAGCAACAGTAGCAGCATCACGGAAGCAGCAATAAAAACAACAGCTATTATACAGCAGATTTGCGAACGAGGCAGCACAGCTGATTCTGATCTGAGGAGCACCTTTAATTTGCTTCAGCAATTACGGCTGATCACCGTAATTGCACCGCAGGGTAGGTGCACCTCCCTTAATTATCGCGTGACAAAATACATTTGGTATTTTGCCCAACCGTTTTAGCGTTAATTTTTTGTATTCGCGCCGAGCGTTAGATCGCGCCAGTTTTCGTATCTTCTCTCTCTCTCTTTCCCACCGAAAGTTATTTAATTGTAAATCCTGTTCGCGTGCGTCAGTCTTTCGGCCCGACAAAGACTGTAGTAATTTTTATTAATAAAATCTATTAAAATTATTCGCCGATTTCGTCATATGATTTTTCCTAGTAATATTTATAGAAAGTTTGGAAGGAAGGAAGAAAGGAGACTGCACGCGCTCATAATCTCCTTTTAAAAGGCCTTATAAAAGGAGGTATTAAAAGTAGTGACACTAAATAGTGTACACCCCGCTCATACCTTGGGTGATAGGAAGCGGTAGTGGTCGATTAGGCCGAAATTTTAAACCTCAACCGCATCCTACACCCGTGCGGAGGCAAGATGGCTCTGTTGTCAGCTCAAATCGACAATTGGGCATTAGAGCTGACCTCCGCACAGCGCGAAAGCTATTTAGCGGATTTGGAGCTGCGCAAGGATGGAAGTGTCATTCAACAGGCGGCTAGGCTTGGGAGATGGTTGCTGGGTGAGTACACCGCCACAGATTTTCAAGAGACCACGCACAGCAAAGAGGTAGCGGGGCGCAGGAGGCGATCCCGACAAGCGTGGCTCGACACAGTCTGTGACGAGTTGGAAAACTCCAACGCGGATGATAACAGCGACCATCCCCTCAGGATCATCAATAGGGGGGGAATATCATTGACTGATATGTCAAGGACATTCACCTGCCCGGATGAGGACTCTGGGGGTGAAGCCAGCCGCCAAGAAGAGGATGAACTCATCCAGAAGGCCCTCAGCACACAAGAGCAGGAGAAGGAGGAGAGAAGACGGAGCAATCCGGACCCCAGGTCGCAGGAATCCTGCACTCGGAAGGAACCTCAGGAAGAATTATCCTTGAGTGAAGCCTTCCGAGAGATAGAGTATCTGAAGGAGGGAATAGACCATAACCAAAAGTTGGTAGGTCGAATCCTAGAAACCCTTCAGACTCTGCAGGGATTACAGGTGTGTGCGGAGCGCGAGGCGCAGGACATGCGCATACGAATTCGAGAGCTGGAAGACGCAATGCATGACATGGCCAGTGCTAACCGTTCTTCTCAGCGTGACTCGGTTCAACCGCGCTCCGGACGTAATGTGGACTTTCAGGACACATACACCTGTTACTACGACTCGGGGATTCCGGGGAGTACACCAGCTCCTCCAAGACCAATACCTAGTAGAAGGGACGTCACTACACCGGAAGTCCTCCAACGAAAAGGAGGTGAAGAGGATTCGGAAGTTTATGGGAGATCCGCACCCGTTCGACAGAGGAGTCAAAGCGGATCATCTGGCACCGGATATCTGATATTCTCAGGGCTCTCCACAACCTGAGATGTTGGGAAAATTGTCCGCGGATGGAAATTGAGGTTTGCGGGCAGTAGGGCACAGAGCGTAGATACGTTTCTGTCGAGGTTGGAGGATCTGCGCGTAGGTGCAGGACTAACTGACGAAGAAGTGCATTGTTCCGTATCAGAGATCCTCGAAGGTAACGCGAGGACCTGGTACGATAACAACAAGTACCAGTGGCTCAGTTATGACGAGTTCGTCGCGGACGCCCGGGATTGGTTTGGCACAAGTACGCAACAGCAACAAAGGCTGTTGCAGGAAGCCCAGAACCGGTTCCAGGGTGAGGACGAACTAGTGCGAGACTACGTGTCCAACCTGGTGGCTCTTGTCAATAGACTAGAACCGCCCATGCCCTTGGAGAGGTTATTAGACCTACTCCATGCAAACCTCCTTCCAACCATCCAAATCCAGCTGCGTCGGAGCGAGATGACGTCGATATGCGAATTCAACAGGAGGGCGACCGAGGTACAGAACACCTTATCTTATGGTCGCCGTCCACGTGTATTCGCTGACCCCAACTCGACGATCTTCCCTCAGCACGCCTACCAGCCGAGCAAAAGAACGGCTGGTAGTAAATCCCAAACCGCTGCAATGGCCAGCGAAGGGAAGGCGCGTGCAAAGAAGGAGGGAGATCCGCAGAGCGGACTAGGCGTGGAGAACCCCGTCAGAAGGCCTACCGAACAAGCATCGATATCGGCTACGCAAGCTTCCACTTCTGATAAGAAGATGGAAGAACGTCTGAAGGGCATCGAGCGGATATTGCGCAAGTTGGCCGCTGACAAGCAAGGCAGCCCTCCAGAACAGCGTAAGAGCCGATGGCGTGGAGGAAAGAAAAATTCTCCTTCTTCCAGGTCTCCTGGCGAGCGGCGAGAAGGGCAGAGGCGGAACATAGACTTTACTAAGCCTCTCCAGTGTTCCGCTTGTGGCAAACTGGGTTTTAGCCGCAAGTTCTGCCCAGATTGCAACAAGGGAAACGACAAGGAGAGCGAAGAGAAGAGGTCATCTTCGCGCCTCCAGTAAATTCGACCTCTCGCTACGGGTCGCCGATGGGAAACAGCAAGTTGTCGGCGACCCAGGGATCCAAACAAGTCCTGGGAGGGCATCAAGAGAGCCCAGGAAATAGCAGTATATTAGAGCGGAAGGCAATTGAACCCGATGTCAGCCCTCGGCAGAATAGGGGAGTGGTTATCCTGAAAGGACAAGATGGCCACATACAGGTTGTGGAGGAGAGGGAAGACTCCAGGGAGAGCCCCTCCACACAAAAAGCTCCTCTGCCGAAGGGATCCACGAGTAGAAGCCAGCCCACCGTCGTCGCGCCCGCGGAAGGAAAAAAGCCGCTGAAAAGCACGATGAAAGGAGGCGAAGATGGGACTCGTGGATATGACCCAGAGGATGAGACCAGGTGGTGGTTGCGGGTAGACATAGGTGACTTTAAAATTAGAGCACTCTATGATACCCGCGCCTCATCCACGGTCATGGGTCAATTAGGGCTGAGATTGGCTTCGGAGATGGGACTCGGGTTGAATGTGACCAGGGCGGGCGATGCAAGGCTTGCTGATGGACGCCCGTGCCCTATAATTGGTCACGTGATGTTCCCTTTTGAAGTAGGGGGAATCACGAAGACAATCAGAGTCGCCATTACGCCGCTGCTCACAGATGACTGCTATGTAGGCGCGAACTTTATAAGAGAGTTCCGCGCAATTTGGGATCCCGATGAGGATGAATTATGGCTTAAGGACGACCAAGTGAAAGTACCAATGGAAGTGGCTGGAATTGATGGTACGGCATTTCTCGCACCGGTAGGACTATGGGAAGCCACGGAGTCACAGCTTGAAGAAATTGAAGACCTCGTCAGAAGATTGATTCCTGACGGGGCTTAGGTTTAGGTTCTGCCGTGGGGGTTGAGCATGAAATAGATGTTGGAAATGTTCGACCCATCAAACAGAAGTACTACCCAGTCTCAGATAGAGTGCGAGAGGAAATGCACACGCTGGTCAAAGATATGCTGGAAAAGGATGTTATCGAACCAGCGACCAGCGGATTGTCAAGTCCAGTAGTAATGGTAAAGAAGGCAGATGGAAAATATAGGTTTTGTGTGAATTATCAAAAGGTAAATGCAATTACCAAACCTGATGCCTATCCTTTATCATATATGAACGACATCCTAAGACGAATAAGGGATGCAAAGTTCATATCTACTTTGGACTTGAGCAGTGCGTACCATCAAATTCCCTTAAAGGAAGAATCGCGTCCAATATCAGCGTTTACAGTTCCTGGATTAGGGCACTTTCAATTTAAGAGAATGCCCTTCGGACTGTCATATGCAGGAGCGACCTTCCAGAGGTTGATGGACAAGGTGATAGGCCCGGATATGGATCCATTCGCTTTTGCTTACCTTGACGACGTAATTGTGGTTTCGTCGTCCTTTGAGGAGCATAAGCGGCACCTAGAAAGGGTATTGAAAAGAATTATAGGTGCGGGCCTAACCATCAACAAAGATAAAAGTCACTTCTATAAGACGGAAGTCAGGTACTTGGGAGTTCTTGTGAACCAGGACGGAGTAAGACCAGATCCCGAGAAAATACGCCCGATATTAGAATATCCAACACCCCGGACTGTCAAACAGGTGAAGCGGTTCATGGGAATGACCTCGTGGTATAGACGTTTTATACCCGACTTTGCCATGATCGCTGAACCTATAAACCGCCTGACAAAGAAGAATGTACGCTTCTCTTGGGAGGAGGAGCAAGGGCGAGCTTTCACGAGATGGCAGGAGGCGATGACTTCCGCCCCAATACTGTAATCACCCGATCCGAACGGTCAGTTTGTACTGCAAACTGATGCTAGTGACAGTGGGATCGGGGCAGTTCTCGCACAGGATGTCGATGGAGAGGAGCGTGTAATAGAATACGCCAGCCGATCACTCAACAGTGCTGAGAGAAATTATACGGGTTCCGAAAAAGAGTGCTTGGCAGTGGTATGAGCCATTGGAAAGTTCCGGCCGTATATTAAAGGGCATCACTTCAAGGTCATCACTGATCATAGTTGCCTGAAATGGCTCCACAATATGAGAAATCCCACGGGAAGATTAGCGCGATGGACGCTAGCATTGCAAGGCAATGTCTTCGATATCGAATATCGAAGAGGGGATCTCAATGTGGTGCCAGACGCTTTATCTAGGGCCTATGAGGAGGAGGGGATTGAAGTGAGTGCTATAAATAGTCGGCCGGAGACCACTGACGCCTGGTATTTGCAACAATACCAGGAAGTATGCCAGGACCCACACTCTCACCCCACATGGAAGGTGGTAGGAGGGAGACTGTATCATTATCAGCCTGATGAGGATGGTGAAGGGTCCATCGACAACGATGAAGCGTGGAAGCTTGCGGTGCCTAGGGAGAAAAGGTACCAGGTGCTCCAGGAAGTCCATGATGCTCCTACTGCAGGACATCAAGGACGAGAGCGTACGTTCTCCAGGGCTAGGCGCTTGTACTACTGGCCTAAAATGTATGATCAGGTCAGGGAGTACGTAAAGAGTTGCCCGGTATGTCAGCAATGCAAGGTGGAACAAAGAGCACCTTGCGGGCTGATGGGTCGTAGACAAGTATCACGACCCTGGCAGGTGGTGGCCGGTGATATCACTGGTCCATTTCCCAAAAGCTCTCGAGGTTTTGAGTATATCTTAGTGTTTGTAGACTTGTTTACTCGCTGGGTAGAGTGTGTTGCGATACGCAAGGCCAATGGGAAGACAATCGCAAGGGAATTACACGAGAGGATCGTCACTAGGTTTTGTGCGCCAGAGGTATTCTTGTCGGATAATGGAACCGAATTTAAGAATCAGGAGGTCGATTCATACCTGCAGATGAACGGCATCCAGCGCGCTTTGACTCCCGTGTATCATCCTCAAGCGAATCCCACAGAGCGAGTAAACAGGACACTCAAGACCATGATCACGTCTTACGTAAGCCGTGATCATAAGAGCTGGGATGAACACCTGTCAGAGTTCAACTTCGCGTTGAACTCGGCAACTCATAGCGTCACCGGATATAGTCCTGCGATGCTCATGTTTGAGCGTCAGTCGGTACCTCCTTTGACGTTCAGAAGAACCCAAGATCAGCAGGCCCTTGAATGTTCGGAGGGTCAGGCTGTAGAAGATTGGGCCGAACATATGGAGAAGCTTCCTAATTTGTGGGAGAGAGCTAACTCCAAGTCAAAGGAGGAAGCTGCGCGTCAGGCGGCTTATTATGACCGGAAGAGACGGCAACCCGAGTTTAAGGTCGGAGATTGGGTTTGGAAGAGGAACAGTATTCTATCTTCAGCTGCTCAAGGTATTTCAGCTAAATTAGCGCCGAAATATGCCGGTCCGTACGTGATTGAAGAGGTTTGTGGTTCCAACACGTACAGGCTAGGCGATCAGCTGGAGATCCTGTCTGAGCTCTTCCATGCCAAAGACCTTAAACCATATTACGGTCCGGGTGAGGATGGGGAAAGCGAGGAGGTCATCAAACCTCGCGAGCCGCCAGAAGAACTGCCGTCGGAGGATGCGAACGATTCCGCGAATGCGCGCGAAAATCCGGGAGGGGATTTATCAGATAGCGAGCGGGTCCAGTTAGCAGCCCCCACGGCCGTAGATAAAGTTCCCACCGAGACGTCAGATTTACCGGTATCTGCCCCAACTAAGAGAGGTCGAGGTCGACCTCGAAAGGTTCTAGAGACGGTCACCGGTCCAGCAAGGGGCAACAACTCTCCCGTGAAGGCGAATAGAGGTAGAGGTAGGCCTCGGAAGACCGTGCCCGTCGTACAAAGGACGGTTGGGCCGATAAAACCGAGCGGTAACCGACGAGGGCTAGGACGTTCCCACAAAGAATCGCGAGGGAGCGTATAACTCGGTGGGATACGGCTATTATTAGGATTTTTTCTTCGCGCAGGGAGATTCATCCGAAATTTGTTGTTTTTTGGATGTTTCAGATGGACCGGAGAATCGTCATCGAAGAGGAGACCTTCGAGGTGGTCACGCAGATGTTGTTAGATCTGCAACTGGGCCCTGATGCGACGCAGCTAAATGAAGATCTGCGGAACTTCGCCAGGATCCAGTTGGAAGGGACCACCCGAAGGGATCGGCGCAATGCCTCGGTGGCAGAGGTTCTCCCGGATTCGTCGTGGGTCGCCCCGAAGAAGGCTTCTCGGGACGCTTCGACACAGACCGAGGACCAGGACAGTGTCGAACGTCCCAAGTCTACAGTGGACCAGGGGGTGCAGACCCTCAAGTCCGGCATAACCCTTACGTCGGACAGTGCGAGCCAATGCCCAGGACCCAGGGAAACCTGTGGGGCACTGGGTCTGCAATCATCCCCGGATCCCTGAGCAGCCTACTCTCCTCCACGACTTCAGACACGTGCGTCTGGGGATCAACGAGGTGGAGAGTGCCTGGCGGTTCGCTCAAGAACTCCAGTCTCAGGTGCAGGAGCACCGGAGACGCTTTTTGAGCCGCCAGGGCGCAGAAGAACTGCTCGGGGAGTGGGCAGGGATGGCTCAGCGTCAGAGGGCCTACGGAGAGGCCCTGCTGCGGGTGGATAACGGACAAGAGTCCTCCGCAGCGCTTCCGGCGCCGGCTCAAGAGAAGAGAGCCCCGGGAGCTACTGACGCTGGATCGACGCTCACGGTCCATGTGGACGGGCGCATGGCTCCTGATACCACCATCGTGGTCAGGTCGAAGGATGGACGTGCGACCGTCACGGTGGGAGGCGTGATCATCACCGCCTCACAGGGAGTCAGTGCCCAGCAGTCCCCTCTGGCTGCTGAGCAGCCATCACGAGGTCGGGAGGCTGCTCAATCTCGGTCGCAGCTGAGGGGCTGCTACATCTGTGGGGAGCCTGGGGTGACCAACTCCTAGCGGTGCCCGAAGAAGGTTACACACTGGCGCTACCCGAAACATCGCGCGCCAGGTGTAGCCAAACAATGATGTAGGCCCTGGAGGGCAAATAAATTAGCCGAAATAAAGAAGGGAGTTGTTATTTTGTTTCCTTTCCTTCTTTATTACTTTCAGATTCCTGATGGCAGTGAATCGCGGGTATTCGTCCTGCCCGGGTAGTCAGGGCTTGGAGGGGGCTGCAACGGTAGTCGATTCAATTAATCGAACCGTTCACGATTCTGATTTTCGCGCGTTAGTTCTAAGTTGAGAGAGAGAGAGGGGGCGCGCGATCTTTTAAATTAGCAGTTACGTCTCAGCTGTTACGTGTGGAGTACCGCCAAAATAGTTTTGCACATTGTTTCACCGATTTGCCTAGGTGATTTAGGATGGAGCATCGGTTATCATAAAAAATTTGGAAAAATTGCGAAAATAGCGAAATCTGAAAATATAAATGACATAAGAAAAGGAAAAAACAGTGAATTAACAATGCTTCAATATTACCTGTACAGGTTAGCTTATCGACCCTATGAAAAAAACTGTAATCCACTATTATTTTGTGGAAGATTAACTCTGCAGTTTTTTTTACATGCTGCAGTTATGGTAGAAACAAATCGTATGAATTGGCTTAGAAATAATCAAAGTAAATTGCGTATAGAGACTTATCAAGGGATTGTAGATCAAGTTTTACATAGTGCAGCAAATGATTCAATTAATTTTGTAATTAAAGAAAAATTAGGAAATATTTTTATATTACCATCAACATATATTGGTAGTCCTCGGTATATGCAGCAGCATTATCAAGATGCTATGGCTATAATGAGACATGTTGGTAGACCGGATTTATTCAAAACAATGACATGTAATCCAAAATGGATAGAATTACAAACAGTTTTAGAAAATTTTCCGCCTGGTACTACACCAAATGATATTCCAATTATAACAGTACGATTATTTTATGCCAAATTTTTGTCATTATTAGATGATATCGAAAATAAAAATTTATTTGGAAGGGTAAAGGCATGGGTTTATACTATAGAATTTCAAAAAAGAGGATTGTTTCATGCTCATCTTTTAGTAACTTTACATCTGCATGATAAATTAAAAACACCTGAACAGATAGATAAACATATATCTGCTGAAATATCTAAAGATGAAAATTTGAGAAAATTAGTTTTAGATCATCAATTACATGGCCCACATACTGAAACATCGCCTTGTATTCAGAAAGGAAAAGTAAAATGTACTAAAAATTATCCTAAAAATTTTCAAGAAGTAACGACGTTCCAAAATAACGGATATCCATTATATAAACGATGTAATAACGTAACTGATAATAATGTATATCGAACACAATATAGTGATAAAATTATAGAGACTGATAATTCTATGGTTGTGCCATATAATGCTTTCTTATTAAGAAAATATAGATGTCATATCAACGTTGAATATTGTGCATCTATTGAAAGTGTTGTGACGGCTAGCCGTAACTTAGTTTTTTTTATATTTAATTATTAAATATGACGAACGGAGTGGGAACCTTCCTGATTTCCCACGATGAAAACGCATTCGAAATATAAACTTTGATAGTGGCCCGAGCCTGCGTACTCAAGCTTACAATCAACGCTCTATCCTGCTTTGTCCCACACGTATGTGTTGACAGGGGCCTACGATCATCGCGTATACATCGTAAAGTGTTATCACGGTGATAATGGAAGGGGACCATAAAAATGCAATCTATTTTTTTTCCCCACCGATTTTAAGAAAATATCCGTAATATTAAATAGATTTTCATCAATTTTGTAAGCTATTATAATGCGCATCTTTTTGTCACCGAATAACCAATAAATAGAACAATAATGTATTTTATAATAAATCGTAAAAGGTTTATATTTTTCTGAATGTTTATAATAGTCACTATGTATCGTCATGATTAATTAAGTTTAGTACAATTATGTATAAGTAATTATAAGCTAAAGCGTTACTCTTGCTCTTAAAAGTGGCACTCCGAGAGCCATCTCTGGAGAAAAGGGCCCAAGTTAAAAAGGGACCGCCCTTTCTCTCTCTGAAAATTCACGCCCACAGACCAATAAAGAAATTCTGGATATGATTAGAAAATTTCCCACCAACCCAAAATTTAGCCGTTATCGCTTCAGGGGCCTGAGGAAAGGGATTTCCACCCAACCACCCACGGCTTATAAAAAGCTCTGTACAAGGCTGGAGAGCAAGTTAAGTTCAGTTCAGTCAGTTAAGTTAGAGGAAGTCAAGTTCAGATAGAGTAAGTGCGGAGTCAGCACCAGGAAGTCCGTAATAAGAAGTTTTTACCAGTGAGCGAGTCCCGGAGCAAGCATCAAATCACCCAAGTATATTCAGAGCATATAGAGAGAGAAAGAGGCCAAAGAGCAGAGAGAGAACGCAACATTAATAATAACTAAATTGATAAAATAAAAGTAAGTAAAATCTTAAACCTGGCTATCCTTTTCTTTCTTTAAGTAATCCGCCTTTCTTTTGGAAATTCATTAAGCGTGAGTCTGGTGAATTTCCATTAAAGTCCCTTAAGAACACATTAAGCGTGAGTCTGGTGTGTTCGTAATAACATTTGGTTATTACATTCCCCGTTAGCATACAGTTTTCTCAACGCAACAATATTGCTCGTCCCGGCTTGTGTGTTACACGATAGCCAAATCAGAGCAACCCTGAGTTTACGCTTGCTCCAAGCGTACCTGAGAGTGACCCCGACGTCACAGTGTTAAATATATTTATGATTATATACACAAAGGAGGAGATAGAGCACGATGTAAGGTGCAAAAACAAAATTATCAAAATGAACCAAAATGTAATAATCAATTAGGAAATGATGAAGACGAAAAAATAATTTATAATGAAATTGATACATTTATTGACGGAAAATACTTAAGCGCGATGGAATCAGCTTGGATGTTATGTGGGTTGCCTTTATGTGGTAGGAGTCATAGTGTTGAACGATTCATACAGAAAATCAGCAAAAAATAGTTTTTGAAGAAACTAAAGAAATTGAAGCCTTGTCAAAATTCGAGACTACTTTAACAGCATGGTTTGAATTAAATAAGAATAATGATTTTGCACGTAAAATTAAATATGTTAATATTGCAAAATATTTTAACTTTAGAGATAAAAAATGGGTAAAACGAGTTCGTAAACAACGATATCCAACGATTGGCAGAATAGGGATCGTACATCCTAAAGATATTGAAAGATATCATTTGAAACTAATATTAAATAGAAGTAAAGGGGCAACTTCTTTCAAGGATTTACGAACTTACAAGAAAAAAATTTATAAAACTTATAGAGAAGTTGCTATTGCAATGGAGTTAGTAGATAACGATAAAATAATTTATAATACATTTGATGAAGCATGTACAATTATGATGCCATATCAATTGAGGAATTATTTTGTAAATCTTTTATTAACTGAAAATTTCCAAGCCAATTTGACAGTTTAGGTTTGCCGAAACCATAAAATGTATGTACTGTTGAACAGGAGAAGGATCAATGTTTAAGATCAGAAAGTAAGAAATTATTTGAAAAAATATTTAAAGATCTCAATGAAGATCAAAAAAAAATCTATCACGAAATTTTTACGAGTAAAAATAAATTATTTTTCATTGATGGACCTGGGGGATCTGGTAAAACTCATTTATATAAAACAATAATATATAAGTATTTATCAATGGGACGGAAAACGTTATCAATGGCTTGGACCGGAATAGCTTCTGTATTATTGCCTAAAGGTATGACGAGTCATAGAACGTTTCGATTACCTTTCGATTTAACTGACAAATCAGTATTTTTGAAATATGATAGTGATAAAAGAAAATTACGAGAAGCTGAATTAATAATTTGGGATGAAGCTTCTATGATACCAAAAAATGCTTTAGAAATCGTTAATAAGACTTTGTGTGATATATGTGATAATGAAGAACCATTTGGAGGAAAATTAGTTTTGTTAGGCGGAGATTTCACACAAATTTTACCAGTTATGAAATATTCATTCAAAAACACTATAATAATTAATACTATAAAACATTCTTCTTTATGGCCTTTGTTTACCATAGTAGATAAGCAATGTATGTTCTGGGACACAAAGGAGCCGACAAAGGATGCCGCCAATGTATAAGGATACGTGTATGTTCTGGGACACAAAGGAGCCGCCCGATGAAGGTGTGAAGGTAGTGACACCTTTTGATTTATGGTCAGACCCCATGGTGAGTGCCTAAAAGGGATTTGATGTACCTTTGACACCTTCCGCGTGCCAGTGGGCCCCATGCTGAGTGTTAAGGGGCATTTGATGTTGGTTGACACCTCGCGCGCGCCGCCAATGTATAAGGATACGTGTATGTTCTGGGACAGAAAGGAGCCGCCCGATGAAGGTGTGAAGGTAGTGACACCTTTTAATCGCGATAAGATGAGACCCCACGCCGAGTGTTGCATTTGATGTTCGTTCGACACCTCCGGCGTGCCAGTGGGCCCTTCGAGGGGGCCAGTCTCCCCCCCCCCCCCCCAATAGTAGGACGCTTCACCCACCCACCCACCCACCAACCCACCCACAGAGGTTGTTAAGGTAGGACGCTGTAGAAGTCGGTAGGGCGTTTGGTAAACTATATGCTTATGCTGGCTGAGTGAAGGACCCTCGGAGAGGGGGTAGCGTCTCTAGCTTGCTAGACGCGTACGCCGTATAGTGAGGATGCTGTTTTCACTCTCTCTCTCTCTCTCTCTCTCTCTCTCTCTCTCTCTCTCTATCCCTCTCTCTCGCTCTCCTTCGATAGTAGGACGCTTCACCCACCCACCCACCAACCCACCCACCCACCCACAGAGGTTGTTAAGGTAGGATGCTGTAGAAGTCGGTAGGGTGTTTGGTAAACTATATGCTTATGCTGGCTGAGTGAAGGACCCTCGGAGAGGGGGTAGCGTCTCTAGCTTGCTAGACGCGTACGCCGTATAGTGAGGATGCTGTTTTCACTCTCTCTCTCTCTCTCTCTCTCGCTCTATCCCTCTCTCTCGCTCTTCTTCGATAGTAGGGCGCTTCACCCACTCTCCCACCCACCTACAGAGGTTGTTAAGGTAGGTTGCTAAGAGTCTCAAGCATAACCGATGTTCCTTTTTAAATGAAGATGCGTTCTAGCAGCGTGCACTATCCTTTTTCAGGACCACACATATAATTTAGAAAACTTTCGACCACCCACACCAGCTTGCACTTTCTCCAATAACGCTTTACCTCATGCTGAGGGTTAAAACGCATTCGATGTTCCTCTTTCAATGAAGATGCGATCGTAAGTATGTACGCAGCAGGTGATTGGAGATAGAGTAATCTTAATGACGTCTGTTAGTCATTTTATTGCTTTTTTTTGCCTTAGAGATAAGGTTTTTGAGTTAGCCTTGTTTAGTTGCGCTAACATCCTCCAACATGCCCTTGTACCTTTTTTTCTTTTGAAGTTATCTTGTATCTTAATTACGAATCGCATACTGAGCAACTAAAACTAAATTTATTACCTCTTCCGTTTAAAAACAATACTTTCACTATTTTTGAATGGAGCTTCGAGAGTAGGAACCTTTTGGGAGGAACGAAATAAAAACGTCTTCATTTTCAGAAAATCTTTCATTAGTAGACTAGGTCTCCAAGAGAAGACTTCTTAAAAAGTGAGTAAAGTTAAGTGATTAAAAAAGTGCATCATGAATTCATTGGAAATTATTCAAACATTAAATGCTATGATCATATTCATGGTGAATGTAAGTAAAAAAAAAATCAATCTTTATATTATAATTTAATTTATATATCTTTTTTTAGACTCCTCCAAACCTGCTGGCGGGCATTCCGACAGCAACATTTTATCATCTATTATTATCAATTTTATCAGTCGTAAGTAATTTTATTATATATTTATTTTTAATTATTATGGTCTTATATATTGTATTTTTCAGCTTCATTCAATCATGGTTGATCCTGCTCAAAAACTAAGGATTGGCCAGCTGCTGCAGGGAGTGATCGAGGTAATAAATTTTACTTTTTATAAATATATAAATATATAAATATTTGTTTGGTTTTAGTTGCAGCAGATATTGGAGTTATCTGAGCGCTCGGCAAGACAGCGGGCTGATGCCCAAAGAGCCGCTCTTCAAAGGGCTGCAGTCGAAACGGCTGCAGCCGAAAAAGCTGCAGCTGAAAGGGCTGCAGTCAAGAAAGCTGCAGCCGAAAAAGCGGCAGTCGAAAGGGCTGCAGCCGAAAAAGCTGCAGCTGAAAGGGCTGCAGTCAAGAAAGCTGCAGCCGAAAAAGCGGCAGTCGAAAGGGCTGCAGCCGAAAAAGCTGCAGCTGAAAGGGCTGCAGTCAAGAAAGCTGCAGCCGAACAGGCTGCAATCGAAAAGGCTGTCGCCGAAAAGTCTGCAGCCGAAAAGTCTGCAACCGAAAAGGTGATGGTGGAAACAGCGAGGAAAAGAAGAAATCCCTTTGCGTCGTTACCCCCCAAAAAAAAATTTTTTAAGGTATAATTTTTTTTTTTTATTAATCATATCATTAAATATAAAATTAACATTTTAAAAATTATTATTTTTTTCAGATAAACGATGTTGCTCGAGAGTCCTTGTGTAGTATTGAAAATACCCTTACAAGGGTAAAGTCTACTACCGCTGACATCACCACCACCATCAGTACTACCGCCACCACTACCACCAATGCCTTCACCACCACCACTGCTGCCACAGTCACCGCCGCCACCACTACTACCACCGCCACCTCCACCACTACCACCGCCACCAACAAGAGTAAAATAAAAATGAAAAAAATAGAATATGTAAATATAATGTATCCCGGAATGGTTCGAAGGCCAACACAACCTTCCAAACCATACGGTAAAAAAAAAAATTAAAAAATACATGTAAATAAATAATTATATAAATAAATAAAAAAATTAATAAATTATATAATCAAAGTGTCTCTCTCTCTCTCTCTCTCTCTCTCTCTCACTCTCTCCTCCGATAGTAGGGTGCTTCGTTAGTAAGCTTATGCTGGCTGAGTCTAGGCTCACGGAGAGGGGGTAGCGTCTCTAGCTGCTTGCTAGGAGCGTGCTCCGTATAGCCCTTGAAGAGGGGGATAGCGTCTTTAGCTTGCTAGACGCATACGCTGTATAGTGTAGATGCTGCTCTCTCTCTCTCTCTCTCTCGCTCTCCTTTAATAGTAGGGTATTTGGGCCCTTGGAGAGAGGGTAGCATATAGCTTGGTAAGCTATATGCTGCTCTCTTTCTCTTTCTCTAAGCAAGCGCTATAGTATTTTCATTAGATTTCGGGAACCTTTCAACCTCGATTATTATTTTATTCGAATATTAATTAATTAATAAAACTTATAGAATTTTCGTTTAATTATTAATTTATTGTTCATTCAACTATACATTGAATATAATACAGTCTGTCTATAATCTTTATTTTCAGTAGTTGACATCGCTATATTGAAATATTGAATTGAATTTTTATAGGTAATATTGTCCACTTCATCAATACCTTCCATTTCAGATTGCTTCAGTCTAGCTTTTATCCATGAAAACAATCTTTGTGCATTTGTAACGGCACATACAAAGTTAGCTGGTTTATTATAATGATATGTACATATTGTTTCTAATGGGTAAGGTAATGCGCTCATTGGCGGACATCTCATCTCGCTTTCAAGTTCTAAAATTTTTCTAAAAAAGGAAAAAATTTTTAATTAATAATGATTTTAATTTCTAACAAAAAATAAATAAATAAAAATACTTACTTTTCAGGTAAAATTTTTTGTAACCATTGTTTCTTTGTTAATCCTTTTACATAAATAGTTCTAGAATTATTTAAATGATTGTTTAGTACACGTGCTAAATTTTTATATGGAATAAGACCGGATCTCCATAATAAACCATGATGACACGTTTCTAAGAAATGATTCACTTTTCGATACTTGATAGGAAGTTGAAACCAATGATATGGTGGTTCGAAGAAAAACACAGTTGGAACAGTATCTATATCTAATGGTAGATATGCTAGTTCTTTACAAACAAAAGTCTCGTTAAAACTTTGAAAACCTTGAAAATCTATTACGAAATCCATTTTAAAAGATGCTGAAGTTAATGTGAACTCTACTAGTTCCCAAAACCGTTATGAGAGTAGAGGCACGTGTTTGTTCTATATAAAGCCTATACCTCACTATTCGAAAGTAGAGGGCGCCATAGTCAGCATACCTCACCAATCGAAAGTATAGGGCGTCATAGACACTATATAGTATGGTTATAGGTAGTTTTATTAAATTCCAACAATATATATAATTTATTTTCTTTTTTATTGAAAAGCATCGTATACATTGATTACATAATGTCTTGTTAATTTCAAACTAATTTTTTAACATCACCACTAATCGGGTTATATTGTACAATACGATCGTGTAATATTAAGCAGTAGGCTGCAGTATCTTCAGGAAAATCAGTCCGAGTTTCAAATTCTAGGCGAACATCGACTGGCGCGCTTTTTAATGTTTCATTTTGTTTGGAGCAGTCTATAACTATTAGCGGTACTTTATTAATGAAATCTTTTTTATTGAGTAACGGCTCGTTTTCTTTACCATAATAAGAGTTTTGAAAATTAGTATACATATCGTAGAGAACAGCATACTGATTTTGATTGATATTCAAATTGAGATTTCCATACGGATAGCATTGTGAATTGAGGAATAGCTTCACATTACTAATATTACAATGATCAAAATTACTAGAATTAACACTCGCCGAACTTTTACGTTTAGTTTGAAAAGCTAAAATAACAAAGCGAGGCTTTTCCAATTGATTGGAAGTCTTAACACTCCAAACATGCTTTGATGTACGTGGTAATTTTGGATACTCATACATTTCCCAAGTACGATAACTCATTGTAATTGCCCGATCTCGTCCGATCTGATTGAGTAATTTGATTTTTTCTTTGTCTGCAACCATCACATATGGCATCAGCCATTCAACCTTAGTTAAAGTAATTTTTGTTTTTTCTGAAGCAGCAGGATTCCCAATTGGAGCAGACAAAATAGCATTCAAATCATCTCTTGATCTTGTGAGAATAAGTTCATGCTTGACATTGACTACAATTTTCCGATAATCTTCAGCAAAGCCCATCAACATACTGAGAGGTATAGTCACATCAAAAAAACCTTGAGCGTTACATATTAAAACTTCATTGTTATCACCATTCCATCCGGCATTTTCAGCGATAGAGCTCTGACATGGATTGAGTGAAAGCCAATTTTTCATGAGAGTTGTTAAGCCTACATTTTTCACTTTATCAATTTCAATAGCATTTATTTCATATCGTATTTCCTCGAACAAATGACAGAGGGCGTTGTTGACTAATAAAGTGTTCTCCACTGGCGTAGTACCGTCCGGCTTGGTTAACCTACCACAAATATGAATCATACTGCGCGATGGAAGCAGAGATAAATCTTGATGTTGAATTGCTATATGAATTTCATCGCTATTATTGAAATATGATAATGAATAAGGCTGATGCGCATGAACTTCATAATGAGCTATAGACTCATCGAAAGTGACAGCTGAATGAATGTCTAGAATTCCCTCCATATTGTTGTTGTTGTTGTTTTATACAACACACTAATATGCACAATATTTTCTTCCACGATTTTCGACGACTTCTAGTCTCAAGCTTTTCAGGAATTGAATGTTCTGAGGTGTGAGCGGTCTGATAGCTCGCTGTTGACTGATTGCTGTTCGACATTTTTGTCTTTTAATATAGCCTCGGCCGCTCTTTATATTGTAAATGATACCCATTACTAAGATATGGTCTTTATATGCACTCGCACTGTGATGACTTCTCCTCGAAAGTTAACTAGGTTTCCGTCTTGATCAACTATACGAATTTGAAAATGATCAATGCTCCTCACAGCGACTGGAAGGTAAATGACGTGAGAGGGAACTTCTATAATCTTATATCCAGGTGGGACTGCTGGGAAAAATTCATGTATAGTATGTACTTTGCGATCGTTTATGTAAGAGCCTGTAGTAATATTACACTCTACACGTAAAGCATTGACTTTGAGTATAGTGACGGGTAAGTCAGAACTATGTGTTTCGTTTTCAACGAGCGTGCGTTTAGTGAAGCCTAAAATTGATCCAATAGAATCTTCTGGTTCAAAATGTATTTTTTGACTGCACCGAATGACACTACGTAAAGTATTATTATTTGGTTTTAGGCTAAACGATATACCTTTAGGTGCTAATTCGTCTATGAGAAAGTTTTCAATATCTTCTATTTCGTAGCTACCAGTCGGTAAAGTGATAGCTTCTTGACCTTCAATGTAAAATTTATTACAACCAACGTCAATGTTTGGTATTGAATTAAATGTCAATAGCTCAACTAGACCAAGAACGTATTTTTTGTTTGCTATCAATTCGATCGGTGGAAAATAATATGATTCGAGTACGGATGATGTTCCCGAGAGACTCAATGTTAGTGTATTCTCCATGACAGATTCAAATCAAATGACAGTCATTCTTTGCATGAGTATTTTATATACTAGTCGTCTTTTCTATAGTTTGTTTAAAAGAAATTTGAGACAAAGATGGCCGCAATTATATGTATTAAAATCTTGATATCTAATATAATTATACATGATTCTATTAACTTTGAGATAAAGCAATAGATCTATAGGCGGCTGTAGATTACCAAAACTATCAAAATACATAACCTCATCGCCTTTCTTTTTATATGCTACCCAATGAGTACCTGGCCCCCGTTTATTATCCAAATTTACAATAGCTGTCTCTTGATATCGAGGCCCATCGGTCGGTAAAGCATCACGCATAAAAACACCTCGAAAATTTGCAATTTTTAGTATTTTAGCATATTTTCTTATATCATGATCTGTCAGTGCTCGATTAGGTAAAGTTATTTCGAGCTTTTTTTTTTTAAACCTTTTCCACTTGAATATGGTTTCAGATGAAGACCATAACCTTTACGATGTGGTTTCAAATAAAGTCCTTTACCAATAGCAATAGCTTCCATAGTTTTATTGTGTCTATGAGCCTCTTTCAATTCATTTTGAGCGGCCTTAGCACTGTTAACGGCTTTTGCTATTGAAGCAGCTCCTCCAGCTAAAGCTCCAGTGGCGCTCAAAGCGGCAAATAATGGAATTAAAAAAGGAAGAGCTCCACCCACTTTACTAGGAATTGGTAGAAGACGAGGAACATTTATTTTTCTTCTTCCTCCAGCCTTCTTCACAGCTTCTTTAGCGCCTTTTATAGCCGAACGAATGACAAAGAGTGATTTATTACTAGGAACAACACTTCTCGAGGCAGCGTTAATAATTTTTTTCAATGCAATTGATAGATTTTTCCTTTTTACATGTGTCTTTCGTCGCTGTCGTCGTTGGCGATTTTTTAATCCCTTACCTCGTTTCTTTCCTCGTTTTAAAATTTTAACACCCATACCAAGTTTACTTTTAACTTTCATTATGTTGGCTACAGCAAATGCAGCAACTTTCTCACCAAAACTACTATCTTTCGCTTGCACTCTATCCCAGGCTTGTTTAGCTAGAATTTTGTCGGCTTCGTTTCTCGCCTCAATGTTCTCTCGATTTTGAGAATAAGTAATATCGTGATCTTTACAAGCAGCGTCTAGCGGATTTTTTCCAGGATCACCACGAGCAAGTCGTTTTTTCAATTTAGTTCCCGGTCCGCAATACTGATAACCAGGCAAATGAGCTTCGAATGGTAAGTTATTAATGATCTTATTCACTAAGCCAGCACCACCAGTCTTTCTTTTGTAACAAATGATCATACCTCATCAGAAGACAAAGTCTTAATGAAACTAAAAATATATAAACAGTCTTTTTATAGTTAGTAGTCTCATTCGTCCTTCGATCGGTGATTAGAAAACAATATGGACTTCAAAGAGCAACCACTTAAGTTGCAAGTCATAAATTTTGATAATGTGGTTGAGACGGAAAAACGAGAAAAAAGACATGGTGAACTACTGCCTGACAGTATACGAGCAGTTTTCTGTGGTCCTAGTAACTGTGGGAAAACTAACTGTTTGCTAACACTAATCACACATCCTAATGGACTTAGATTTGAAAACATTTATGTTTATTCAAAGTCTCTCAATCAACCAAAGTATAAGTTTTTAAAAGATTTATTGGAACCGATTGATGGTATACAGTATTATGCCTTCAGCGAGCATGAGGCAGTTGTTTCACCGGATAAAGCTAATCCAAATTCCATCATGATTTTTGACGATGTAGCCACTGAAAAGCAGGACAACGTGAGAGCATTCTTCTGTATGGGAAGACATAAAAAGGTAGATAGTTTCTATCTCTGTCAATCATACGCTCGCATACCGAAGCATCTCATTCGAGATAATGTGAATTTACTAGTTTTGTTTCGACAAGATGACGTGAATATTAAACATATTTATAACGATCATGTTAACTCAGATATGACTTTTGAGAAGTTTAAAGCAATTTGTTCAAAATGTTGGAGAGACGATAATCATGGATTTATAGTTATTGATAGAGATAGACCAATCAATCATGGACGGTATAGAAAAGGATTCGATTCTTTTGCTATAAATATAACGGAGTGAACGAATGAAGATTATTTAACTTTAGAAACTGTAAGCGTCAACATGGCTAATTTTGAAAAAGAAAAGAAGATGCTCGAGCAATTATCTGAGGCTCGTGATGCCATCAGACGTAAGTATCAACTAATAAAACGTGACAAAGCTGATTTAGAAAATACATTGAATGAAACTTTTAAACCTATGGTTGATCCATTGAAGAAACTTGTGGAGGTAGCTATTGATAAAACTAACGATAATACTGAACAGGAAACGAACAAGGAGAAGAAAATTACGTTCGATAAAGTTTTCAAGTCAAAAACAACAGCTGACACTCCCTATAAATCTCGATATTTCAATAGTACTGTTAATGACTTAAATTCAACATTACATCCGCTTGATTCTACATTTGAATCCGCTATGTCTATTACTGATGATGGTGATGAAGATGAATTTAGTAAGACTAGTGAATCAACACTTGATAGAACCGCAATAAATTTAGACAATGTTAGTTCAAAACAACAAAAACAGCTATTGGATGACTCGATTGTAGGAAACTATATTCGACTATTGCATGAACCGCAACAGAAAAGTAATTTAGACAAGACATTTGGCGTTCGCTTGCATGAAAATACATATGTCATAGGCAATTCTCCAATTTCTTTCCAAAACGATAATGTGACTGTGAATGATAAAGCATTCAGCAAGACGTCTGGATTAATGGAACTTCTCTTTCGTAAAGAACCTAATTCTAAATTAATCAGTTCATCAGATATTGAAAATTATATAAAAATTCTTGAAATCACTAACGCTCATCGTAAGAGATATGAAACAAATGGAGAATATCGCAATAAGCGTGTAAATAAATTTAAAAAGTATATTGGTCCAAATTTATCTTTAAGTGGTAGTGCTAAGAAGCGAAAATTGACTATTGATGGAAGAGGTCTTTTTCCTAACTATAAAATAGCAAGAAAAGGAACATTATTTGATTATGTATATTGGGATGATCCAAACGAGCTCGTTGATCGATTGAGATTGCTTATCGCCGAACAAACCGCTGGTAATCCTAGTCATATTAATGAAATTCATTCAATCATTGAAGAATTACGTGAAGCTGGCTATATATATTAAGACAATTCTAAATATTCCTCAGTAATAAAATGAGTGTTGATGTGTTTGGACGTACATTGAAAAAAAAGGAGGGTAATCAAGGTCCTCCTGGTATAGGGTATAATATCACTAAAGACGGACAATACGACGCGAATGACAAAAGAATTTGTTATATAGCCGATCCTCAGGAGAGTAACGATGCTGTAAACTTACGAACGTTGCAAAAAACTATTATACCTAACGTTACTACGCTTACGAGTATGATAAATGATCTCTCAAAATCATTGGATACAATAAGATTAGAATTAGTAAAGCATCAAGTAATTATTGCTAAGTTAGAAAAAGATAATATTAGTAATCATAAAGAGAAACAGAAAGAGAAAGTGTTAGAAAAAACTATTGGACCGTTAGACATTTTTACAAAAATTGGACCGTTTGAAATTTTAAAAAAAAAACTTTAAAATGAAACATCAAAGAGTGGTGGATGAGTTACACAAACCAGCACGTCGAAACTATCCTCGTCGAAAAGTCGATATACGCGGAATAGATGAGACGTGGCAAGCTGATCTTGTTGAGATGCAAAACTATTCTAGAGAGAATAAAGGTTTTCGCTATCTGTTAACTATTATAGATACGTTCTCTAAATATGCTTGGGGAGTTCCAGTAAAACAGAAAACTGCTACAGATGTCACTAACGCAATGGAGTCTGTATTAAAAAAGGGACGCATTCCTAAAAATCTCCAAGTGGATAGAGGCAAAGAGTTCTACAATACAAATTTTCAAAGTTTAATGAAAAAATATAAAATAAACCTTTATTCTACTTATAGCAATCTTAAAGCATCAATTTGTGAACGTTTCAATCGAACACTAAAAAATATTATGTGGAAAAAATTCAGTTTAATAGGAAATTATAAGTGGATTGACTTTCTCCCCAGTTTAATAGAATCTTATAATAATCAAAAACACCGTACAATAAATATGAAGCCTAAAGACGTGACTAAAGAAAATGAAATGCAGGTCTTGACACGATTCTCTTACGATCAACGTCTTTTCAAAAAACCGAAATTCCAGGTAGGAGATAAAGTGCGAGTAAGCAAGTCTAAACACGTTTTTGAAAAAGGATATACGCCTAATTGGTCTACAGAAATTTTTACTATTCAACGTATTTCGAGAACTAAACCTGTAACATATCACCTACTAGATTATCAAGAAAATCCCATTGTTGGAGGTTTTTATGAGCAAGAACTACAGAAAGCTATGTATCCTGATATTTATCTTGTAGAAAAAATTCTCAGAAGACGGGGTAATGAAGTCTATGTAAAATGGCTTGGCTTTGATAATACTCACAATTCTTGGATAAATAAGGAGACTATACAACAATGAATTATAAATATAAATTTATATGTATCTAGCTTGTATTTAAATAAACAATTGTTTTCATTTATAAATATTACATTGTTTTTTTATTTTAAGGATAAGAGCCCCAACCTTCGCTCTTACCTGTGAGGTACTTCCATTTTTTATATTCGACACTAGTGAGTCCATTAAGACAAGTCGAAACCTGCTTTAATAGAAACACTAATGACTCATTTACCTCTCCAGAAAATAAATTTATATAATACAATCTTTATTGAGAACTAATAAGATATACAAATACATTTACTTAATATTAAATTGAAATCGATCACATCCATAATATTGAATAAATAATGCATATTTTTGTACTCTATCAGAAAGATAAATAAAAAGATCCAAATGATGAATTATCGCTCTTGACATTCGGTCCGGTAGAACAATTTCGAACTCACAATCGAGTTCAAGAATAATTCGAGATTCATCTTGTCTCATGAATGTTATTAGATAATTCTCATCTTCATGCAATTCATAATGACTTTTTTCAGGAAGTATATCGAAAAGCTTCATTCCAATGTTATTCAACATTTCAAAATTCATCTTGCTGTAGGTAAAGAAATCTAGAATGTTACGTATTCTTCTTCTAATACTACTTCTACTACTACTTCTACTACTACTGCTCTCACTGCTGTTGTACTGTTACTGCTGCTGCTGCTGCTGCTGCTACTGCTGCTACTGCTGCTGCTGCTACTACTGCTGCTGCTACTACTGCTACTACTGCTACTACTGCTACTACTGCTACTACTCGATTCTTGAGGCAGAATGAAGCTCTTCGAGGCTCACAGCTCTTTTAAAACCTTTCCCCACTACTTTGGTTTTCGAGCCGCCACAACCGCCTCCCTCTACTTTAAATTTGATTTCCATTTTATTTAACATATATATAGTGTGATGATTTTCTAATATAGGACCAAGCATTCTATTCATCATCAATATACGTTTCTTGAGTAATACTCGTGATATAACTTTATTCAATTCAGCAATACGTCTTTGGAAACGTTCGTGATCTCGTGCTATTTGCTCCCAAATACCTTTTCTAGAGTCTTTTTCTTCGTATGGAAGATGATGTATTTTAACATTCTTCGCAAACCATACATGCTTAGAAGAGGGGTGAGATCTCCTGTTGTCTCTTATAGCTGGCATGGCTAAGCTTCTACTATTACTACTACTTCTTCTTCTTACCAATGCTTCGAACAGAATGGTATTCCTATTAACATCTTATCGATATTTTAGAATATAACCCCACTACTTCGCTTTTCGAGCCGCCGAAATCACCCCCCCCCCCACCCCCCCCCCCTCTTTCTTATTTTTTATTAGGGAATGGTGAGAGCCCCAACCATCGCTCTCACCTGTGAGGTGCTTCCACTACTAACATTGCTTATGAGACCTTTACACTAAGTCGAAACTCAGCAGAAAGAACGCATAAGGAATTACTTCAACCTCTCCAAAAAAAGGATTTGAAGGAAAATTAAATTTGGATTAAAGAGATAATTAAAATTTTAAATATAAATTTATTTACTATTTATACATTTACATATTATGCTAGATTAATTTTTAAATTCAAAATTCGAGCCTTCTCGATGGTAAATAAACAACTCCTTTCTTTCCGCGGTCTCGAATAATTTTTTTAGCATAGCTTCATCTTTTTCTAATGCTAAGCTTACTCGCTTAGGTAAAAATACTTCAAATTCATCATCTACTGTAATCACTACGCTAAATCCATAACGAGTATTAAGCCATCTTAATCTCGTTATCATATAGGTGCAATTATTCTCTAATTGGGTCATTGTTTTTCTTGGTAAAAATGATGATTTGGCTATTCTATTAATTGATGAAAAGTCCATTCTACAATAACAAAAAATCAATCAATAATTAATACTACTAGGATATATAGTTAGAGAGCTACTAGTATACAAGAAACTTACTTTTAAGAGAAAATCTAGAAGTCTAATAGGAGAACTAGGAAGAGAGACTACTGCTGTTGCTTCAACCTACTGCTGAATAACTGCGCCGGACTGAGGTGTGTTCTCCGTTTTGTACCATGCGTCCCCTCTCAGAGAACTCGAGCCGCCGTAATTTCCCTCTCTTTT